>NC_141333.1:518077-700577 GCF_037954235.1 Aulostomus chinensis | reverse complement strand
AAAATAGCTTCTGACCACATTTGAGGACATCAAAGTGTAAAAACCCCTGACTGGCGTGATGACTCATCAGGCCCCAAGTCTGTTCAGTGGTGCCTTGGCTCTGACTCCGCCTCTCTGCCAGGTTTGGGGAAAATCAGCCACATAGTGTTTGTGTCATCTTGCTGGCAGGTCACATGACCTCCGTGGTTGAAGTACCAATCGTACCTGAGGGTCTCCAGGTGGGCCTCATGGGCGGAGCCGTTGCCGACGGTAAATTCATCGTCGCTCACAGCAGTTGTCCTCCTGCAATCAGAGAGCAAAGACAGAATTCACAAAAGGTGTCCTGAAACTTATTTATGTGAACAAATCTTGACACCTTATAAACGATAGTCACATGACCAACACACTGAAAGTTGATGAGCAATCAAGTCAAAAACTCCTGCCTGTTTTAATCAAAACAACAAACAAGTGATGTCACTTCAGCACTTGAATCTTAATTTAGTTTCAGGCACTGAGTAATGATTTGTAGTGGCGGGCACTAGTTAGCATGTTGGCTAACAGATCGTGGACTCCTGCTCACACAGGTGAAGCATCAGATTACATGGCGCCAACATCAGCCATTGACCCTCACTGACCACCGTCCACCATCATCGCTTCAATGGGATGTGAAGCCTTGAACGCTGCATCCCTGCGTGTTTCCATCTTAACGATACGAACAATCGGGGGTTGTTGCCAGAGTTTAAAGGATGAAGGGACCTGGCGTGCTTGTCGCCCCACGCCTTCTTCACCAGGAACACCACGAAGGTGAGGAAGAGGAAGACGCTGACGGCGATGATGCCCGTCAGCCATTGAGGCAGCAGCCGCTCATCCATGTGAGCTGTGACACAAACACACACAGGTCAAAGGTCATCAATCATATGATTGGTTATCTTGATTCTGTATTTCTTCTATAACGTTTATTCATTCGAACGTTTCAAGATGTTCCTAGAGGCTTCCCTTTCTAGCATGCAGTGTGTGTGTGAGTCTGTGTGTGAGTGGGTCTGTGTGTGTGAGTCTGTGTGTGAGTGTGTCTGTGTGTGTGTGTGTCTGTGTGCCTATGAGTCTGTGTGCCTGTTTGTGTGTGTGTGTGTGTGTGTGTGTGTCTGTGTGCCTGTGAGTCTGTGTGTGTGTGTCTGTGTGTGTGTGTCTCTGTGTGTGTGTCTGTGTGCCTGTCTCTGTGTGTCTGTGTGTGTCTGTGTGCCTGTCTCTGTGTGTCTGTGTGTGTGTCTGTGTGTGTCTGTGTGCCTGTGTGTGTCTCTGTGTGTCTGTGTGTCTCTGTGTGTCTGTGTGTGTCTGTGTGTCTGTGTGCCTGTGTGTGTCTGTCTGTCTCTGTGTCTGTGTGTGTCTGTGTGTGTCTGTGTGCCTGTCTCTGTGTGTCTCTGTGTGTCTGTGTGTGTCTGTGTGCCTGTCTCTGTGTGTCTGTGTGTGTCTGTGTGCCTGTCTCTGTGTGTCTGTGTGCCTGTCTCTGTGTGTCTGTGTGTCTGTGTGTCTCTGTGTGTCTGTGTGTGTCTGTCTCTGTGTGTCTCTGTGTGTCTGTGTGTGTCTCTGTGTGTCTGTGTGTGTCTGTGTGTCTGTGTGTGTCTGTGTGTCTCTGTGTCTGTGTGTGTCTGTGTGTGTCTGTGTGCCTGTCTGTGTGTGTCTGTGTGCCTGTCTCTGTGTGTCTGTGTGTCCATCCCATAACAGGAATTTATATTTCCGACAAAGGAAACCAGATTATTTTCTCCAAGTGTTCACCAGCAGCGTCGATTCAGGGACCAGGAGCTGAAATCAAGTCCAGTTCTGTGTTCCATTTCAGGCGGCGTCCGACTGAGTGTCCTAGAAAATCTGATCCTGGTGGGTCCTACCTGTCTGGGCCGTCACACCTCCGACTGCCAGGAACACGCAGGAAGTCACTGCAGGAAGTTTCTCCATGGCAAATTTCCACTTGGACCTGGACAGAAGTTGCAGTCGAGCAGCAGCGTCTGAGTGGCGTTTGAGCGAACAGGGCGAGTGTTGCAGGCGCTGAAGGCGCAGCAGCTTTGTTAATATTTAACTGACAGCTCAAACTGGTGGTCACAGGGAGTGGTTTCAGATTTCAGATCTTTAAAATCTCTCCACACAAAAGCAGATAAAAGCTGCGTCCCGTCTTCACTGCTGATGATTAACATGAACCTGGACATGAAAAGCTCCTGAGCAGAAACCGTGGAGGGCGAGCAGTCGCAGCCGTGCACCCAGGCAGAGCTGAGATCACGTTCATGGCTCACCCACGACTCGCAAACCCTCCCCAATCACGATGTAAGCATGAGGTCAGAGAGTCTCGAGACCTTTGATGATGTTGCTCTGTATGTTGACATTGAGCTGTCAATCAGAGATCAAAGATGGCAGAACGCTCGTTTGTGAAGAGGCCGACAGTGAAATGAAGCAGTGGCGGCGCCATGCGTCCATCTGATGCTGCTCTCAGCAGAAGGTCGGTGCCGCTGCCACTGGAAGACTCAAAGCCTCAAAGCAGTCGATCAAAGGCAGTCTAACCATAAAGGAAAACACGCGAGAACTCACAGAGGCAGAAATAAAAGAGGTCCGATGTACTGAGCCTGTCCACTAGATGGCAGCAGTGTGTCCAACATGCTCGGGCTCTTGAATGTGGTTCTCAAAAGAAGAAAAGGGTTCTTAAAGCAGATTAGATCAGATAATCTGATGTTGGTTTTGATCTGGATTAAACATTCAGATGAGACCAGAATAACCTGGCCCATGTGGTCAAGTCTTGATGAATCTTCGCACATCACGCCTGGTGATTTAGTGCATATCTGATCGATCTCGTGTTCAAATATGCCTCAACAGCGCCCCCCCCCCAACACACACACACACACACACACACACACACACACACACACACACACACACACACACTTCACCGACGTGCGGATTAAACAGATGCACAATCAACTCAGCGTTTCCTTCCAGGGCGCCACACTGATCACATGTCTTCCCAGTGAATTCAGTGACGTTGATGCCAAATGACCGACGGTCCAGGGAGGCGGTCAAAGCCGCGCCACCTCCCGGATGTCCGCCCACCCACACGGAGCCACTGGGAAGCCGCAGCCGGCAGACAGCGTCTAAACGTGCAACAGGAAAATGCAATTTGCAGCGAACAGTGAGGTCGTTTTTATTTGGGTAAACAAACTTTATTGAATTAGCACCAAATCACAAAGACCTTTCCAGAAACCTCCTGAGGTCAGAGGGTGACTCAGCACTTTTCATTCGCCATCATGTGACCACGCCTGCTTCATGCTCGCGCAACAAAAACAAGAGCAACATCGTAGCACATTGGCAAGTGTTTGAAAAAAAGGGTTACAAAAATCGGGGATAAAAAGAAAAATACGACACAATATAAAGAACAAAAGTTTGTTTCTTAATCCCAGTGCTCCCACAAACAAGGTGCAGCCATGTTTAAGCAAAGGTTACATAACTGAAGCTTAAATAAAAACAATTAATAGCTTCTTCTTTTTTCACAGTAAAAAAAAATCTAAGAAAACAAAACAGCATGCGGAGAGTTCAGTGTGGAGGCTCCTGGAGCGGCGCTGCTGCGCTCCTCAGGTGGTTGCTTCCTGCCTTTCCTTTGTTGGGTTTGTGTCTTATAAAATTGTTCTGTAAAGTGGTCTAACCTAGACTAGGTTTAGCTCGCCTAGCTAGATTAGGATGACCTAGACTAGGTTTAGCTCGCCTAGCTAGATTAGGATGACCTAGACTAGGATTAGCTCGCCTAGCTAGATTAGGATGACCTAGACTAGGTTTAGCTCGCCTAGCTAGATTAGGATGACCTAGACTAGGATTAGCTCGCCTAGCTAGATTAGGATGACCTAGACTAGGTTTAGCTCGCCTAGCTAGATTAGGATGACCTAGACTAGGTTTAGCTCGCCTAGCTAGATTAGGATAAACTAGACTAGGATTAGCCCTAGGCTAAAGTAGACAGCAGGCATTTTAGGAAATACATGAATAGTAGAAACAGAAAACAATGCTGTGAATTATGATTAATGCAGATAAATTGTTGCAACAGAAGTAGAAATGGCCAAACAAAGAAATGCATTTCATTTATTTACTTTTGGAGGTGCAGATTTGTTTTCACATGAACCTGCACAGGTATTTGACAACTGAAGCTTTTATTTTTACAGCTTCTTACCGATTTCATTTATTTTACTACTGAGACGTTCCTTTTTAGTCTTCATTAGCTGTTTCTCTGAGATTATTAAGAGCTTTCTGACTGTTCACATGAACCGACACATGAGGACTCTCTGGTTGACGTTCACCTTGATGGGCTTTTGTTCCTTGTAAATCTCTGCGATGCACACAGGAGTGTTGATGTGGCGTGTAAGTTTAACAAGCTAACCATCAAACAGCCAGCACCATGCGAATTTCTCCTGGAGATCGATGAACTTTGTATCTACGGATCCACCAGACAGGCTCGAAGAACCTTCTAATCTGGTTTCAGGGTTCCGTCTCCAGCGACTGACCAGGAGAAGACTTTCAACAAACCTCTTGGAAAAGCTTTTTTCACATTTGTTGCTACGAGTTACAATCAAGTTTGGCCCAACATTCACAATCACATCAGGAGCGTTTCCGAGCAACGGTCGATGCTGAGGGGTCCAGGTGAGAAAGAAGTGTGTTTGAGGGCCACAAACACGGTCTGGTGTGAATATTCCCATCTCCTAGCTCAGTATTTTTACACCTTTCATTCCTCCTGGCTGCAGAGGAAAGAAGGAGGGATGGAGACTGGGAAAGATGGAGGGAGTCAGTGACTTCCTCCTGTCCACGTCTGCGGTGAGTCCTCTGCCGCCCTCCACACCTCTACATGATGCTGCACTTCCCCTTCAGCTTGCCGGCTCGCTTCTGTTTGCCCGACCGCTTGCCATCAATGCTCAGGGTCATGTCCCGTTTCTTCTCCAGAGCCAGCAGCTCCTGGAACAGTTCCTTCACGTTGAAGTTCATCTTGGCTGACGTCTCCATGAAGGCACATTTCCAGGCGGCGGCCTGAGCCTCGCCCTCCTTCGTCTCCACCTCACGATGCGCCGTCTCGTCGCTCTTGTTTCCTACCAGCATGATGGGAATCGACTCCACGCTGCCTTTGATGGTCAGAACCTGGAAAACACCAGACCGAGTAAAGAACCGACATTTTTTTTTAGGCAAGAAAGTGTTCCCTTCTGATACCGAGTACAAGTACAACGTGTTAGAGTGCGCTGTACATAGTGTTAAAGTATGAAGTACAGTGTGTTAGGCTACGAAGTATCTCATGCTATAGTAAATCATACTTACTTGAGTACATAGTACTGCATGTTGGAGTACCTGCTGATAGATGGGTTTGAGCTCCTCCAGTGATTGGCGGCTGGTGATGGAGTATACCAGGATGAAGGCGTGGCCTTTGGAGATTGACAGGCGCTGCATGGCGGGAAACTGGTGACTTCCTGTCGTGTCTGTGATCTGCAGTGTGCAGACGCTCTTATCACAGCTGATGACCTGTGGGGGCGGGGACACCCATTGTTCAGTGGGGTGGTGTGCATGTTTTACCTTACCTGTCCATGCGTGTCCTACCTGTTCTTGTGTGTCCTACCTGTCCATGCGTGTCCTACCTGTCCATGCGTGTCCTACCTGTCTGTACGTGTCCTCTACAGTGGGGATGTACGTGTCTCTGAAGGTTCCTTTAACAAATCGAAGCACCAGTGAGCTCTTCCCCACACCGCCGGCGCCAAACACCACCACCCGGTAGTCATTGCTCTGCTCCGGCATTCTGGGAGTCGGAGGCCAATGGCTGCTCTCTGAAGAGAAAGGAGGAAAGAATGATGTCATCACTGCTTATCTCAACCACAAACTCAGAACAGTGACTGATCAATCTGAATACACATACACACACACACACACACACACACACACACACACACACACACACACACACACACACACACACATTTCTGCTGCTGGCATCCATTGAGTTCCTTAATGTAACCATAGGAACATGTGTGTGTTTATGTGTGTGTATGTGGGAAGGGGGTGGGTTGCCTTGGTGACCAGGGCTGGAAGAGACTGGTGACAGCCCAGAGTGCTCAGAGTGCAGACCTGCTTCTCTACGACTCTGAGGTCAGCAGCGGGACGTCAGAGGTCAAGAAGAGGAGCAACAGAGCGGTGTGAACGTGTGAAGACGATGAAGAGCTGTCACCCACTGAAGCCCCTCCCTCAATTTTTAAATGATTATGAAACAATTAGAGCAGCAACTTTAAGGTCACCTGACCTTCACAAGATGACCAATGACTGTAGGCTTACAAACTTGCAAACAAATGCTTTGGCGTTGGCATGGTTACTCACCCGCAGACTCAATTGCTTTAATTGGAAGTTAATCAAAGCCCCGTCATTCTTACGGTGGCTGAAGGAGGTGCTTCTCGTCTTGGCCTTGAGAAAAGTCACGTACCCAACAGGAAACAAGCGCGCAGACTTGGCTCTGATCTGGAACCCTGCCATGCACTTTCCCCTTTCTTGAAAATGTTGCTCATCTGATTGTTGTGCAGACTTGCATATGTTCTCTTTTAGTATTAGCAACACCTCAGTATGGAAACTCAGGCAGGAGGCAGCCTGGAGAACCTCCACAGAACCCTGCTCCCTGGCAAGCTGAAGCTCTGGTGCATGCAGTGTGGACTACTTCCACGTCTCCTCTGGCCGCTAACCCTCGGTGAAGTCCTGCTCTCAAAGGTGGAACAGCTGGAGAGACTGGTCAGCTCATGACGGGGCCTTCCCAGGTCTCTCCGCAGCATCGGGCGCTATGGCAGAGGGATGTCACACCTGCCCCTTTCCAGTCTGGCAGAGGAGTACAAGTGCGCCAAAGTCAGACTGGAGATGATGCTACCTGTCTTGCGTGATCCACTGTAGCCCAAGCTGCCCCCAGGGGAGGCACCACTGCTCGCCGTCATTCTATCATCCAGCGGCGTGAGCGAATCCGAGGCCGACTGCTGCCAATCCAGCGCTGTTGACCCCTCAAGGGTTTCAACACGCCAATTTAGTCATGTGACAAAACACCAAGTATTCACAATAGTCACACACAGACTGAGAGGACGACAACTGATCCTGTTTTATTTTAGTATTTTTTAAGTTTAGATGATTTCATTTGGTCATTTCTTCATTTGCAGTTGTAGATTTTCTTCATGTCTGTCTGACTAAAGTTGTTTTACTCGGGTTATTTAAAGACCAACAGGGTGGAGCAGTGGTCCTCACTGTGGCCCCCAGCAAGAAGGTTGTGGGTGGAGCAGTGGTCCTCCCTGTGGCCCCCAGCAAGAAGGTTGAGGGTGGAGCCCCGGCTGCAGCACGGGGTCTTTCTGGGTGAGTCTCCATGTTCTCCCTGTTCCTGCTGGGTTCTCTCTGGTACTCCAGCTTCCTCCACAGTCCAAAGACATCAAGAGGGACCAGGTTAATCCAGACTCTAAATTGACCGTAGGCGTGGCTGGGAGAGCCAATGGTTGTCTGTCTCTATGTGTTGGCCCTGCCATGGACTGGTGACCTGTCCAGGGGGAAGGCTGCTGGGATAGGCTCCACCCCCACCACCCTCAACAGGAGAAGAGGGAGAAGATGGAGGGTGGGATGATGGATGATGGATGGATGATAGATGGATGATGGATGGATGATGGATGGATGATAGATGGATGGATGGATGATGGATGGAGGGATGTTGGATGATGGATGGATGGATGGATGATGGATGGATGGAGGGATGATGGATGGATGGATGATGGATGGATGATGGATGGAGGGATGTTGGATGATGGATGGATGGATGGATGGATGGAGGGATGATGGATGGATGGATGGATGATAGATGGAGGGATGATGGATGATGGATGGATGGATGGATGATGGATGGATGGAGGGATGATGGATGGATGGATGGATGATGGATGGATGGATGGATGATAGATGGATGGATGATGGATGGATGATGGATGGATGATAGATGGATGGATGGATGATGGATGGAGGGATGTTGGATGATGGATGGATGGATGGATGATGGATGGATGGAGGGATGATGGATGGATGGATGATGGATGGATGGTTGGATGATGGATGGATGATAGATGGATGGATGGATGGAGGGATGTTGGATGATGGATGGATGGATGGATGATGGATGGATGGAGGGATGATGGATGGATGGATGGATGATGGATGGATGGATGAATGGATGGATGATGGATGGATGATAGATGGAGGGATGGATGGATGGATGATAGATGGATGGAGGGATGTTGGATGATGGATGGATGGATGATGGATGATAGATGGAGGGATGGATGATAGATGGATGGATGGATGGATGATAGATGGATGGATGGATGGAGGGATGGGTGGGTGGGTGGATGGATGGCTGGATGGATGGATGATGGATGGATGATAGATGGAGGGATGGATGGATGGATGATAGATGGATGATAGATGGAGGGATGGATGGATGGATGGATGATGGATGGATGGAGGGATGATGGATGGATGGATGATAGATGGATGGATGGATGATGGATGGATGATGGATGATAGATGGAGGGATGGATGGATGATAGATGGGTGGATGGATGGATGGATGGATGATGGATGGATGGATGGATGATAGATGGAGGGATGGATGATGGATGGATGATAGATGGAGGGATGGAGGGATGGATGGATGATAGATGGAGGGATGGATGGATGATGGATGGATGATGGATGGATGGAGGGATGATGGATGGATGGATGGATGGATGATAGATGGATGGATGGATGGATGATGGATGGATGGATGATGATGGATGGATGGATGGATGGATGGATGATGGATGAATGGATGATGGATGGATAGATGGATGATGGATGGATGGATGATGGATGATAGATGGATGGATGATAGATGGATGGATGATGGATGGATGGTTATTTAAACAAGTAGCACAGTACTTTTATGAGTACTTGTACTCAAGGAACTGTTCGGCTGTCTTTATGAGCTCATTTCTCCAGCGATGAAGAAGAAGAAGAACAGAGTCCTTTCATGGTACTTCAGCTCTTAAGTACTGAGGAAGCAGGTGTAGTAACAGTACTTCACCCTCAATAGTTTCAGCTTCTGGACTTTGAATGGCAAGTGTGATCTACACGTCACACTCACACTGTCCTAGTACAACCAGCACATCCAGTACAACTAGAACAAGCAGCAAAACCAGTACAACCAGGGGGCTGCTGGTCCAGACCCCCTGCTGCTTGATTCTGGTTCCTCCATCAGGCTGACTCCCTGGGGGGATAGGACGGCCACGCGCGCACATGACATCCGCACTTACCGTGTCTCCGCGGCTCCTCTCAGTCCGGTGCGGGTCCGTCTACTCCGGAGCGGCGGGGCGCATCATCATCATCACCATCATCATCATCACCATCATCATCATCATCAGACCTGGCGCTGATCAGCACTTCATCCCCCCTCTTCCTCCTCCTCTTCCTCCCTCCATCACTTCCTGCCTCCGGTTTGCTGAAGAGAAAATGATTAATTTTCCTGTTTGGCTTGTTCGTTCTTTCACAATAAAAGCCCACTTCTATCACAAAGGACAAATCGAGTTCGAGCCTTCCTGCGGGTCCCGGGCTGCGACAGTTCTCAACAAAATAAGAGCACTCAAGGAAAACCTCGACATCCCAGTTCAGAGGTGGTTGAGATGTGACCGTCACCAGAGGGCGTGACGTCAGAAGATCCTAATGACCAAAAGTAAAACGTCAGCATCAGGATGCTACTTCGAAACCTAATATTTTACTGTGTAGGCCACCGGAAATGCTCCCTCATCCAAATTAAAAATACGCTTTCTTCCTATCACCTGCCTCCATCACCGTCACAGACACGTCATGACCCGGAAATTTGTGAAAATCTCAAAAAAATATCAGGTTATAATGAAAAGGCGAAGATGATGAAAACAGGTTTGAGAACTCTGCCAGTAAGCATAAAAATGCACACATGCAGTACGTATGTATATTTATATATGTTTATATATTTGTGTGCATACTCAGACTGTATGTGTGTATTTATACCTACATATGTACATGCATAAATCTAGAATTTGTTTTATATACACATATGTGCATCATGTATATATGTGTATACATACATAGTTCATACAAATATATATACATGTTTACACATACGTATATACATACAAACACTGCATGATTATACATGTTATATATACACTGTGCATGTACACATACCTGCACAGATACGTGTGACGTTAAATGCTTATGTTCTGGTCAGCAGGGTGGAGCAGTGGTCCTCCCTGTGGCCCCCAGCAAGAAGGTTGTGGGTGGAGCAGTGGTCCTCCCTGTGGCCCCCAGCAAGAAGGTTGTGGGTGGAGCAGTGGTCCTCCCTGTGGCCCCCAGCAAGAAGGTTGTGGGTGGAGCAGTGGTCCTCCCTGTGGCCCCCAGCAAGAAGGTTGTGGGTGGAGCAGTGGTCCTCACTGTGGCCCCCCAGCAAGAAGGTTGTGGGTGGAGCCCCGGCTGCAGCACGGGGTCTTTCTGGGTGAGTCTCCATGTTCTCCCTGTTCCTGCTGGGTTCTCTCTGGTACTCCAGCTTCCTCCACAGTCCAAAGACATCAAGAGGGGACGAAGGGGGGGTTGAATGAGGCGTGTCTTTCACACTCCATGTCGTCCCAATTCCCTGTGACAAAACATTGTGTATATTTTGTGTTTGACTGCATTTTGTGTGGGCGCTGTTTTAACAGACTGAGATGTTTGTGTGGACTTTGTTGGTTGTGAGTTGTGTTTCGTCTGAGCTGAGACCCCTCCCCTCCCAAATACTCTGAAAACGCAGTATACTACTGCTATTACTACAACAACTATTCTAAAAACACAGTATACTACAGTCGAGACACACTCATGCTGGTAAGGGTGGAGCCCCCCCCCTCCCCTTCCGCCGCAGATCTTCGTTTCTTCTCGGATTGATGACGTCACACTCGGCTCCCCGTCTCCGTCTCTCACTCGCATGTATTCACGGTCTCTCGTTCTTATCCAGCCGGACCCGCCCGGTGTCCCTCGGCCCGGTTCGGTCCGGTTCTTGTCGTTAAATCACGGATACAAACTCACGGACCCGGAGGAGGATCAGACTGAGGAGGCTCCGGACCCTCGACGCCGCAGGTCAGAGTCCGATTCCTCACCCGCGATGCTGCGGGGTTTTTTTTGGGGGGGGGGGGGGGGGGGGATGGGAGGATGCTGCTCTCCTCCATGGAGGACGGAGGGGTGGATGGAGGGTGGATGGAGGGTGGATGGAGGGAGACCTCGACGTCGTCAGACGAAACGCAGCTCAGAACTCAGAGGTTCAATGAAAGACGAGAAGAAAAACAGGTTTTTTTCTTCTTCATCTCAGAACGACGTCATGCTGTTTGTTTGCACTTCTGTCGTCCGATTTATTATGATGATTATTATTGTTGTTGTTATTGTTATTTTTGTTAGTATTGTTGTTATTATTACCATGCTTACTATCATCATCATCATTATTGATAATAATAATGATGATGATGATGATTGATAAATCAGATCGGGAGCAGGTTTATCGGTGTTCTGGGTCTCGATTCTCGCAGACGTCATCACACCGACCGTCAGCTCAGACACAACTAATCGATCCGATGGCGGCAGGTTCAGAGCGGAGAGGCTTGATGGCCGACATCAGCGATGATTTCTGAATATAAATCAGCTGACATCATCAGTGTTGTCAATTGGAAAAGTTTATTTCTTTTCAAATCATCTGAAAATCCCAGAAATCACCTGTCGATCGATGGCGGTCACGACCTGGCAGTTGTTGACGTCAGCTTTGCTCCCTGCTGCCTCTAGTGGCTGCGGTCAGACCAACAGGCATCAACAATTATGTCACAAATGACCTGATGCTGCTCAGGTAATGATGTCACCTGTGGTGGCATCTGACCTCTGACCTCTGGTGGTTGGTGTCGATGGCAGCAGCGTCTGTGACTCAACGATCCGAGAGGACAGGAAGCTCTTTGTCTCTGAGGCGACTGCATGTCTCATGACTATGGCGAGGTTTTAGCTTCATGAAGTAGCAAAAAGATGGTTACAGGCATTTGTGTCCAGGTGACGTCACCTTGAGTCAATGACAAGTCGTGCTGCTGCCGCTTTGAAATGAGCCTCTGACGTTTGAGTTCGTTCCAGCTGCCGCTGACGGCGTCTCGCCAGCACGGTCCTGCAGAATAGCTGAGGGTCCGAATCCTCTGAACCTGTGTGTTTTCAATCAGGATCTCCACCATTGATGGTGGCTGGAGACAACTTCCTGTGGCAGCCATATTGGATTATGCTTTCAGTGTGTGTGTGTGTGTGTGTGTGTGGGGGGGGGGGGGGTTCATCCGTGTACAGGGACACGTTGAAGTCACCACCATTGTCCCGTTTGTTACTCACAGGGAGGAAGAAGGCCAGTCAGCATGTCTGCGGTGTGTTCATAAGGTGTCATGTCCTCCAGTATTGAGCAGAGAGAATAAGCCCCTCCCCCATCCAGCAATGCTGGAAATGACACCAGCTCCCCGAGCCCCAAACAACTTAAGTAATTTCTACCGTTGCTGCGGTGGCGCCCTCTGTCGACTGAGTGACAGCTCTGAATGATGCTGCATCGCGCAGCTAGCGGCGGTTTCTGTTCTTCATGTACTTCTAAAACAGCAGCTGATGGTCTCCTCACACCCACCGACATTTTCTCCTGCTTTCTTGCCTGAGGATGCGGTTACCGTGGTAACCAGACAGTCTCTGAGGGGCAAGCTGGGTGGATGTGGGGGAGGAGCTTGTGTGAGGATCCTCTCTCTTTGTTTGAAGTCTGAGAGTGAAAATATCTAGTGAACCACGACCAGGACGGCGGTCACGGATCAGTCGCAGCAACCTGGTTGCTCTTTACTCAGTGCGTCTTTGTCATTTACTTGTTGTATTGTTGTTACCATGGTGATAGAGCCCCTCCCTCCCCACACGAATCACCTGATTGTCACATTTCAGTGTCTCTCACAACACAGAAATGTAGATTTGGCCAACAGTGACCACGGTCACGCCCCCAGAGATGCTGTCACAGGCGTTGTGGCGTCGCCTCGACGCTGCAACAGTCACCATTTCTGAAGATTTGAACGTTTTTCACAGAAGCTGCCGCCAACCGCCACTTGATCCGAAATATAAAAAAAAACTGACGCCTTTGATGCAAACAAAACATTCATCGTGACGGAAGTTCCCCGTTTACTGCCGTCCCCAGGAGATGCCACTGACCTGCAGCTCAGCTGGTCAGTGCAGTGCATCATGGGACTATAAAGTGATGACATCATCAGCAAGTGGAATTATTTTGTCTCTTTTATGGTGGGAAGGGTTGAATTGACACTCCTCTGTTTTTCTCTGTTTCTCACTTCCCGTTTCATCTCTTCACGCTGTCTTCTTGTATTGGGGTCACATACGTCAGATCGGTTGTTGCCATAGCAACCGCACTTGTAAAGGGCTCCGATAACGCTCGTCAAAGCTGCGTCTGATTCGTTCTTCCCTCAGGAGCGTCGCATTTTATATCCAGCATGCTTTGCACTGGCTGCGGCAGTGAGCTGTCTGTGTGTGTGTGTGTGTGAGAGAGACAGAGAGAGAGAGAGAGAGAGAGAGAGAGAGACTCATTGCTTTCGGTGGATGTAAATGTGTCACCATAGTGATGGTGGGAGATGTGGGCATGTTGTCATGGCAACATTGGAGACATCAATATGTTAGAGGTCTTTGATAGAAAGCGCGTGCACACACACAGACACACACACACACACAAACACACACACACACACACGCACATACAGACACACACACACACAGACACAAACACACACACACGCACACACACGCACACACACAGACACACAAACACACACACAGACACACGCACATACAGACACACACACAGACACACACACAAACACACACACACGCACACACACACAGACACACGCAGACACACACACACAGACACACACACACGCACACACACAGACACACGCACACACAGACACACGCACACACAGACACACACACACACACGCACACACACACACACGCACACACACACACACAGACACACGCACACACAGACACACTCACACACACAGACACACACTCACACACACACAAACGCACACACACACACACACACACACACACACACACACACACACACACAGGTGCCATCACCAAACCCACATTCTCTGATTACGATGATCTAAAGAGTTGTAATGAGTAACAATGAATGGAGACACAAAGTCTTACTGTCACTGGCGCTCTGATGACATCACGCAGGTTTGTGACTCGTGATTTTGAAAATTGATTTTTTTTCAGCTTTTTCTCTGTTGTGTAACAAACTGAGGAGAGGTGTCCAGAGCTGCACCCTCCTCTTCCCCCTCTTCCCCCTCTTCCTCCTCTTCCCCCTCTTCCTCCTCTTCCCCCTCTTCCCCCTCTTCCCCCTCTTCCTCCTCTTCCTCCTCTTCCTCCTCTTCCCCCTCTTCCCCCTCTTCCTGGTCATCAGTGCAGCAGCTGCCTGCCATAAACTTGCCTACTGCACATCTGCAGCACAAACCTGCCAACAGAACTCAGGGACAGGCTGCAAGAAACAAACAACAACAAACAAAGCTTCCTGTCTCTGTGTCAACACCAAGGTGCTTTGAGCTCTTTGTCTCTGCAGTGAAGGTCACACTGTGACTCAGCAGCTGCACTGAGCATGTGCAGCTCTGACCCCCAGCCAACGACCTCACTGTCACTCTCTCTAGCTCGCTCTCTCTGTCTCTCTCTCTCTCTCACACACACACACACACACACGCACACACACGCACACACACACACACACACACACACACCAAGCTGCAGTTCAGATGAAACATGGTCAGATTTGAAATGATTGGACTTCATTTTTATGTATTCATTCTTTGGGGGTCCTTGGTTGCCACAAGTATGAGACTTTTTATGGGGGGGCACAGACGCATGCAGCTGGTTGCTAACACGTTAGCCTCATTTTAGCATCTTGTTCTTTTGCCACAGAAACAAGATGAACGAAGCTCAGATGCTGTCAGACAGAAAGATGGCGAGCTGAGTGTGAAATGTGATGAGAGCCATCGAGGCTGGAAAGCGCCAGAGGAGCGACTTAGATAACGTGTTATCCAACAGATGAGAGGAACACATCGATCTGAACTGGCAGCGAGGGGATGTGAGGGACGACCAAGCTCTGGTCAGCCATGTTTAGCCTGGGGGAGGGAAGAGGACACTGTTTCTGGAAATGAACCACAAAATAAAAGCTTCAAAAATCTTCAGATTCCGAGATCCTGATTTAACTGTTGATGGTTTCTCACTGACCACGTGTGCTTGGCACCGTAGCACCACGTCTCCCAACCGTCACACGTGTGTCTTTGTCTGTGAGACAACGGTTAATCAAACCTCACGCCATCTTTCACCACGTCTCCTGCAGGTGGTGCTGCAGGGTGTGAAGATGGCCAACGCCGTGGCCTCCTACGACCAGCTGGCCCACCAGGTGGAGGCCCTCCGCAAGGAGAACTCCCACCTGAGGAGAGAGCTGGAGGACAACTCCAACCACCTGTCCAAGCTGGAGACCGAGACCTCGGGCATGAAGGTGAGTTCATTGATGCCGGCACCACTGGAGGATGATTGATCACTGGGAGGAGAGAAAACCAGCCAGCAGCAGGATGGAAGGTTCTAGAAGATCTGCAAGGCCGGCCCAGTCAGCAAGGGTTGGTCTAGATATGAGGATGATGGTCCTTTATGTCATACCTGTCTTTTAGCTCCCTCAGCACATGGGACACGGTTCAACCTTTCAAATCTGAGAAATAGTTTTTAATGAATCCACATTTTATTTTTAACGTCTGAAATCTCAACATCTCCAACGACCGTCGACTGCATCTGAGCTAAATCACGTGAATTTGTGCGAGAGACGTGGAATCAGGTTAAGACTTAGAGCAGCTGGAGCCGGCATAAATCCCCACACACATAAACACTCCTCAGTTTGCACACATGCACGTGACTACACACTGATGCGCACGTGTCCAGAGGCTGAGAGCAGCTGGATTATCAGGATCAGGACGTCCTGGTTGCTGATGGACACACGGAGTCTCCAGCAGAGAAGCAGGAACCTTCCATCGGTCTTCTGTTGTATTCCAACCGAACGTGACGGGAGATTTCTGGCAGGGTCGCGAACAGAGCTCATCGGCGTGAGTGGGTCAGTTCTTCAGGCTGATGACATCATGTTCTGTTGTGTGCAGGAGGTTCTGAAGCAGCTGCAGAGTAAACTGGAGCAGGAGGCAGGAACACTGGCATCGTCCGGCCGCAGCGACGTGCTGCACCAACTCAAAGGTTAACAAGCTTTTCTTCTTCTAACGTTTCCATTAAAAAGATTCTAGTGCCGCCTCCGGTGGGACCCGGCATCATTGATTGGTTCCAGCTGGCTGCACCTCATTATGACTGCGGCCAATTAGTTTGTCTGGACTGAAATTCAGTTAGATGCAACTGAGATGAGCAGCAGGTGTCCTGCAGCGCTTCTGCTACAGCGATGATGAATAATCACATCTGTGACGGCGCCGTGAGGTCACATGATCATGTGGTTGGTTTGTGGTGGTTGGTGCAGCGTGATGGTGAGCTGATGGTGTCAGAGGAGGAGGTTTGCGCTCTCCTGAGCCCCCTGGTGGTACAGTAGAGTCTGACACAACAAGCTGTTTAGTGTCAGGCTGTATTATTGCTGAGTCGTCATTTCTGAGGGATTCTGTGATCGTCCATAAATGTGCAAACCAAACAGGACTGACAACGAGAGCTAAAACGAGCGCCGATGTGTCGATGTCCCCCCTCAGAGCTCCACATGGACCTCACCAACTACTACGAACTCAAACATCAACCTCATAACTTGAGGCTGCTGGCTGGCTGTCTAGGAGGGGCGGGGACAGCTGGAGGGGTGGAGCTAGAAGACCGTCTGGCTCTGCCTCCATCCTCCTGCTCCTCTGCATCCTCCTCTGTGGCAGCGGTGGGCCGTGCCAGGAGCCCGCTCAGGTCCTCCTCTCGGCAGAGCGTGTCGTCCAGCGGTGAGGCTGCCGCTGTCATGCTGCCACATCACTTCCTGGATGGAGCCCCGCCCAAAACCGCTGTGATCAGCGGGCCAGACGGACGACTCAGCGACCACCATCTGGAAGAGCTGTACAAGGAGAGGTGAGCGTCCCTCAGGCCTGAGCAGCTTCCCTCCACAGAGTAAACCAAGATGTCGTCACCAAACGGCAGACTTCTCCTCAGAGGACGAAGCCTGATGCGTCATGTCCTCAAGTACCTGTTGTGATGTCATTACTCAGGCATTAACTTAGCCTTAGTGTGTGTGTGTGTGTGTGTGTGTGTGTGTGTGTGTGTGTGGGAGACAGGGCAGTGTTCAGTTTAATAATGTCGTGTCTTTGTAAACACATCTGGGAAACACTGATAGCAAAAAGATCTGTCCTTCTTCCTCTGCTACAAACTAGTGAGACGCGTCTGGTCAGGACTTTTCTACTAGTAAATGAGAGTTGTAGTTACCATGGAGACACAGTTTAACTTGGGACTGTCGGCAGGAACCTCCTGCTGGGGGAGATCGACCGGGAGGAGAGGGAGCGCTGCTGGTACTTCAGCCAGCTGGAGGCGCTGTCTCAGAAACTGGGCCAGCTTCCTCGCATTGACACAGTGAGAACACACAGACACACACACTCACACACACAGACTGACAGACAGACAGACATATAGACACACACACACACACACACACACACACACACACACACACACGTCCTAGATTGTAAATGCTCCAGTTCAGTAGTTGTTTATTGACCCCAGTAGGAACGTGGGATGCGGTTCAGTTGCTCACGTTCAAAAAGAGAATTCATGCATGGAAATGTAAACGAATACGAGAGAAAAAAAGAGGGAAAGATGGAAAAAAATCAAATAAGAAGTGAACGTGCGTGCGTGACATCACCACCAGCGTCCTAGGGTGGGTTACAGTGATGAGAAACTAAATATCCTGACCAGCCTGGCTCTTGCTTCCCTGAGCTCCGGCAGACAGGCTGACATGACTCCAGGGGAAGGCTGACTTGACCCAAGCCTCAAACATCACGCAGGATTTCATCTTTAGGGTTGCTTTTCTGATCTGGGACTCCTTAAGTCCTGTTGGAGGACAACGAGCCGTTCACAGTTGCAGTCCAATGATGCAACATCTTTACCATCCTGCTTCGTCTCAGTGTCCAAAACCCCAAGTTTATGTCTAGAAGTTGTAAAAACACAATATGGAAAATCTGAGACTCTGGAGAAACTAAAATCAGAGAATTAGATATGAAACCCTTTTTAGAAGGTTGATTCTGCTCAAGTAGGGAATCACTTCAAATTTTTCAGAATCGAAAAATCACAATTAAGGTGATGGAGACGCGTCTCTGATGTCAACGTCTTGTGTCCCAGTTTTCTCTGCAAATGGATCTGATCCGTCAGCAGCTGGAGTTTGAGGCCCAGCAGGTGCGGTCAGTCATGGAGGAGCGCTTTGGCACCAGCGACGAGATGGTCCAGAGGACGCAGGTGAGACTGAGCTCCGCCTCCCGGCAGTCAAACACTGACCTACAACTCCTAAGCTCCACTCACGTGTCTGAACCTTTGGGTCAAATTTGTAGCCTAAAGAGTTATTTCACTCCATCCCTCCACCCATCCATCCATCATCCACCCATCCATCCATCCATGCCTGCCATGGACAGGTCACCAGTCCATGGCAGGGCCAACACATAGAGACAGACAACCATTGGCTCTCCCAGCCACGCCTACGGTCAATTTAGAGTCTGGATTAACCTGGTCCCTCTTGATGTCTTTGGACTGTGGAGGAAGCTGGAGTACCAGAGAGAACCCAGCAGGAACAGGGAGAACATGGAGACTCACCCAGAAAGACCCCGTGCTGCAGCCGGGGCTCCACCCTCAACCTTCTTGCTGGGGGCCACAGGGAGGACCACTGCTCCACTGTACCCCCATATCCAGTGACATTAAAGACATTAAAGGTCTTTGCAGCATTAACATTCATGTTTGATGTTTGGAGCTCCACTTTTCCCTCAGCTGGTCAAAGCAGCCAACCAGTAACCATCATGTGACCTCTGACATCATCAGCCATCTTCATCTTGGTTTAATCAGCATTTTAATAGCTATAAACACAGACAGCTGCTGGTGGAAACATCTGAATGCTTCTGAAACCTGTGTGTGCGTGTGCGTGTGTGTGTGTGTGTGTGTGTTGCAGATGCGTGTTGCTCGTCTGGAGCAGCTGGAGAAAGAGCTGCAGGATGCCCGGGGGAGTCAGGAAAGCCAGCTGCAGGTCAGTCATGCGTGCTAAAACACACACGTGTTAGCATTACATGAATAGAAGTACTCTCTCTCTCTCACACACACACACACACACACACGCACAGTGTTCATACCAGAAAAGGTCTCCAAAACAAAGACCAGGTATCAACATCAGTCCTTCACTTCAGCAGACGCTCCCAGTCCAACTCCACCTGACACAGTGACACTGAACCATCATACGCCCACACCCAGAACCCTGGGTACAGAGGCTCCGTGAAGGTAGCGGTGAAGGTGTGCAGGTGGACCATGGCGTCTTGAGAGACACAGTAAAAGGACAGAGACCCAGCAGACCAGTTCAGATAAACCCCAACCCTGTGGGTGAAGGGTCTGGGTGAGCAGGACCTGAACCTCCTGTTGTTGTGGCTTGGCAAGTAGCTTCCCTCCGAACACTCCAGACTCCAGGAGTGTTCGTTGTGTCCCAGCAGGCAGCTCGCAGCATCTCCTCCTCTAGAGATGCTGTTGTAGGTGACGCCAATGTCAGCACCACCGCTCCAGACCACCTCCCAGTACACTGAGTCCAGCAGACCCTCCCTGCACAACACCTGAGGGCAGCACTGGAACCGGTCTGGATGGTTGCAGGGTTGGTGCTCTGACCAGATGCGAGTTGCCGTCCTGTTGCAGTCACTCAGAAGGAGCTCTGAGTTGGCAGTGTTGGGATCAAAGGTCAAATAGCAGGCGACTAAAAGCAAAACAAGAAGCCAAAACAGAAAGACCTGAATTATAACATTACTGAAACATCTGACACCAGTATTTAGGACAAAAGATTGGGGATGTCTGGATATCACAAGCATCAGAGGTAACTTAGTGAAGTATCGATTACAGGTTCAAGTGTCTAAGATCCTCCAGAAGACTCTGGCGGACTGTTGTCAACTCTAATGCTCCTGAAAAAGGAGTAATAGGCGAAGAAAATAAGTGTTTAAAATCATCAATTGAAGTAAAATGGGTTCTGAGATGAACATGCGCCTCTATGCAGATGATACTGTAAACACTCACAGTTTTTCACGGACCACTGGTCTCCTGCCTGCTGATCTCTGGAAGACAAAACATGCGTTTCCGTTAAAATCGTCTAACTTTTCACTCGTGGAAGGTCTGATTTCGTGCTCACCTCACAGGGTCGTCCTGCTCATCACTCAGACACAAGAGACTGATCCCAGAGGGCAAAGACTTGAGTTGCAATGGTTCACCTTCCTCCTCTTTCTTGTCTTCTCCTGACACCTGAGACGAACTGTTTCTACACCCGACAGCCTTGATTGTCTGTTTAGCTGATGAGAAACTGAGTTAGTATGAAAATATAACATACATCTGTTTTCTCTCCAGCTCCGAAGCTGGAAGACCTTTCTTCACATGCAATAATACTGACGAGGCAGAGATGCTGCTGCTCCACCAGTGTCGCCACCATATTTTGCCTCCACATGACTATTGTGTTGCCATGGTCGCAACTAGACACAGAAAAGGCTACACAGACAACAAAACCCAGCAAGCTGAAATCAGTCCCACATCAAATGCAAAGTGAGGCAAAGCAAGACAAAACATCCCAAGGATCTTCAACATTCCATTTCTGGGGGGAACAAATGCTGGCAAAACTTCAATTATTTCAAAAATAAGATTGGATTCAACTTCATTGACGGTGCACATGTCATGTGATGCTCTGTTTCCCTGACAATCCAGATTACGCTGCATATTTTGCTCTTGAATGGACTTTCTATGATTAACTCAACTCACTAACTCAATAACTCATTAGCTTCAACTAATTTATAAACTGATATCGCCCCCTGCTGGCCAAACTCTGTCAGCACAGTGTAAAGGTTGGAAAAAGTCCCAGCGGTTGGTGTGCATGCTGGTGATGCAGCTCTCTGAGGCTTTCTTGAATCAATCAAATCAGTTGGGGATTCTAATACCAAACTATTTATGTTTCCCTAGTAACAGTTTTAATATCATACAAACAGTTTTACCTGCCGATGTCTGACACGGACGCCTCGTGCAGATCGTCTCCTCGCCTCTCTGTCCGTCAGCCACGCTTGTCTGATCGTCTCTGCACATATTCTTGAGGGCTTCTCCTGAGTGGACACCTCCTTCAGCCTCGGAGGCTTTGATTAGGACAGCAATAGAGGCGTCTCCCTTCGTTGCAAGACCTGTGTTGTCGCTGTCACTTGAATGGACAGTTTTGAAGACGCTGCTCACGTCCTCTTTAAACTGGCTCAGTTCTTCTTTCAGGAGACTGAGAGGACCGCCGCTGGTCCTGGTTTGGCTGCTTGAGCCATCGCCCCCTGGTGTCTTCACCTCTTTGTCCTTGAACATACTCAGCAGTTCGCTCTTGAGTTGGCTGAAGTCCTCTTTGAGCACCGCCAGTGGGCTGATGCTTCTTCTTTCACTCTGATTTGTCTTGAGAAGTTTTTTTGACTTGAGGTTTTCATCCTTTGAGTTCTGCGGGTCATCCTCTCTGAGATGGATCTCTGACGTGTTCTGGTTGTTTCCTGCTGATAGTTTAGTCTGCGACCGGACAGTGACGTCATCCTCAGGGAGACTCATCTCAGGTTATGACGTGTTGAGAAGTTATAGAAAGAAAAATATTTGAACTGACTTATTAAATCTTCTCCCTTCACAGTCAAAAATCGCATCTGAAGGAAACTGATGTTGATTCTGATGTGATGAGCACAGTTTGAGGGGCGCAGAGACTGGAACAGGTCAACAGAGTCATGATGGCGAGAGGGTTGGAGGAGGAGGATGTATTTGGGCTGTAAGTGATTCTGAGGGCTTGATGCAACTAAACCTGCACCTTAAAACATCTGATTGATGAAGTCAAAGAGGAAAACACAACTGACCTGCGTCATCAGCTTCAGCTGTTCACACAATCACGGCCGTCGCCATCGCAGCATTCAGCACGTCCACACAGCCGTCCTCCAGCAGACAGACTGTCTCTGCACTGGAAGAAACACGTCTCTCCCTCATTCTTCTTTCTGGTTCAACCAGTTTGTCTCCATTTCTGCATGCTGAGAGCTGATTGGACGACCAGTTTCCTCAGAGAGAGATGAAGTCTCCACTGGATAGTTCAGGTCACTCCGATGGCCACAAACACTTTCAAATATCAAAAATATACATATATACGTGTGTGTGTCTATACGTGTGTGTCTATATATGTATATGTGTGTGTGTGTGTGTGTGTGTAAATGTATAAATGTGTGTATACAAGAAAACAAGTGGCAAGCTTGAGCTTAAACATAATTAATATGACAATGAATATAAAACATCTGAGTTTGATTAAATGGCTCTTCAGAAAAGAGCTTGAAGTAAAATAATTAACAGTTGATTAATGAAGTTTAATGTTGTGAAGTCTGAACTTGATGTGAGGGAATTAAAATACCAAAAAGGCGAGGAATAAAATAATCAGAAGTCCCTTTAGAACATTTGGTTTTGTTCATGAAGGTTCTGCCTTCGAGGAACCTGCAGAACTGAGTCGCCTCCTCCTGTGTCTCTGGCTCGTTGCTATGCAGAGAAACCATCTCTTCCCCTCCGCTGAGCCAGGCTCTGATTGGCTGTTACCAGGCTGCAGAGTTGGCTCGTCCTCTTGGCTCGCTGTTCCTCTGAGAATATCAACAAGCTCAGAGGGACATCAAGCCATTACGAAAGGGTCTGTTCACTAAATATTCATCTTACAAAGCTTATTGTGCTCTGGAACTTTCCTTTGTGTCTGTGAGGGACACAACATAAACCACAGACATGCAGAAATGCTATGAACTCCAAAGCTGCAGATCTAACTGGTGGAGAGGAAGTCCTCCGGGCCACTAGGGGTTGCGATGGCTCGGTGTGACCCAGCAGCTGCTCAGACAGACGGGGCCTCAAAGGTCACATGGAGGCAGTGATGTGCAGGTTCTTGAGGGAGGCAGGCCTTAACAGCATTGTTTCTGTGTGTGTGTGTGTGTGGGGGGGGGGGGGGTGGACTGAATGCTTGCGTGTGAAAATGAAATGTATGAAATGAGCTTGTTGTTAAGAGCATAGAAGAGCGACACTGGCCGGAACGTGACGAGCACCCTGAGTCAAAATAGCTTTGAAGCTCTTGTCCTTTTGTTCCTCAGCCTCTGACGTGTTCCTGGTCTTCTGGTCTGCAGCGTCTCTGACTCTCATCAGCCTCTCATCTTTGGACTATGTCTCACTTTACCCTCCCAATGTCCTCTGCCTCATGTCGTCTCAGCTGTCCGGAGCAGAGAAGCCCCCTGCTGGAGAACCAGAGAACAACACATCATCAGCTGCAGCGTCAGGAACAGAAGCCACTGCAGATGGAGGAAGCAAGGTAGCAAGCTGTCAGTGCACAGAGGGTAAACGTGGAAGATCCACAGAAATGTGATGCCATCACCACCGAGGCACAAGAATAAACTTCTGTCTCATCAATTCATTCGCACATGCTGAGTTTTGGAGGGAAATTATGCTTCTTTTTTTTTCAACCGATCATAATAGAAATAGTAATAAGAACAACTGGCCTCACAACAGGGTTCTCAAAGTGGGTTCTAGGTTTGAATATAACTTTTGCTCAAAGCCAACCTAATTATCACATGAAGAACACTGCATCCCTCTTAGTCCACTTGACTCCTCATTGGGTGGACGAATCTATATTAAATATCACATGACCTCAGAGAATAACCACCCGCAGGGAGAGACGAGGCCCGTAACCAGCATTATTGCTTTATTTAGTAGTTGACTGGTCTGGTGCCTCCTTGGTGCCTGGATGTTGAGGAGCAGCAGGAGACGTTTGCACCATAGACCCAGAAGAGGCTGGTCTCTGGTCAATGGAGGCATGAGGGACGAGATGTTAGAGACTCACCTTTACTCCCCTGCAGGTGGAGATGGTCTTCTGGCTGCTGTCCATGCTGGCGAACAGAGACAAGGAGGAGATGTCCAGGACTCTGCTGGCTCTGTCCAGCTCCCAAGACAGCTGCATCGCCATGAGAAAGTCCGGTTGTGTCCCTTTACTGGTCCAGATCCTGCATGAAGCTCCAGGTGGCAACAATGGTCCTGGGGATACAGCAGCAGGCGGTACGACAACATGCTGCAGCCGGGAGGCCAAGTCCAGGGCCAGTGCCGCCCTGCACAACATCATCTACTCCCAGCAGGATGAGGGTCAGGCCCGTCGTGAGATGAGGGTGCTGCACATGCTGGAGCAGATCCGAACCTACTGCGACAGTGGCTGGGACTGGATCGAGAACCACACTGGGACCCCTTCACAAGGAGGAACAAAAATCACTGGTCAGTCAAGTTCCTTCTTATGAAATCTAAGCCACTCATGAGTCATGTTCCCTTCTTACCTGGTGAAACTTAAATCCCTGACGAGTCTTTTTACCCCCAAACCCAGAGGAACCTAAACCTCAAATAAAACATACCCCCCCCCCCAAAAAAAATTATGGAACATACAGTAAACCACTAGCAAGTCATGTTCCTCCTAAACCTAGTGGATCCTTAGCCTCTAAAGATACTCTGTGAATCTGGTGGAACCTAAACCACAGTCAACTCAGACAACTTAAACCAGAAAGTTAAACTCACTCGTCAGTTGTGTTCCCTGTAAACCCGAAGAACTACAAACCACCAATGAGTCAGGTTCCCTTTATTCTACAGCAACCTGAAGGAACTGAAACTACTTTGTCAATTATTGCATCTTAGAGAGTCAAAATTACAGATTTCCAAGAAAGGTTACCCTCATGTGGGGATCAAAACATTTGCAATCCATGTTCTAAATCCAAGTGGCAAAAGACAGAAAGCTCTAATAAGATAACCCAAGAGGAATCTTCATTCTATTTTTTCATGTCTTCTCTTCAGATATTCCAGAACCTGTGGACCCTCAGATCTGTCAAGCCATGTGCGCCCTCATGAAGCTTTCCTTTGAGGAGGAGTACCGACGCGCCATGAACGAATTAGGTTTGGGGAACTCCTAAAGATGCCTCTCAGACTCTGAAACATTTAGCTGAGTGTCCTTTGTTGTTCCCAAGGTGGCCTGCAAGTGGTGGCAGATCTGATCCATCTGGACCAGGACATGTACGGCATGCAGAACGACCCCATCAACATGGCGCTACGCCGCTATGCAGGGATGGCGCTGACAAACCTCACATTTGGGGACGTTGTCAACAAGGTACAGACAGTTTGAATATTGTGGCACCTCATCAGCGGGCAGCGACTGCGGGTAGAGGTGCCGAGACGGAGACGAGACGGCAACTAAAACTACTCAGTAACAATGACATGTCAATGACATGTCAACCTCCTTGATCATGCTCGATTAATGATTGCTAATTTTGATACCAGGAGACATCAACACATTCTTCTTATTATCACAAATATTTGAAACATGTTTGAATGAAGATGTCGATGAAGCATCGGATTGGGTGGGACGTCAAACACTTCAAAGATCATAGTCAAATTCAGCCATTTTCTCACCTCTAAAATCTGAGACTGAAACAGGCTTCGTGACTCTGACAGGGGAGGTCCAATAGCTGAAGCGCGGCCTGCCATGGAGCCTCTTGTGTGTATTCTGCAGAGGTCACATGAGAAACTGAGTATTGAATAAGCAGAATTTGTGTTGGAAAGCTGTTATGCGTTTGTCGTTTCTACCACCCTGAAACGTCATCACGTGTCATTAACTCCAGTGCTAAGTTCTGAGTCTGACCTCCACTTCGTCCTCCACAGGCCACTCTGTGTTCCAAGAAGAGCTGCCTGCAGGCTCTGGTGGCCCAGCTGGGCTCCGACAGTGAGGAGCTGCACCAGGTGGTCTCCAGCATCCTCAGGAACCTGTCCTGGAGGGCCGACATCAGCAGCAAGAGAGTCCTCAGGGACATTGGCTGTGTATCTGCACTGATGACCTGCGCTCTGCAGGCCACAAAGGTAAAGAACACCAAAGGAGCCACAAGCTATTCTGGTAGAAAGGTTCTGGAGAAAATGTGTTAGTCTTACTTTAACTCTCTGGATTTAAAGTGCTCCAGGTCAACGTAACAACATAGTAAGATTCCTTTTGTAGATCCTCTGATTGAAGTTGAAGTTTGGCACGTCAGGAGTTATGATGCGGTTCTATATCTAAATCTATTGAAATGTGAATGAATGAAAAAGAAGAGAATAACACAATTTCTCACAAAAAATAACACAATGTTTTTTTGTCTTTTGGGTCAATGAGTCGCAGTTTAACAAAGACACTCTTTCTGCTTTCCAGGAATCCACCTTGAAGAGTCTTCTGAGTGCTCTGTGGAACCTGTCAGCTCACAGCATCGACAACAAGGTGGCTATCTGTTCTGTGGAAAGTGCCCTGGGCTTCCTGGTCAGCACACTGACATACCGCTGTCAGACCAACTCACTTGCCATTATTGAAAGTGGAGGAGGCATCCTCCGCAATGTGTCAAGTCTGGTTGCCACACGAGAAGACTACAGGTACATGTCTGAGACTTAGTTGCCAATTGTCCTTTAGGCAACATCGTTTTTGTTAGGGTTAGCATCTTTATCAAAGCAGTGATTTCGCCAGTTGTAACTTGATTCTGCTAAGAGCCTGATCTCTGCTATTTGTTCGTGTACTGATGGAGTAGGGGTCAGAAGACCAAGGTCTGCGACTGCAAACACAGCTCCCTCTAGCAATGAAGTAAATTAGTAATAGTTTTCTTCAGTAAGACATGTGAACATTGTTAGTGTGTCTTTTCTTCCTTTTCCAACTCAGGCAAATCCTCAGAGACCACAACTGCCTCCAGACTCTGCTTCAACACCTGCGCTCCCATAGTCTGACCATAGTCAGCAATGCCTGTGGGACTCTCTGGAACCTTTCTGCCCGAAGTCCAAGAGACCAGGAGCTGCTGTGGGACCTTGGGGCAGTTAGCATGCTGCGCAACCTTATCCACTCAAAGCACAAGATGATAGCCATGGGCAGTGCTGCAGCTTTAAGAAACCTCCTCACCAATCGACCCCTGAAATATAAGGATGCTGCAGTGGTCTCCCCTGGCTCCTGCATGCCCTCCCTCTATATGAGGAAACAGAAGGCACTGGAGGCAGAGCTGGATGCCAAGCACCTGGCGGAGACTTTTGATACCCTTGAGAAACAGAGCCCCAAGCACATGAGCCTCAACAAACCCTTACGCCACATTGAGAGCCTGGCGAAAGATTATGCATCAGATTCTGGTTGCTTTGATGATGACGAGGCCCCAAATGTCTCCAGTAGTCTAGATACTGGGAGTTTCTCTATGCTGTCCATGTTTCTCACCAACTCCAACTTACTGCAAAACCAGCCACGTAAGAGGGACAATGAACCTGAGCGAGACGTGGATCCGCCTTCAATGGTGGAGAGGAGACACACACTTGCGGATGATGTTGTTTCTACTGCTGCAGAGAGGTTAGCAAAAAAAATCACTAACACAGTTGCAAAGATTGACAGGTTGGTGGAGGACATCACCATGCATACATCCTCCGAGGACAGTTTGAGCCTCAGCTCTGAGGACCACCTCGCAGACTGGCCTTACGGACTTGATGAGCTCAATGAAGCCCGAGCTAAATCATGTTCGCCCTGCCGTCTCTCTGATACAAGCAGCTTGGCCCACAGGGAACGTCTCAATAGAGCCCATGCTCTGTTGCGCCTGAAAACTGCCCATACAAGTGTATCCACAGACAGCCTCAACAGTGGTAGCACCAGTGATGGCTACTGTGGCAGCAAAGACCAAGTCCGACCTGCTCCAAGAACTCTGATCATCCAACAGCGACCCAACCAGCTTGATCTCAAGGTGGCTCATCAAGAGTACCTCAATGTACGATCTGCCTTGCTGAATGAGACAAGCCAACAAGATATTCCTGAGAGAGATTCAGTTGACAACAAAGATGCTAAAGCGTTACAACTTACTGACACAGATGCAGAGAAAAACCAAGATCCACCAATACAAACACCTGTCAGTGCATCAACAAAAGTCTCCTCTGATGTTAGCATGACCTCCATTAAATTATCTCCGTCTTATCAACAGGTCCCACTCATTCAGAGTGTGGCTAAATTTGGTGTAGCAAAGACAGCAATCAATGTTCAAGCTGCCCAAGCAATGAGGAGGCAAGCCTGGGTGCCCACTGTGATGACAGGGGGCAGTATAACTAAATTTTCTCCGATGACAACCAGAAGCCCAACCATTGGCACAATGGAGACGGTCCAGAAATACTCAGTAGAGAACACACCGATCTGCTTCTCCCGCTGCAGCTCCCTGTCCTCCCTCTCCTCTGGTGATGGAGCACTTGATGGACAAAGTGAGAATGAGTTGGAGAGTGACTCCTCATTAGAAATAATTGAGGTGGAGGATGGAGAAGTGGTAAAGAGAGCTGAAGAGGATGAGACTTTGGAGGATCTGAGTGACAGCCAGCTGCTCATGACAGACTCCAAAACTTGCCCAAGTAAAGAAATGGCTCCTGTTGAGATTGCATGTCCTGCCAAAAGGGAAAAGGTGTTCCTTCGTGGGGCCTCACCAGCCATAGTGGAGGACAGATCTCCCTCCAGTTCATCTGAGAACTATGTCCATGAGACACCTCTGGTAATGAGTCGCTGTAGCTCAGTTAGTTCACTGGGCAGCTTTGAATCGCCCTCAATTGCCAGCTCAATCCAAAGTGATCCCTGCAGTGAGATGATCGATGGAACAATAAGCCCTAGTGACCTCCCGGACAGCCCAGGGCAAACCATGCCCCCTAGTCGAAGTAAAACACCTTGTTGCCTTGAGCCAAATGGACCAGAAACACAAGCTGCAGGTGTAGCAGGTCAATGGGAAAGCAGCCTGCGAAAGTTCATGGAGATTGCAGACTCTAAAGAGAGGTTTAACCTTCCTCCTGACTTGGACACAATGATCTACTTCACTGTGGAAAAGCCCACAGAGAATTTCTCTTGTGCTTCCAGCTTAAGTGCCTTGCCACTTCATGAGCACTACATACAGAAAGATGTGGAGCTCAAATTGACCCCGTTATTTCAACAAGATGACAAAAATCTCCCATTTCCTGATGAGGATGAGCAAGGATTTGACCACGGTGAGAGATACAGTGAGGGCAACTCGGATGACGACATAGAAATCTTAAAGGAATGTATCAACTCAGCAATGCCATCCAAGTTCAGGAAAGTAAGACCCTCTTTGATGACAACCATATCGCCCCATATTCTTAATTCCCAGGCTCGAAAATCACTTCATCTTCCAGTATACATGATGCTACCGAATGGCAAAACACAAATTTATCCTGGGAGAAGAATTGTTATCCCACAAAAGGATTTCAAATTTGATGATTCCTCCTTCACTGATTCTGCTGAAGGAACGCCAGTCAATTTCTCCAGCACGACTTCACTAAGTGATGAAACACTCCAGTATCCAGTGAAGGAGAGGGGGGGCAAGGACTGCACCGCAAATGGTATTAAAAAGCAAGAACTACTTGATGACGAGACAAAGAGGATTGAGGACTTGAGGATATTCTCACACTTCCACAAGCCCAATAGGATGAACAACCCTCCTGATATTCAAATGAACCGGACAACCAAACATGTCATTCCCACTCAGAGGGTGCTGATGCAGAGCAAAGAGGTGGCTGACAGAGTTGCTAACCAAAGAAATCGTGATCAGTCCCCTAATCAACAGAAGAAAAGGCAAGGTCAGGGCCCAATTAGGAAGCTAGAATTGCCTGTCATAAAGCAAACCCCAGACAGTAACCTTAATCTCGGATCACAAAGAAGAATCACAGTATTTCAACAAATGTCACAGTCTTCAGAAGAGAGTACCTGCTTCTACGATGTTGAACATGAGGAAGAAACAACAATACAAACAAGCCGAAAACAAATCAGGGAAGCAAGCAGAAGCACTCTCTCTCGGAGCATGACAAACATTGGAAAAATTGATATCTCCCAACCAAAGCCCAGAGGGTTCCACAGAATAAAACAGAACTTAATCAAGGATGAATCCGTGGCATGCTATTCACTCAGCTCCTCTCTTAGTTCACTGAGCGATGCTGAGTTTGAGGACAATAAATCTAAATCTGCGCAAATATGGTATAAAAACAGACATAACAAAACACTGAATATGATACAACAAACAAAGCCGATGACCATTCACAGCCAGTATGAGGAGCAAAGCTCACCAAGTTCTGTCAGCATGGATTCAGAGGATGATCTCCTTCAAAAGTGTATAACATCTGCCATGCCAAAGCAGAGAAGGAAGCTGGCTGCCAGGAAGAGGAAAGTAGAGAATACTCCAAAACAAACTCAAAAGGCCCTGGATGGGTGGAACATGGACGAGGACAGCGATGATATGGTGTCGGACAAGGATTCAGACCTCAACAGTGTTGAATGGAGAGCCATACAGGAAGGTGCTAATTCTGTTGTCACAGGGCTGCAGGCATCCAAATCTCAAGAGCCATCATCTGAAGAGACAGAGTCAGTCTTGTCATTCATGTCAACATCTAGCTTCACACCCAAAGAAAAGAAGTTTGCTAAAGACAAAAAGGCAAACAAACCTTTGGACTTTGCACAGCGCAAGCCAGTTCCAAACTTGCCAGTGGTTTTCAGGGGAAGGACAGTGATCTATACACCGAAAAAAGAGACAGCTCCATCACAAAGACCTCCTCCCAGAAAAGTACCAACCACCACAGATGCTCCAAAGAACCCAAACCTTGCTCAGCATAGATCAAAGAGCCTTCACAGACTAGGTAGACCGCAGGACATAGAACTGTCTTTGCCAAAGAGGAGCTCTACTCCACCTCCAAGGATACCAAAAAGTTCATCTTCTGGATCTTCTCAAAGCTCTACACCATCCAAGCAGTCACAGAAGAAGCAAACATCGGCAACTCAGACAAATAAATCCATCCAGAAAAAGAATGCCACACCCACTAGCAGCCCACCAGCTGGTAGTCCCCCTGAAAGGAAAGGACGCTCTGCTATTGTGAATCAAAATGAAAAATCTCCGCCACCGAAAACCCAGAAATCACCTGTAAGAATTCCTTTTATGCAAAATTCAGTCAGGCAACCCAGACCTCTGTCACCTCTGGTAACTAACCAAACAACCAGACAAAACCAGGCCAATGCAAAAAGGGTCCTACCCACAAATCGATTTGATCTGGTTAGAATGACTTCAGTCCATTCCAGTGGTGGTGAATCTGATTGTAATGGACTCTTGAGACAGCTAACTTTCATCAAGGAGTCAAAGTCTGCACTGAAACGTGATGGTTCTGCATGGGGTACGCCTAGATCTCAGAATGGATCTCCCCGCAAAGCAGCCCCTGGTGTTTCTGCTGTCTTCCTTTGCTCATCACGATGTCAGGAACTTAAGGCAGCTGTTCAACCTCCAAGAAGGATGCAAGAAAAAGGTCAAGGACAAGCTCAAGTCCGTAGACCACATCAAAGCCCTTTGAAAGAAACTAAAATCCTCTCTAGAGCAACCTCCAGTGAACGAGACTTGTCTGTGAGACATCCAAATAGGAGAACGAGCTCTGAAAGCCCCTGCAGAGTAGCTCAGCGAACCGGTGCCGGCAGAGTCTCTGGAGGCAGGAAGCAGCAAGACAAAGATACCTTTAAGCGGCATGCCTCATCACCAAGCATAAATATACTGAGCCGTGTGACCAGCCATTCTTCTCTTCGTTCTTCATCATCTGATTCAAGCGGTAGAGCAAAAAGTGAGGATGATACAAAGAAGAGAGGGCAGAGATCTTCATGTCGGCTTAATGACAGAGTCACCTGGAGGAGGATCAGGGATGAAGATGTACCTCAAATCTTGAAAAGTACTCTGCCAGCCAATGCATTACCTCTGGTGCCTTCTCCTGATGGGGAAAAGCCAAAGCCACTTGCTCTTCCAGGAAAACTGCCAACCATACTACTAGCATCACGCAAGACAAGTGACGCAACTGTCCAGACGGAAGATTTTTCCAATAACAAGACAAACTCGAGCACTTCACCAACTGTAGAAACAACTCAGATGATCTCAGATGAAGTGGCAAGACTAGCACTCCTCAGAAAGATCAGTGCTAATTCTGGGAGTAACCTCCAAGACGGAGACTCTGACATCTCCATGAGGAGCCACAGCACCATCTCCACAGGTACAGCAGACACCCATGTGGGCGGAATCGTCCATTTCCGTCAAGGATCCCCCAGCAAAGCTGCCAGAGTCACCCCATTCAACTACACCCCCAGCCCCATGGCCAGCTCCCTGCAGGACATACAGGGGCAAGCAGCCCTAACCAACGAGAAGTCTGGGGGGAAAGCTGACTCGTAGGCACAGTGATGACTCCGTTGTGTTCCTCAATGAAACTTAGCACTCATATGGACAGTCATGGCACATGCTGGTCAGTCATCACAGCTTCCATCTGCTGTTCCCACAGGATTGGATGTTTGCATCAAGGCAGGTCTGTCACGTGCAGGCCACCAATAACCTTTAGAGATGCTCGCCACAAGCATCTCCCATGAAAAGGAAGCGCATCTTTTTGTACTCATTTTTGTATTTATCAAATAATCATTGCCTGGTAGAAATGTAGTGAGAAAAAAAGCAAAAGACAATGAACTTGATTCAGCACAGAAATCTCCATTGTTCTCTTGGACAGAATTGAGCAAATGAACAATATGCAAACTTTTGAATGACAACTCAGCAGGACTTTTACCTGAAAAGGTACTGTTGGACTTTTGACAGACTGACAAAGGAAACAGTAAACCGACGTGTAAAATATTTTTTAAAAACATTCATCAACACTTTGAACCTTTGCCTCACTGTTAAAAATGGAGCCCAGCAGGGTTGGAGGACACATTTTTGATTAAGAAAAAAATCCTTCATTTTGTGTATATTTCTACCCTCAGTCCATTTATGCTTGTCAAGACCCCCAAATGATTTTATACATTTATTTTGACCTTAAACTGTAGTGCATTTCACCGCCACAGAAAAACGAGGACTGCCACATATTTCAGAATTGTGTTATTGACTTGGGGTCAGATTATCATGACATCCCTATCCAGAGCATGATTTAGAGTCATCGCCCCCCCCCCCACACACACACACACACACACACACACACACACACCTACTGAACTCCATCATTGCTGCATAAAATATAGCAAATCCCGTCATTGTTCACACTAGCCTCTCTACTGTTCATAGCAATCAGGTCTTGTAAATAACGTGCAGATATACGACTTCTTCAAGGCTTCCTGTTGGGTTAGAGGATGTCAGTGTTGCCCCTGACAGCATGCGAATATATTTAGGGATGACATCCACACACCTGAAGAGAGCCTGAAGAGGTCATGACATCAGAGGAAAGACTGACAGACTGGTGAGAAATGAACAGACAGCGTAGTGTTCGCAGTGGGGTGACAGAACAGCTTCCTGAGGGATTCTATCACCTGGAGGATGAACGTCCTCCCTCCTTAAGACATGCCCTGACTGAATGATGTAACGATGGAGGCGGGGCTAATCGCCGCTGAGATCCGGTGACCTTGAAGGCATCTGATTCACATAAGTTCAAAACTCACACTATTCAGGCTACTTTTTCACCATCAGATGCATTTTCTTCTGGTTCATGCACCCACAAACAATTTGCTTGACACATTTTAAGAAAAAATAAAATGGTTTGAAGGTTGGTTCCAGGGTTGAGCTGCTGACTGACAGCATCAGTGGGGGGTCAGTAACAACCAGAGACGCGTCCTCCTCCATTTTGAGTCAGTCAGCGTTTGGGTCACACAAGGTTCCTCAGGTCATTTGTTATGCTGTTTACGTGCTACAGAGGGCACCAGGAGTCGAAGAACCCTGAATGAGGAGTCAAGAGCCCCCCCAGCTGGTAGAAAAGGGTCACCCGTGCCAACGCTGTTCCTCCACCCGCCTCTTCCTGTTCGTCACTCGTCTGTATGATGATTCAAATTATCAACTGAATGCAACGACATTTTTGTGTTTGCTGTCAAGTATTTCCCCATCAGGAAACAAACAGATGACTTGATAGTAGGCGGGGCCTGTACCCTCCGCTGGAAGTATTTATGTGTTAATAACTACTTAACTGTGTTGCTGTAGAAGTAGTGATAGGTCAAGAAGTCGTCGCTTATAAAAACGATGAATAGTCTGCATAGTCGCACCATCATGTGATAAAAGAGCCAGATGGAACAAAGTGACACCGAGGGGCTCCGGCGACCGGCGCCACCCCCTGGAGCCCCACGCACGTCCGCTCACCTGCTGCAGGCTCAGTGCGAGCTGGTGACCTGATGCTCAAATGTTTTCATTTCCTGTGCAAGAGAATGCCTCTAAAATTAGTGCACAAACAATACATTTAATCTTTTTTAACAACCTCAGAAAAGTGTCACATGAAAGTTGTAATACTCAAGATTTCAGTACTTGATGATGCTGGTTGCCATGACTATAATAATTCTTGTATCTGCCATAAATTTCTGCACAATTAATGATGCTAAAAGTCTCATCGCATACGAACCGCTGCAGTCGACCTGGTTCCAGTGGCACGATCAGGGTGGTAAAGCAGCACCGTCTGTGTGCCATGTGACATCTTCCAGCCAATCCTGCTTGTAGATGCTGAGCTTGTCTCTAGATTCGTAGGTGATGTCAGAATTGTTCATCTCAATAAATTGGTATCTTTGGAACATTTACAGCTCACGGTTCTCCTGGTCGTGACTTGTGTACGATCATTTTCCTGTGAGTATGACAGCACAATCCTGAGTCTTTCCAACTCAAGGAAGGTTCGACTGTTCTGCTGCTTTGCTTGTTAGCGCCGAGTCACACTGAGCTGATGTCACATCGCCCCAGTGTGTGATAGCATGGCGGCGTTTAGAATGTGTGTTCCTCCGTCAACTTCACGAAAATAAAGAAATCTTTAAATGACTTTTGTTATGAAGGCATGTTTGTTAGTTACAACTTAGAATCCAACAACAGACCAACGTCAGCTGATGTTCAATCAATCAGCTCCATCGTCTCAGTTGAGCCATGAGTGCGTCAACATCTTTTCACACAAACGCCAGACTGAACTGTAGTGAGAACATTCATCAACACGGTTACTGTTGTGGTTTATTTGACCTTGTGACCTTTGGGACAACAATTGAAATCAGTACAAATATGAGGTGCAGATGAACAAAACTAGGATGTAATAATACTGTCACTGAGGGCGGACTGATGAGTGACACTCAGAGGTTGAATCTAGTTTCATGCTGGGTCTCATGGCAATGACCCTGACACACTGCCCTGTCATTGGTGGGGTCAGAGGTCAGTTGGAGTGCCCAGCAGTGTTTGGCTCATGGAAACTTGAGCTTCAGTTTACAGATCAATCAAAAGTCTCAGACAGGTTGAGGCGAGTCAGAGTACTCGACCTTTGACCTCAGTCATCTCTCTCTCCAGCTGCTCGCCTGTGGCCTGCAGCTCGTCTCTCTGCTGCAGCAGCTGTGACTGTGCAGCCTGCAGCCGCTCGTTCAGCTCCAGGTACCGGCGACACTGCTGAAACCTCAGCTCCACGCCGCTGTTCGAGAACGTACGGGGCGAGTCTGTGGACAGAACACTAGAACAGTCAGGAGGCAACAGGAGAACAGTCAGGGACAACCTTCTTGCTGTGAGGTGACAACGCAAACCACTGTGTCACCCTTGAGCAGGGGGTCTTTCTGGGTGAGTCTCCATGTTCTCCCTGTTCCTGCTGGGTTCTCTCTGGTACTCCAGCTTCCTCCACAGTCCAAAGACATCAAGAGGGACCAGGTTAATCCAGACTCTAAACTGACCGTAGGCGTGGCTGGGAGAGCCAATGGTTGTCTGTCTCTATGTGTTGGCCCTGCCATGGACTGGTGACCTGTCCAGGGGGAAGGCTGCTGGGATAGGCTCCACCCCCACCACCCTCAACAGGAGAAGAGGGGGAAGATGGAGGGATGATGGAGGGATGATGGATGATGGAGGGATGATGGATGGAGGGATGATGGATGGATGGATGATGGAGGGATGGGTGGAGGATGGATGATGGATGGAGGGAGGGAGGGAGGGAGGGAGGGATGGGTGGATGGAGGATGGATGATGGATGGAGGGAGGGAGGGAGGGATGGCTGGATGGAGGATGGGTGATGGGTGGATGATGGATGGATGGATGGATGGATGGGTGGATGTGTGATGGGTGGATGGAGGATGGATGATGGGTGGATGATGGATGGATGGAGGGAGGGATGGGTGGATGGAGGGAGGGATGGGTGGAGGGAGTGAGGGATGGGTGGATGATGGATGGATGGATGGATGGATGGATGGGTGGATGTGTGATGGGTGGATGGAGGATGGATGGGTGGATGTGTGATGGGTGGATGGAGGATGGATGATGGGTGGATGATGGATGAATGGAGGGAGGGATGGGTGGAGGGAGTGAGGGATGGGTGGATGATGGATGATGGGTGGATGTGTGATGGACGGTCTGGAGGCCACAGCAGAACAGTCGGTAAACTACAGAAGTTTTGTGGCTGTTCTGCTGCTGGTAGTTTAATTCGACTGGAATCTGAAACATGGAGCTCATCTTCATCCTCCAGCTGACCAGCAGCTGAATCGCCTGTTGAATGTTTCTGCTCATATCAAATATTGATGACATCATGGGGACGCAGGCTCACCTGGTCCATTCTGCTCCAGGATGCAGAATGCCGGGTCACAGGGGGCGGCTCCACTAATGTCCTCCAGGATCTGGTCCACAGATGGGGGGTTGGGGCGGCTGGGCAGCACCACCCGCTTCTTACTTTTAGAGCCGATATTCATCCTGCAACACATCATCAGCCTCCTGAGGTCCGATCCTCCATCAGGGCTTCATGCTGCTCGGCTCATTCAGTTCTGGAGAGCTGAGCTGCTGAACCTCAATTTGAGCGCAGAAGGATTTGAGCAGCTCTTCGGTTCAAGGACACAATCAGTCTGACAGCTCCTACAGGACTAAATTACAGATTTTTCTACATTGACGTTTACCTGTATTATTAGTAAGTTCTTGGCGGCCTTCTTTTATGATAATTAATTTTCTTACTATCATTAACTTGGCGGGCTGCCTGGAGGGTCGGTGCTAACTAACAAGGTCAATGCTAACTAGTTTAGTCGCCCCACACGCGGGGATTTTGTTCCCCAATTTGAACCCCGCATCTTTACCTGCTGGGGCTGCGGGTGCAGTCGAAGTCCTCGACGGTGTCCCGGAAACTGGAGACTAAACTGGACACTCGGAACCTTCCAAGAGATTCGGCCGCGTGTCGGCGTCTGTCCCGGGAATGACACTCGTCTTCCCGGCGGTCGCTGCTTTTATCCGGTCAAACTCCTGCAACGGAAACGCGGAGAGAAGCTACACGGTTAAAAGTGCTGGAAATAAAAGCAAGACTGATTTCTGACTGATAAACAAGGGACGCGTATAACCATGACGTCATCACGCTGCCTTCTTCTTTTTGTCAAGTCGCAGTACTGCGGTAAAGTTGCTGCCCTCTGCCGCATTGCAGGACGTAGTGGAGGTTCGTGGAGCTGTCCTGCCGCTGGCAGCAGCCCCACTGAGTCAAACTTCGGCCGGAGCTTCAGGAGTTTCCATGTGTTCATGGAATCTTCTCAGATTTTCCGTCTCAAGTGTTACTGGTTGGAAAACAAGTTCATTTACATTTTACACCAGAAACTGGACTGATAGCAACTGCACTGTCAGGTTTCTTCTTCTTCTTTCTTGTCTACAAGAAAAACGAAACACGAAGCAGCTGATGAACACATGAACAGGAGTTTGATCGTAGAAGTGACGTGACTTCAGTCAGGGACAGGATCTGAACAAGACAGGCAGGTCAAAGTTTAAACTTGACCAAGTACTCACAAGCACACAGACAGCAACAGCACATCAGAGGTCCACCGAACGTTTTATTCACATTGACACTCTTGACTCCCTGTCTTAGAAGAATTGTTGAGTACATCAGCATCACTCCAGATTCAACATCATAATTTTATCAAGTTGAATCCCGACATGCTGCACACAGAGACGCAACAGGGAAGACTTGATGAAAAGACATAGAAGTAAATTATTTCATGAAAACCCAAATCTCATTTCTGTAATTTCATCAATAAGAGCTCTGCAGCACTGAAATCAAAATGAGGACACACATTGGTCACTGATGCGAAGCCAACCTGCAGCACTGACTCATCAGGGAACCAGTGTTGAGCATCGGGCGGTGAAGTGGGCGTGGCTCCGTCACGGCTTGATCCATCACCTGTTAACAGGTAGACAAGGGGAAGAGACAACAAGCAACTCCTCGAAACTCCTTCAAGTGAAGATGTTAAACAGTCCCAGGAAACAAATTCAGCGTGTGACTCTGGCCGGGTGGCTCAGAGGCAGAGGGGCCGTCTAGCGACCGAGGGGTCGCTGGTTCCATCCCCACTTCCCCCGGTGACCATGTCCAAGTGTCCTTGAGCAAGATACTGAACCCCTAACTGCTCCTGATGGCCCTGAGACGGACTGGTGACCCGTCCAGGGTGAACCACGCCTCTCAGCCAATGTCGGCTGGGCTAGGCTCCACCCCCCTCCACGACCCTTAATGGATAAGCAGTACAGAAGATGGATGGATGGATAGATGCATGATGACTCTGTGTCTCCAGGCTCTCCCTCTAGAGGAACAAGGTGGTAGTGTGTCGCCGAAGGCTCTCGTCGATCCAAGAGTTCGGCGTCGGCAGCTGGAATTCTTTTTTTGTTGTAGAAGACGTCTCACCTCTTATCCCAGAGGCTTCCTCAGTTCTGAATGAAGGTGAGGAAATCCAGGAATTTGAGCACCAGGGGGATCTCTTGGGGGCTTGGCCAGTGTCATTAGCACCCTCGTCAGCATGCCGGGGGAGCGGCTCGTCGAGAGTCAAAGGCGGTCGTGTGACACAACTGACACCAGCTGGTTCAAGCGCACACAAATCCCCTGTCAGAGGGCTATCCAGTTAGCAGTTAGCTGCAACCCTGTGTGCCATGAATACACCATCAAGTTTCCTCCGTTCTGGACCCTCTGGTACTTCACAAACACTCTGAATAAACTAACGGTGCTACTTTGAGATGGACGACATGTTTGTTTTAGCAGGTCTCTAAATTTTCTGTCCTCCAGTAAAGCAGAACTTACAATAAATGCAAGAAAGAGGAGCTGCTTCTGTCAGGTGCATCGCACCGATAAAATATCCCACCAATTCCCCAAATCCCAGAAATGATGCTGATCAGAACACCAACAGCTGGCTGGGTGATTCTACTACCAAAGTTACATTTAATCATGTTACAGTTCGACGAATAAAAGGAACGTGTCCTGTACAGAGGACAGCAGTCGCCGACAGGAGGTCTCTTCCTCGCTGAAGCTCCGCCCCAGGGTTACCGACAGCGCTGAAAACACCAGACACAAGTTTAGAAAACAGGTCAGAAAACCCTTCGAAGGAAGTGCCACCCTCTCCCCTGCAGTGACTCCACTTCATTTACTCAAAAGTCACGTTTTGGCATTAATTATAAAATGGTCCTGTAGGTAGGAACTAACGGCCCCAGCGACCCTGAACATGTCACATTAGACGTAAATGAAAAAACAGAACGTTTATTAAATAATCAAAAAAACATATCTACACACACACACACGTACAGATGCTATACATATATGTATCTAGACATATATACATATGTCTAGATACATATAGACAAGTACGTCTATCTTTATATGTTTATATGTGTGTGTATATCCATGAATATATGTCTATCATATGTAGATAGACATATACATAAACACACACACACGTGTGTGTGTGTGTGTGTGTGTGTGTGTGTGTGGTCAGGTAGGTGGTGAGTCCACTGGTGTGGTGGTTTTCGAGGTCAGGGTCAGTGAAGCAGCCTTAACACCTCTAAGACGGAGACTCCCAGCGTGGCGCCACTCCCCGTTGAGGCTAACCCAGGAAAGGCTGCAGGGCGACACAAACTGTTGTCACTACAACAAACCACTGTTGTGGACTCTGGAACATCTCCACAACTCCAGGTTGCTGTTTTGTTTGACACATTTCCAACTTTTAGAACAACAATAATAAGCCTCCTGATAAGGTCCCAGAAGGTCCTGCACACACCAGTGCTTCAGCTCACTGGGTTCAGTGGTTTATACGTACCGGTTTCTCCTCCCTCGGCTCAGGCGGCGCAACTTCAGCTGCTGATGAACTTGGCAAAGGTTTAGCTTCAGGCTGAGGAGCCGGCGTCACCAGAGCCTTATTCTTCACCAAAGTGGACAGAACTGAGCACAACAGAGTGGAAAAGGACCAGTCAATTTAACTGGTCTGTAGTGGTGTGGAAGTGGTCCCTCCTGATGCAGAACAGGTCTGTACCTTCTCTGGTGAGATTCTCGGCGGCGCTCATGGCCTTCCCGCTCAGGTCACTGACCATGTTGTCTACCGTGGCCTCGTGGCGTAGGAAGATGGGCCGAACTACTCGGTTGTAGATGACCTGGGAACCGTTCCATGACATCGGTGCCATGCACCACAACAGGAAGAGACACTAGAACCACAGACATGCTGGATGTGGATCAGTGGATCAACAATGAGTCCAAACTAATGGATGCTGACACAACTCTCGCTTTGACCCTCCAGAGGTCAGATGGCTCTCAGTCGTGCCCCATCACCCCATAGTCCCACAGCACCTCCCTCAATACCCCCGGACCCTGATCACAAGACCTCTCCAAGTCCACAAAGCACACATTTAGCCAGTCTGTTGATTTAATCACAAGTCAGTGAACACATACAGGTAACGGTCAAAATGGTGGGCGGCTCTTCATTGTCTCACCTTAAAAGCGTAGTAGAACGGGAACCAGTAGAGGAAAATGTCAGAGAAGAACTCGCCCAGGCTGAAGACGCCGTACACCACCCAGTATGTCAGCCATTTTGTGTCATCTTCTTTATTCAAACTTTCAATGGCTTTGATTCTGTGGAAGAAACAACTTGTCAGACCGTGTTCTCCCCCGTTGACGGGGAAGATCCAAGCCACTCAGCAGGTCAGCACTGCTTCATACCTGGGACCAAAAACTACAAAACTACCTCACACCTGACATGACCACTTCCTGCTTGACTACAAACACACCTCATCCCTGACATGACCACTTCCTGCTGGACTACAAAAACTACCTCACACCTGACATGACTACTTCCTGCTTGACTACAAACACACCTCATCCCTGACATGACCACTTCCTGCTGGACTACAAAACATACCTCACACCTGACATGACCACGTCCTACTGGACTCCAAACATACCTCTTATCTGATATGACCACTTCCTGCTGGACTACAAAACATACCCTAACACCTGACATGACTCCTTCCTACTGGACAATAAAAGTACCTCACACCTGACATGACCACTTCCTGCTGGACTACAAAACTACCTCACACATGTCAAGACCACTTCCTGCTGGACTACAAATATGGACTGACTGGTCTCATGCCACACAGCTCTCCGGGAGGTGTCTTCGAGGGTTGCTAGAGTTACAGACCTCAGTTTCATTGTCAAGTGAATCAAATACTCGCGGCATCAAAAGAGGAATCACTCACGAGTAATAAGCTGGATACACAAAACCAATCAGGTTGCAGACAAGGGAGGCGCCATATCCGTACACCAGGTAGAGTCCTGTCAGGGAGACGGCACCTGCAGACACAAGACACATGATCATGACCACAAAACCTTGTGTATGTGAGGTCTGGGACCATTCACGGTCCTCTCCGGCCTCCCAGGGGGGTTCAAGACTTCAGAAACATTTTAACTCATAAGGTTGTAAATATCAATCCCTAAAACGGAAATCCAGTACATCACATTTACAGAAACCAGTAAGTCTTTGTTGACTGTCAGGACAAAGTTTTGTTGCTTCACCTCAAAACACCAGGGTTCGAATGTGACATCAGGGACACAAAACATCTCATCTGAAATTTGCATGATTAAGAACAACAGGGAAGTTCGGTTCATATTTTCCAGAAACTGATAAGTTTGATCTACTTGTGATATTCAGAGTGAAGATACAGTCGGAGAGGAAGCGCCCAGTCGGTCTCTGCTGGTCGGTTCTTCAGTCAGCAGAGCAGCAATAAATCAACAGAAAATGTGAAAAGTTACAGGAAAACAAACGAGGATTGTAAGAAACAAAACGCCGCCTGAACAACAGAACGGATTATTAACACGACAGAAACGCTATTTTGGAAGGTCTGAGCAGTGAGGTCGTACCTGGGATCAGCCTCACCGGCGAGTCACACATGGACGCTGCTGGCCGTCTCTGATCAATCTGATCTAACTGGAGACACGCTGAGCTCCACCAGGCACCGGTGACATCATCGCTGACATCACCACAGACGCCACATCCCTGCCCTGCTTCTAACACACTGCCTCATTCACCACTCCACTTCATTCATATTTGTATCTGCAGTCTGTTTTCCTCCATCGTTTTCTTTTAATCTATCAAACTTTATTAGCATCAGGTCAGACAGCAAATTGATACCCTGTGAGAATAATGGAGACGATGAAGTAATGAAATAGAGTGAAGTAAAACAAAAATGCAAATGGAATTCAGTGGAAAGGTTGGTCCTCGTTCACCGCCGCGTCGGGTCTGAACGAGCTCGGAGGCCAAACACCACAGCGTGCAGAATTATTCAGCATCTCTTGAATTTGTGATTTTATGCAAAAAATTTGATGAAAAATAGAAGTTTCCTCAAGTCATCGATGGAAGTAGTTGCTTCAGCATTCAGTTACAGTATGGCGAGTGTAATTCAAGGGGCGGAGCCACAGGATGGGATGTCCCAAACCCCAAGACAAAGATTTCCTGAATTGAAGTCCATCCATCCATCGTCATCTTCCTCTTATTCCTCACTAGTAAGGGTCACGGAGGGGTGGAGCCTATCCCAGCATCTACGGGCGAGAGGCGGGGTTCACCCTGGACAGGTCGCCAGTCCATCGCAGGGCCAACACACAGAGACGAACAACCATTCACACTCACATTCACACCTACGGTCAATTTAGAGTCTGGATTAACCTGGTCCCTCTTGATGTCTTTGGACTGTGGAGGAAGCTGGAGTACCAGAGAGAACCCAGCAGGAACAGGGAGAACATGGAGACTCACACAGAAAGACCCCGCGCCCGAGCCGGGACTCGAACCCGGAACCTTCTTGCTGTGAGGCCACAGTGCTGACCACTGCTCCACCGTGCAGCCCCTGAATTGAAATATAAAATCTAATTGAAATATGTCAAACTTCTATTGTAGAGTTTCTCTCTCTGTCACACACATGCGCGCGCACACACACACACACGGACACACGCAAGCATACACACACACGCACGCACACACACACACACACGCACACACATGCAAGCATACACACACACACGCAAGCATAACACACACGCACGCACGCACACACACACACACACACGCAAGCATAACACACACACGCACGCACATGCAAGCATACACACACACGCAAGCATAACACACACACGCACGCACATGCAAGCATACACACACACACATGCAAGCATACACACACACATGCAAACATACACACACACACACGCAAGCATAACACACACACGCACGCACATGCATACATACACACACACGCACACATACACACACACACACACACACATGCAAGCATACACACACACGCAAGCATACACACACACACACATGCAAGCATACACACGCACACATACCCTTTCTCAATCAGGTAGGCGGGGCTTCCTGGGAGGAGGTCGTCTCATGGATGTGTCAGTCTAACAGTTGTGTTCCTTCAGACTCCTCATTTTCCAGTTGAGCACTGATTGTCAGGAGTGTTTCATTACTTTGTCTGCTACTTTCCTGATAATTGGCTCCTGGCTCCTCCCCCACATTTTCCAAAGAAATCAAGATAATTTGATCAAACACACGCGATTGTCAATTGACCAACAGATCATGAAATTACCAAAGAAAGAAAACAAAAAACCTGGCGTTTCCAAACATCCTGAGTTATGGGGCCAAGATCTGAACCCTGCTTGGTGTTGTGTTCTCCGTGGGGACGTGGGGGTGTCAGCAGGACACTGGTCACCCGTGTTGACGCAGCAGCTGCAGCCGCCATGTGGCCTCAAGCTCAGCCGATTAACTGAATCCTCTTCTGAGTTTCCTTGACATGCAACAACACACCCGGACACCGAGCTCACCTACCCGCCGCTATGATCTTCTTCTTGATACCCGTTCTCTCCTCCAGCTGCCCCAGGAAGTCCGTCACCACGTTCTTCTCATTTAGAAACTTTTCTGCCCGTTCTCTGACGGAGGAGAAGATGCTCAGCAGGCCCATGTCCTTGATAGGGTCTTCAAGAACCAGAAGAAAAAGGAAGACAACCTGGGAGGACAGGAGGAGTCTCTGAGTGGAGTGGTTAATCCTCCCCTGTCCATCTGCTGAGATGAGAGGGAGGGAGGGAGGGAGGGAGAGCTAGTCCACGACCAGGACCACATTTCCAAATTGTTTGAAAACAGCACCACTTGGAGGCCTGGATGACTACAAAAGTACAAACAAGGCATTTAATTTAGGTGGAATGAACCTTTAAAATCAAATGATGTATTTGGGTGGAATAAACATTTAAGGGCATGAGAGAAACCAATCTAAAATAATAACAAGAAAAAATACATCCACAGAACTCTTAAGAATTTGCAGATTTAAAGTCTAAATTCACCTGAAAAATATTATTGTGGTGGACTAGTTCTTAAAAAAGGTTGCTAAAATTTGGAAACGCTGTTGAGGGCGTGAACAGGCTGGTATCAGGTGAATCAGGTGACTCAGGTGAATCAGGTGACTCAGGTGACTCAGGTGACTCAGGTGTATCAGGTGAATCAGGTGTATCAGGTGAATCAGGTGTACCAGGTGAATCAGGTGTACCAGATAAATCAGGTGTATCAGGTGAATCAGGTGAATCACGTGTATCAGGTGAATCAGGTGTATCAGGTGACTCAGGTGTATCAGGTGAATCAGGTGTATCAGGTGTATCAGGTGTATCTGGTGTACCAGGTGACTCAGGTGACTCAGGTGAATCAGGTGTACCAGTTGAATCAGGTGAATCAGGAGACTCAGGTGTATCAGGTGAATCAGGTCTATCTGGTGTATCAGGTGTATCAGGTGAATCAGGTGTATCAGGTGACTCAGGTGTATCAGGTGTACCAGGTGAATCAGGTGTATCAGGTGACTCAGGTGTATCAGGTGAATCAGATGTACCAGGTGAATCAGATGTATCAGGTGTATCTGGTGTATCAGGTGTATCAGGTGAATCAGGTGTACCAGATAAATCAGGTGTATCAGGTGAATCAGGTGTATCAGATGTATCAGATGTATCAGGTGAGTCAGGTGAGTCAGGTGTATCAGGTGAATCAGGTGTATCAGGTGTATCAGGTGTATCAGGTGAATCAGGTGTATCAGGTGAATCAGGTGTACCAGGTGAATCGGGTGTATCAGGTGAATCAGGTGTATCTGGTGTATCACGTGAATCAGGTGTATCAGGTGAATCAGGTGTATCACGTGAATCAGGTGTATCAGGTGAATCAGGTGTACCAGGTGAATCAGGTGTACCAGGTGAATCAGGTGTACCAGGTGAATCGGGTGTATCAGGTGAATCAGGTGTATCTGGTGTATCACGTGAATCAGGTGTATCTGGTGTATCACGTGAATCAGGTGAATCAGGTGAATCAGGTGACTCTCTGCCAGGTCACCAACCAGGAGCTCAGGAGCTGCTGGTGCTGATTACCCAAAGAAACGTGGGGCTTCGTTCCGTTAGCACCTCAAATGCTGTCGGAACAACAATGCAACAAGACGAGGGTTGATACTGAAAAGGGATGAGGGTCAAAACTGACTAGGGTCGATAGTGGCGAGCATCAATACTGGTCCAGCAGTTCTGCGCTGGAGGACCAGAAGGGCTGAACACCCATGTTGAGCGGGCCACTTTCTGATGGGCAGCTAAGCTAACGGTTGCTAAAAAAAAATAGCAATGGCCTAAGTTAGCAACTTTAGCCTCTGACAGGTTCATGTTGTAACTGTTAGGGTGGGACATCATCACCATGGTGACAAAATTGACGACATGACTCATTCGCCCTAATCCACCTCTGACAACATGTGGTTAGTTGAGTCAACCTGGTAACCAGGAGACTAGATTAGTGCAGCCTGAAGGAGGGAGACCCCTGCTGGCTGGGAGGTGGACATGTTGAACGCTGCACCTTACAAGATAAAAGTCACTTTTGGGTGGAAAAACCTTTAAAACAAAATATGGTGATTAACTAATTATGTCTGTAAATTTTTGGCTCTAAAGAAAAAAAATACAGGTTTGAGATTAAAAATCCCAACATTATCATCTCAAGAAAATGTGAAATAAGTGTCAACAGTAGTACTACAAAAATAAAAATATTCCTCTTGAATACTTGAGAGCTGGATAAACTAACCCGCAGTACTTCCAGGGCCAGCTTGTGGGATGTACCAGATGCTCAACCAAATAAAATTCATGCACATTACATTGCAACTAACTACATATTGTAAAACAGTGGTTCTCAAAGTAGGGTTCGGGTCCCTTCCGTGACAGACAGCAAAATAGAGCATAAAAACGACTTCAGCTATGAAGTCATCTCACTAGGGGGCACTGTCATGAGAGACTTCAGCTTCAGATATGCGTCTTGGCCTCTAGGCTGCACTGCAGGACTCAAGGCAGCTCTGATAACAAGCTGAGGGGAGGAGCCTGGCAGGAATGTAGTGTGCAGGCTGCCACATGCCCCCATGCAGGTAAGAACCCTCCACTCACCTGGACAGAGCAGCAGAACCCTGCTAGAGGACATGAGAGGGTACCGAGGCGTCAAATACTCGCTGTTCTTCTCCTGCTACGTCTTCTGGGTGAGTTCCACTTTATTGATCTGTTTGAGGAGGGATAATAGAACAGATCAAGTTCTGGTTCACTAAACACATTCCAGAATTTAGTTGGAGTGGAAAGGATTTCATCATCAGTCACATGACAGTTAGAAGGAAACTATAGTCTGAGAGCTGCTAATTATCAGTTAATAAATGGTTTATAACTCATTTATGAAGTCCTCTCATGTAGAAACAATGTATTTGTAAAAATATTTTAAAGTCCCAATCTGTGTGTAACTGTCGTATAGTAAAATGTAAAGATGTTTTAACTGTTTAGTTACTGACTGTAAATCAACATTTGTTGATTGGATTTGAAGTGTCTTTACTCTAATAAAACATGGCAGTTGTGGTTAATAATATTAACAAAAAGTAAAATCTCTGAGCTGCAGCGGGAATCTTTTGTCTCCCCCTTCTGGCAGCTGCTTTAATTACAAAAATACTGTTGATGATTTGCACCAGCAGGTGGCGTCTTCTCTGCAACAGAGACTGGGGTTTAGTGTTCAGACAAAACTGAAAACAAATCTTCAGGTCAAAGTTCATGCTGGGGGGGGTTGTGCAAGACACCAGACTAATAATAATATAATCTGAGTATTATTATTAGTATTATCATGGGTGGAAAGTAACTAATTACATTTACACACATTACTGTGACGGAGTAGTTCTGTATGTGCTGGTACTTTCTGAAGTAGTTTTTAAAATCTGTCATTTTACTTTTACTTCAGTAGGGTGGTGAAGTATTTCTGTTTGAAGTACTGTTCCTTGCTATGTTTTAAACCACATCAATCACTGAGAAAAACAAAATGTAGCCATCAACAAAAATCTCAAGGAAAATAGTCCTGGCCTGGAAGCAGCTGCAGTGGATGATGGGTAGGAGAGCACAGTGCCCCAGGTCACGGTTCAGTTCTGGATGGTTCAGGTTCTGTAGATCCAGTGTTGTGTGTCTGTCTGACTTCCCAGGTTGTGAGCGCCACATTCATCGCAGTGGGAATCTACGCCAAAATCGCCAAGGAGAAAGGTCGGAACCAATAACTAGCTCTGGTCCTAAAGACGGCACTTGAGTTGAGTAAACCAGGGACCCTGGACCGTTACTTCATTGATACACAACTGTACATTGATGTTAGGAGGAATTAGGTTCAGGTAGATTGTGGTGAAATGAGGTGATACTACAGTCTACTACTACAGTCAGTAATACTTGAGTTGGGTAAATTACTCATGTACACTTGGTTAGTTTACAGTATAGAACTTACTTCTGATGGGCAGTTGCAGATGGATGGATGATTAAAATTTGATAAATGAAGCAGCTGTTTTTTGCTGTGTTTTTGTGTGTGTGTGTGCGCGCATGCACACGTGTGTGCAGATGTGGTCGATACCCTCACTGTGGATCCTGCGCTGCTCCTGATCATCGTGGGCTCTGTAATGTTCCTCATCACTTTCCTGGGATGCTTTGGGGCGCTGCGTAACGCCACCTGCCTACTGAGAATGGTATGACATCACCAATTAGCTGATTTCTTCGGTTCAGTCCAGGTGTGTCCTGGAGGTATTTACGCTGTGTTTCAGTTTCTGGGGATCCTGGCCACCATCCTCCTCCTGCAGATTGCCGCCGGCGTCCTGGGATACCTCTTCACTGACGTGGTAATGTTGCTGCTGAAACGCCACTGAGAGTATTTATCCTGACGTCTGTTTCACATTGATCATGTGGCTGGAATCAGGTGATGGAGAGGACGGAGAGGCTGATGATACGAGCTGTTGTCCGCTACAGGGAAGACCAGGACCTGGAGAACGCCATCGACTTCATCCAGAAGAAGGTGAAGGAGGTACCCTGGCGTCAACCGTCAGGTGACTGATGATGATGACGATTGTGTGGCGTGTTGGTAGTCAGCTTTTCAGTATTTCAGTTCCAGTGCTGCGGTGTCCAGAGCTACCAGGACTGGTCCCAGAACATTTACTTCCAGTGTTCAGACACCAACCCAAGTCTGGAGGCCTGTGGAGTTCCGTTCTCCTGCTGCGTCGACCTGCAGAACCAGGTCAGAAACACAATGGGTGTATTACACCTCATAAATACACAACCAAGAGTAAAACAACTGCATTCCTGAGGGGATTCTGGCTGGAACAGGAACAGAACCCAGGCTCATTAATTTGTTGAGTGTAAAATGCCAGGTAATAACACCTTCTCAAGGGTGTTGACAGTATTCAAGTTAGGCTTTAAACGATGAATTTTCAGTTGATTGACTAATAGATTTATCAACTAATTGCTGATGTGGCGTTTTTTTGCTTGATGCTTCTGCTAAATTGTTGGTTGGACTCAAATCAACCAAAATCTGTTCAATCTCAAAGGTTTATGAGTGACCCTGAATTACAACGTGATGAAACAACGAACGCGAGAGTATCGTCTGCATATTTAGAAATATTACTGCTACTATCTCCCTCAGGCGAGTGATCATGTGAACAAATGACCTTCAGCAACATAGATTTGATGAATTATATGAAGAAATCAAATCTGATAACAATGAAAAGATTAAGGTTAAAATTGTAGTTAATTTCCACAAAGATTAATGGTACAATGACATCTGTGAGCCACAGTAAAGCCACCAGGGAAATACTATAAACTAACTCTTATGCTACTTCATATTCTCAATTGAAGTAAAATAATGCAGTATTCAAAAGCCTGAAATGATGTGTGAGATATTTCATAAAACCCAGCAGTTAGCTGAGGGAATGTGCTGACCTGATTAACTGCAGCTAAGCTAACGGTGGGCATCTGGAGAGAGACGTGTCTCTATCTGCTCGTCGGCACCCACCAATGATGGGCTCTCAGAGGATTCCTCAAAAAGTTGTTGCATTCCTCTGAATCCTTGTTTTTTCTATGTTTATAGTAAATCTGCCATTCTGAGGTCATTTTTTTGCCCATTAACTTCCCGCCATCGTTCACACCAGTGTGTGTGAGAATCCTTGGGTCAACGCTACCATGACCATGACAAAGGCTTCAGGAGTCTGGAGCAGGTTTTGGTCAGGGGACCTGTAGGAATGCTGCACAATCTCTGAAGCGTCTCAATGGAACTCTTATTTTGCCAGATGTTTCTGGAGGTGCGAGAGGACGCACATTACCTGTTGACCTCAGGTGTGTTTGTCCTGCAGACGGTCCTCAACACCATGTGTGGTTATGGGATGCAGCAGCTGGGGCAGCGCTTGGCTGGCCAGGATGTCTTCACTGTCGGCTGCCTGGAGAAGATCATCCGCTGGGCCAAGAACAACCTGCTGCTGGTGGGCGGGCTGACGGCTGGCCTGCTGCTGCTGGAGGTGACGCAAGCTCGCAGTCCAACGTGCCGTCTGGCTGTCACTTTGTAGATAAGTCAAGTTGGTTGTTATGACACACTTTTAGGCACCAAAACACTTCGGTCAAATGCCATTTCATATTTTTACCCCTCATCCCTCCGACCACGAGTCGCGGCCCGCAGACTGCAAGCTCGCTGCAAGGCTTCACTTCCATACCGTTAAAGTTGGGTGAATGCAGCATGAAAATATGTTTAAATGTGGTATTTTGTTTTTTTACAAACTAGTAATAAAATAACATTAGATAGCCAATGTTACCAAGATACCAGCAAAGCCAAGTTATTGGCAATTATCCTTTCTTTTCTTTCTTTTCTTCAATCAAAAAACACCAAAACTTCCTCACAGGACCACAACTCAGCAGTTATTGTCATTTTTACATTGTTTTTAACAGAGGAGCTCCAACAGTTGGGGTTTCTTTGGTTGTTTGCGCTTCTGTCTTGCTGGCGATTCCCAAGACATTCTGGAAATTTCTCATGCCCCTCTGTTTAAAGTGTGCCTCTAAAAATCTTGAGTTGAAGGGTGATGTAGCCCAGCACGCCACCCTACGGGGTACCTGGGGCCTAACGAAGGGTCAGGGTGGGGTCTGACACCGGGACCCCGTGATCTAACGGTGGCTGTGTTTTGTGTGGCAGATCTGTATGATGTGCCTGGCGGCTGCTCAGATCTCTTGGATTAAGAAAGTCCAGCGACAGAAGCAAGAACAAGCAGCCAGAAGCAAGCCAGACAGGAAGGACAGCTACTGGCTTCCCGCATTTGCCGACTTTGATGATGAATGACACAAGACGGTTTCTGGACTCGCGTGAGAAATATTTGGTGACTCTGATGAAACAAAGCAACATGCTTGGCACCGTGATGACATCTGAGCTGTCAAACAAGTCCAACGCCGTGTCAGAACTACCTCAAGTATTGTTCCAATACAGGAACGTCTGCCACAGACAGTTGTTGTTTACTTTGATGCCTCCACCTCGGAGTTCTCTTGTTGGTATCAAATTCAATTTAATCGTCTTCACAAAAATCCTCCTTCGCAACAACACAGACCACAACTTTCCGTCAGCAGACACTTTGTCCATCGACTGGTTTTAATAAAGATTTTACAAATCCTGATTTGGGAAAGGACATGTCGAGTTACTGACATGCCCAGATTCATGTCAGAATCGTTAAAACCCCTAATTAACCAGCACGCACGCCTCCACCCCAGCCAGATGATGTCATCAGTTCAGTCCCACAATCTATGTCATTGTTCTTCAGCTGGACAGGGGCTGCTGGGGGCTCGACGAGCTGCAGCCAGATCCCATCAGGCAGGAACACTGGTCTTACTCACGCTGTCACGCCAGGAAACTTATAAGTCAGTTTCAATCCAACGAGCATCCACAGCATTTCATTTCCAAAATGATTTTAGTAAATATGTGAAAAAAAGGAACAAGAGACTTCACTGTCCACAGACAGGAATGGCTGCTAAGACCTGCAGAGACCCAAATGTACCACAAACATCCACCAGGACTCAAAGATGAAGAGTTTGGTGGTCAAAGGTCAAAGGTCACTGTGACACACACAAAGAGGCACACAACTGCAATTCGGTACTTCTACTGTCTAAAGTTTGGCTGTCCAGACTGCCCAGCACTTACCTGGTACCTCTGATCACTTCATCCTCTCTGAATTCATGTGTTCAGCTCTACTCTCTGAGCTCTGGCCTCCAAATATGAATAAACTCTGTTGAGTCACTTGACGCTGCCTGTTATTTTCTATATGAACATGTGAGGGAAACCACCCATGGTCAGTCTACCCAGGCTGCTGCTGCCCCCTACAGCCTGGAAATTTAATAACAGCCCACAATAGCCAATTTTGCCATGAAATCCAAGTTCCTCTTGGAACCCTCCTGCCTGTCAGCCTGCCTGCAAAGTTTTAACAACATGTTTTTGGAGGTTTTAGGAGTTCCACGATGGTGTGCTGGTGAGGACAGTCTTTCTGTCTTTGAGAAAGTGAAGCTAGCAGCCGGGAGAAGCGAGACCCCCCGGTAAAGCTGGCTAATCTCCCTTGTTCATTAAATCGTTACTGTGACTGTAATCTGTGGTGGAGGATTAGCAGTGAGCCACCTGTGGCTGCGTGTCATCTCCAGGCTTGAATCCCGTGCAGCCTCACGCTCATGGTCTTGGATTAATCAGCCTGTGGTTAAATATAGACATTTGAAAAGATGTTGGAGGCTGAGGCTTCCGACTGCACGGGACTCCAAAAGGTTTTAAGGATGAGGATCGAGTTCATTTCAACATGGCTCCTATTTACTTTTCAATAATAAAAAGTACTCACTGAGATCTGGGAATATCCCAGTGCAACAGGAAACGTGAGCAGAAGCTGAAATGAAGGACATCAGCAGCTGAGCTGGAGACAAGGACAAGATACCATTCAGCAGAGACGTCATCATATTGTAGCTGCTGATTAAATCACAGCCTACATAGACCTTTGTGTATACATGTGACAGTATCACATTGTTCTAGTATGCATTTGTAGTCAGGACGGGGTTAGCCTAGCTTAGCATCGAAACTGTCAGTTTATTCATGTCCAGACACAGTTGGTTTTCTTACACCGACTTTATCCAGGAGCTCTCAGTTCACGTGTGAAGCTGTGGACTCGGGTAGAAGCCTCCTCCACTGCCGTAACGCCCTGCTTGAATAAACAGCAACAGTGTCGTGAAGCAGAGTGCATCAACACTCCATTACTCCGACACATACGACAGGGTCACATTGTTCTCCTTACACTTGTAGTCGTGTTGGAAAATTCTGAATGCATTCTCATGATTACATGAACAGGAAGAGCTCCTGTCACGCTTTGCCACATTTTTAATGTAGCATTTATTGTTTGCTGCAGCTTGCACGTCAGATTAGAAGGCGCCACACTCCCTCACTCACCTGCTCTGAACCACTTAGAGCCGATTTGGCTACACATCTGGAAAGATACTGATACACGACAAGGATGCGCTCCCCCTGCGCAGGTGAAGCCAAGAGAGTGGAAAAGACTGTGTGACCCAGAAATCGGGGCCTCTTCCATTCCAGCCTTGAGGCGGTTGGACTGAAGTCACAGCGCTGACTCAGCATCTATTCTCTGTATGCCAAAATAAATGTTACTGGACAAGAGAAGCTGATGAGTGTTTTGTTAACCTCTCCACTGAGGTACAACCATCCTGGGCACAAGGAGAGGCAATAATTCCTCCTTCAACATCAGGACGTGGTTAGCCTAGCTTAGCATCAATAACGCTGTCAGTTGATTCAGTAGCAGCTGAAATGTAACAACACGTATGAGACGGTTGCTGGCAGGGGCTTCAATCAATCCATCCATCCGGGATGGAAGCAGGAGTACCGGAGAGAACCCATGCTGGCACAGGGAGAACATGCAGACTCCACCCAGAAAGACCCTGTGCTCTCGCCGGGGCTCCACCCACACACAGGGAGGACCGCTGCTCCACCGGGCTGCCGGAGCTTCAATTGTTGTCAAGTAATTTAATGGTACAGATAAAAGTCCAGGTGAACCCCTGGAGAGAACCTGGGCCACACCACCAGACCCTCAAACCACAGGATCCTGCTCCTTGAACAACATCTACCACCTCTATGAGAGTCGAGCTGAGATCCCATCACCTTTAACTCCCACATTCAACAAACCTCCGGGACGCCTTCTTCCATCTACGTAACATCGCTAAGATCAGACACATCCTGGCTCAAGAAGACGCAGAAAAACTAGTCCCTGCTTTTGTCACTTCCAGGCTGGATTACTGCACATCCCTCCTCCCAGGCTGGACTAACAAGTCCCTAAAGACTCTCCAGCTGGTCCAGAACGCTGCTGCCCCCCTGACTAGAACTGGTAGCAGAGACCAGGTCTCTCCTGGACTGCTTCTCTGCATGGCTCCCTGTCAGATTCAGAACAGAATTTAAAATTCTTCTTCTACCATCAAAGTCCTCAACAGTCAGGCTCCTTCATCCCTGACAGAGCTCCTAGTCCCCTATGATCCAGCTAGAACCCTTCACTCCCAGGATGCAGGGTTCCTGCTGGTTCCTAGAGTTCTAACAGTAGAATGGAGCCAGAGCCTTCAGCTACCAGGCTCCCCTCCTGTGGAACCCCTGCAGACCCCCTCTCTATGTTTAAGAGCAGACTTAAGACCTCCTTGTTGATCAGGCTTATAGTCAGGACTGCTTAGGCTGGCCCTTAGATCTGCTGCTATAGGCTCAGACTGCTGGGATCTCCCATGATGCACTGGGCTTCTCTCTCCTCCTCCTGTCCTCAGACGTGTTACCAACTCCTCTTCTTCTCCCCTCATCCCAGATCCTGGTGCTGCTGGAGGAGGCTCCAGACCTGAAGAGGCTCCAGCTGCCACCCGTAGCTCCACCTGCTCACGTCCCCGTCTGTCCATCAGTCTCTCCTCCTTTCTCTCTCTCTTTATCTCTGTCCCTCTCTTTCCTTCTGTGTCTCTGTCTTCCTCCATTCTCTGTCTTTGTCTCTGTCCATCAGTCCCTCCTCCTTTCTCTCTCTCTTTATCTCTGTCCCTCTCTCTCCTTCTGTGTCTCTGTCTTCCTCCATTCTCTGTCTTTGTCTCTGCCCCTCTCTTTCCTTCTGTCTCTCTGTCTTCCTCCATTCTGTCTTTGTCTCTGTCTGGCTCTCCTGCTCTCTCTCCGTCCCCACTGATCCTGGACCTGCTCTACTTGGAAAGAGTCAAGAGAGAACTTCGGTTGGGGTTTGGTGCCACACAAGTAAACCTGACTTGACTCTCTTCATTTTACTAGTTGGAAGGTTGGTGATTTTGTTTTTATTTGAGTGGAAAATAAGAAAGAAGTCAGAATCGTAGAAGTGTGCCCTTTTTTAAGCAGATTGTCTCAACTAGTAGTTGGAGGGCTTCTAAACAAAGTGAAGGTCACCAACTGGATCAGACTTCCAAAGCTGGAATCTAAAGGTTAAAGAAGCAAACTTGTGAGCAGAGGGTCACTGGTTCAATCCCCAGCATTGGCAGGATAAATTTTGTGTGGGGAAAGTGGAGAAGCAGCACTAACTCCGCCCTCATCGTCGCTACTGAGGTGCCCTTGAGCAAAACCCTTAACCCTGACCGCTCCAGTGGAGCCCAGTGGATCAGACTGGTAGTACTGGGCAGCTTCCTGGTTACAGAACACACAAACATAAATCCAGTATTAAGTATCTCAGGATTGAATTAAAAAGTATATTAACACAGTATTTATTTTCAAATATAAATACAAATAAATTGTATACAGTCCAAAAACATATTTCATATAAAAAGCAACACAATGATGTTGACGCAGTTTGAGGAATATCATTTGGTAACAGTTGAAAAATGCTGCAGTTAGTGCGTTGGCAGAAGAACATGGAGGTTTGCTGGATTAAAAGGAGAAATAACTGTCAAATTAAGGCAGAACTAAGATTAAACTGACATAAAAAAACTAAAAGGTACTTCAACTGAAACACACAGAGAAAGTCAAGGGGCACTTTACCAAAGAGAAAACCATGATTAATGAGCTTAAAAAGCCTGATCAATGGCGTCACCTCTTATTCTACAAACCTCTTAACTTTTATTCACCCTGAGTTTCTGAATTTCTCAACTGAATGTTCTCGCCTCCCTGGTGGTCCGTGAAAGCATTACAGGTGATGTGGTTTCATTCCTTTCCTCATAACATTTGATGATGTATTTGTTCTTGTTTGTTAATAATTCCATTGATGGAAGAATGCATGAAGAGACAAGGTGACTGTTGGGGTTACGGCGTCCCTCCCGTCTCTCTGCTTTGTAACGTGTCATGCGCAGGCAATAATGTAGATTTGTGTCTAAAATGATTTCTGAACAGCATCTACAGACACCTACTGCCTGATTTTGCCAATCAAAATGGTTTTATGCATTTTTAACTGTAACAGTTTGTATCTGAAGAGTGGCACAGTCCTGCTATGCTGTTAGTTAACGGTAGCTAACGTTAACGGTGGGTGTGGTGGTCCCTGAGGCAAGAGCAGGTGAACACCCCCGTCTATGACGCCACCGTACTCAACGCTGGTCGCCCTCTGTACATATTATCACAGACACCGGCATCAGTAAACAACTTCAAATGATTCAATTGTGTTGTACACTGTAACTAGGCAGATTAACACCAGATCTCCTGATGACATACTGTAGTTTTAAGGTGAACAGTCTTGTTTTGTGTTGCATTAAGAATTAGCATTATAGATTACATACAAAGTCAGTTTAAGGTCAAACTTATGGTGACTGGATTGAACCCAGTTTCTCTCAATTAAACAAACATATTTGGTTGTTTGTTATCAGACCTAAAAACTTTGTAGTTCCTGGAGACATTTTGTCTGTCAGAGGGGAGTGGTGTGTCTAAGTAGCAGTCAGCCCTGACGGGCCAGGCAGGCTGTTGCCTGTGCCAAACAGTCCCACCAGTGAAGGAGAACATTGGCTTCACATTTGGCCTGAACACATGGAAGTGAATCTCATCAGGAGATGAACTGAAACCTGTTTGTCTTAGCTGCAACGGACATTGGTAGGATTCCTGGTTTGTTAACTTTGAAACATTCAAGAAAAAACAACAACAGAGGTATATAATGCACAGGGGCTTCACATGAAGCCAGTAAAAACGCATGCCAGCATGCCGACCGATACAAACGAGACAGAGGAAGAGTCCAGTCCTCTTGATGAAGAGCACTTGGATTCATTCTGCCGTTGGGGTGGACAGATAGACCTGTAACCTGCAGAGAGAACCAGCCAATCAAATACTCAGTTCAACTGAATATAAAATCTCCATGAAAGACAAATATCTGCAGGCAGATGTTCGTCTTTGGTGGCATCAACTTCCTGAACCTGAGTCATATTTCACTTCCTCCTACCAGGACTTTCCTGTCTTTGCTACATGTTCTGGACACAAAGGCTGGGTGGCGAGTCAACGTTACCATGATGACCAGATAAGACACCAGGCTGTATGAGGCCAGAGGTGAACCCCCAAGAACCATCGGGAGCAGGAACCAACCCAGCCCAGCCCATCCCAGATGTGGTTCCACCTCTGGTCCAGCTGCGCCAGCCAGGTTGTGCTTGAAGTTGTTGATGTGTCTCCAGCACCGTTAGGAACTGCCCCATGTTGCCTTGTCTGATAGAGTCACAAGTTCCAGGGCAGTGGTTCTGATACTGAGAGTCTCCAAGCTGGACAGTCAACAAGCACAGCTATCAAAGTTGGTTTGAGCAGAGATATCTATGACATCACACCACGAAGTAGCAGGTGGATCAGATGCTCCCTGGAGAATGCCATGTACCCATAATCCTCTAGTGCAAATCAGGCACCTCCTTTTTGACAGCAAATTGATGCTGCCAGGTTCATCTGCTGCGGTTCGATCTGAGGAACCTTGTGCATATGTGAAGGTGTTTTGTCTCTCGTCCTTGGTTCTAAGACCGGAGGGACCTCCAGGTATGTAGCCTCTGTGAGGTGCTTCTAAGTGACGCCTCCATGAGGACAACACGGCACACGTGAGACAAGGAAGATTTATGGCTTGAAGGAAGAGTGAACGACGTCAAAGTGAAGGGAGCATCTGGAGCAAAGACACCATCCCCTGTGTATGATGCTGACCTTTCACCCCATCCTGGGAGCCACAACCACCAGGCCTCCTGCTACAGGTGTCAGGGATTTCCTGGCGCTCCCCCCACATCTCTCAGGACTGAAAGGGATGAGAAGTGAAATGGGCTTCAATATCCAGTTCCCTCAATTCACTGCTCCTTACAGACCCAGAACAGCAGAGCAGACCTCAGTTGGACCTCATCACTGGTTAGCTAACAAGTTAGCATTTAGCAGCTTCCTGTCAGTCTCAGAGAGCAAAGAATGAAGCTCCAGTTCAGTGTTGGCAAAGTCGACTGAGGGTCTGTTGCTGCCATTTTTCCTCCACCAGCCTGCTTCTGCTTCACTCTGGTTCAGATGGCACAGCGAGATTTAAAAGCTCTCTGGGTTGGAACATAGGCAGCATGTGGGCTGCGTCCCGTCACACCTGACAGATGTTGTAGTAGACGGTGTGTGCGTGCCTCTCGCCCATCGAGTCGCCCATCACCTCGAACATGCAATCTTTGTGTGTGTGTATCTCTGTCATTGGCACGTTGACACTGTGGGAGTTGTTGTGAGGAGTCTGCGTGCCGTAGGACGGGACGGGCTGGACGGGACACAAACACAGGAGGCAGGTGGTTAGTTGACAGTTTCACACAGCCAGAGGAGAGACATCAAGACTCAGCTCGATGACACCCTGCTGTCTTTGACACTGGTGGCAGGGACTCCAGTTGTCCAGCAGCTTTGGGATCACACCAACCAGTATCCCTAAACTCTGATGCTGCAGGTGTAGAACACCTGTGAGGCGACCTCAGGCTTTCCTTACATGGCAGGTCGGCTCACTTTAGGTCTGCTCTGGATAAAACGACCTTGGATCAAAGAGCCAAACAGATATGCATGAATAGGAGAAGTATTTTCCTCCTCTGTCCTGTAAGAAAATATTTGAGGGGCAAACAATCAAGCAATGACACTTGAAGAGTGACAGTGTACTGGGAGGTTCCTGGTTCTACGAGAATCACATCAGACACATCATCACATCATCAGTCTGACACCTGCAACTGCATGGATGGGACCGAAGTTTGGGACTGAGCGCTGGTGTTACCTTTCCCGTCTCACTGAGGGGGAAATCCTTGCGACAGAGATGAGCAATGATTCCTGCCGCCAAGGCATCGCCCAGGACATTGATCATGGTCCGAAACCTGTCGCTGCAGAGATGGAAGAAGTAGACACGTCACTGCTTTGTGTTCTCTTCATATTCAGCCTTTTTCTACCGAAGTATAAACATCTGGCAGCAGAAGAATCCAGAGGATTTCAGGTTTCACATGCCGCCATCGATAATCGCCATGATTCAAACATATACAAGAGCATCTGAACTTACAGAATCCAGTCAATGGCCACAATGAGTGTGATGTCATCTGGCGGCAGACCCACTGATGTCAGTACAATCACCATGGTGACCAGGCCGGCCTGGGGAATACCGGCTGCGCCAATGCTGGCTGCCGTAGCCGTGATGCTGCCATGCCAAAACACATCAGACCGCAGGTGGAAAAACATCATCAAATATTTCAAAAACAACAAAAGGAAGCAGATGCCAGCCACGTAGGATGGGCAGCTGGACAAGTGGGCGGGGCCAGGGAGGTTAGATGCACCCGCAGCACCACACCTGGTCTGAACCAGTCGTTAAAATATTCATGGTCCAAACACCAGCAAAGCTGATCCAGACCCTCAGGATGGTGTTTCTACTCTGACTTAACCCTTTCACACACATCTGACACAAATTCATCTCCAATCATTATCTTCATATTTCCTCAGACTGAATGAAAGTGGTCCAAGATCCAGGTGCCCCACCAGTCCGTGTACCGCCAGTTCTCTGATGAAAGATGTCACTGCCTCTGAGCATCTCACCTGATGGTGACCAACTGGCCAAAGTCCAGCTCGTAGTCGTTGACCTGAGCGATAAAGATGGCTGCCACGGCCTCATAGAGTGCGGTCCCGTCCATGTTGATGGTGGCACCCACAGGCAGGACAAAGCGGGCGATCTGCCGGTCCACATTGCAGTTCTCCAACAAGCACTTCATCGTGATGGGCAGCGTGGCTGAGCTGAGGAGGGACTGAGCATGAGATCCTGAACAGACCCAGGGCCTCCGTGAGGTGGAGAGCCGGACTCACCTGGAGGAGGTCGCCAGTGCGATCACCATTGCCTGCAGTAGCCCACGAATGTAGGTGAAGGGGTTCTTCCTAGTGAGGAGGAAGTAGAAGAGAGGGAGGAGGACCAGTCCGTGGACAAACAGGCCGGCGAGCACAGTGACGCCATACCAGCCCAGCTTCCTCCCCAGTGTGCTGGGGTCCTGCATGTCCAGGATCTTCCCTGCAACCAGGAAGATGATCCCGAATGGGAAGTACCTGAGAGGCAAGGACACGTCGCTGTTGATGTTGGCTCATTCACCACCACACAGACCCAAATGTGTTTGTTGGTAGATTAATGCTAATCGTCCACCAGCTAGGCAACAGCCGAGAGATTCAACCAGATCAGACAGACACCGCCTCAGAGCTGCTAATGTTTGGTTACTACGGTGGCGCCCAACCCGTTACATGGTTAGCATAATAGGATAAACATAAACGCTCTTCCAGCTTCAGTCCAGGCAGCACTGCCCTCGCTAATCTGCTCGTGAGCTGCAGCTGGGCGGAGTCAGAGTGATGTCACCACCAGCATGTTTTCAGCATCTAATGGGTCATCAGGTACAATGTTCCCACAGATGTTTCAGAATCGATGGTGAGACAGTTTGACCAGAGTGTTGTTGTAACATTGAGTCACAGAAGGTCAAAGGTCAACTGACCTCATGCGTCATGTGGTCAAACCAGAGCAACCAGCGGAAAATGTCAATAATCCCACTACTAAGGAGACCAGAGGATCCCATGTTCCTGTTAACACGCCCACATGACATCACTACCGCCTACATCAGAGTTCAACAGCATACCGTGGTCAGAGCAGAGGACATGATGGCGACAGCACAGCGGCAGTGCTGATGAATGTAAACCAGTGTCACACTCACCAAACGGCGGCATTGATGATCTTCATTACACACTCATTGATACACTGACAGACGTTGATCAGTGGCGCTCCTCGCTCTCCCATCCTGCCCAGCAACAGACCTGCAGACACATCGGTGTGTGTTTACTGCAGCAACATGATTGTCAACACACACACACACACACACACACACACACGTACGTGACATTAACAGATGAGAGCAAGGTCAAAGGTTGGGGCGACAGACTCCGGTGTGTGGAAGCACACTACTGCAATGCAGTACTTCTACTTCCAGTATGTACTCTGGATGTATTTTCCTCGTAGTTGTTACAGATGAAGGTTTCCTCCCAGATCCACAAGACAAAAGTTTCGCTGGATACGATGGAGATTTCTACTCATCACGCCTCCTCTGGCTGGTCCAAACATGCAGAACCCTGGGCCATAGACACCCAATCCTGGAATATTCGCAGTTACCATGACAACACAGTCCTGCTCACCCATAGTGGCGGAGAAGATGACAATGCCGAGGACATTCATCTGCTGGCTGGTGCCAGGACTTGTCTTGTACAGGACCTCCGGCGCTGGCGTCAGCTCCAGGTACACCGTCCTACCTTTGGGGTCGCTCTCGTCTGGGACCACATAGACGAAGTTGGGCTGGATGGTTCTGGTCGGAACTTTGAGGATGGGAATCAGGTCTGTTTTGTACTGAGGAAGCACAAGACAGTTGGAACAAACATCAGGAAGTTTACTCAAACTCAGGTGTGTGTGTGTGAGTGTGTGTGTGTGAGTGTGTCTGTGTGTGAGTGTGTCTGTGTGTGTGTGTGTGTCTGTGTGTGTGAGTGTGTGTGTGTCTGTGTGAGTGTGTCTGTGTGTGAGTGTGTCTGTGTGTGTGTGTCTGTGTGTGTGTGAGTGTGTGTGTCTGTGTGAGTGTGTCTGTGTGTGAGTGTGTCTGTGTGTGTGTGAGTGTGTCTGTGTGTGTGTGTGTCTGTGTGAGTGTGTGTGTGTCTGTGTGTGAGTGTGTCTGTGTGTGTGTGTGTGTGAGTGTGTCTGTGTGTGTGTGTCTGTGTGTGTGTGAGTGTGTGTGTCTGTGTGTGTGTGTGAGTGTGTCTGTGTGTGTGTGTCTGTGTGTGTGTGTCTGTGTGTGTGAGTGTGTGTCTGTGTGAGTGTGTCTGTGTGTGAGTGTGTCTGTGTGTGAGTGTGTCTGTGTGTGTGTGAGTGTGTGTGTCTGTGTGAGTGTGTCTGTGTGTGAGTGTGTCTGTGTGTGTGAGTGTGTCTGTGTGTGTGTGTGTCTGTCTGTGTGAGTGTGTGTGTCTGTGTGTGTGTGTGTGTGAGTGTGTCTGTGTGTGTGTGTGTCTGTGTGTGTGAGTGTGTGTCTGTGTGTGAGTGTGTCTGTGTGTGTGTGTCTGTGTGTGTGTGTCTGTGTGTGTGTGAGTGTGTGTGTCTGTGTGAGTGTGTCTGTGTGTGAGTGTGTCTGTGTGTGTGTGAGTGTGTCTGTGTGTGTGTGTCTGTGTGAGTGTGTGTGTGTTTGTGTGTGTGAGTGTGTCTGTGTGTGAGTGTGTCTGTGTGTGTGTGAGTGTGTCTGTGTGTGTGTGTGTCTGTGTGAGTGTGTGTGTGTGTGTGTCTGTGTGTGAGTGTGTCTGTGTGTGTGTGTGAGTGTGTCTGTGTGTGTGTGTCTCTGTGTGTGTGAGTGTGTGTGTGTGAGTGTGTGTGTGTGTGAGTGTGTCTGTGTGTGTGTGAGTGTGTGTGTGTCTGTGTGTGAGTGTGTGTCTGTGTGTGAGTGTGTGTGTATGTGTGTGTGTGAGAGTGTGCATGTGTGTGTGTATGAGTGTGAGTGTGTCTGTGAGTGTGTGCGTGTGTGAGTGTGTCTGTGTGTGTGAGTGTGTGTGTGAGAGTGTGCGTGTGTGAGTGTGTGTATGTGTATGAGTGTGAGTGTGTGTGTGTGTGAGAGTGTGCGTGTGTGAGTGTGTGTATGTGTGTGTGTGTGAGTGTGTGTGAGTGTGTGTATGTGTGTGAGTGTGTCTGTGTGTGTGTGCGTATATGTGTGTGAGTGTGTACGAGTGTGTGTGATCGCGCGTGTGTGTGCGTATATGTGTGTGAGTGTGTGTGTATGTGTATGAGTGTGATTGAGTGTGTGCATATGTGTGTGAGCGTGTGCGTGTGTGCGAGTGTGTCTGTGTGTGTGTGTGTGTGTGTGAATGTGTGCGATTGTGTGTGTGTCTGTGTGTCTGTGTGTTTGCGCGCGCGTGTGTGTGTGTGTGGTTACCTGCTGAAATGTGGCTTCGATTAGGTTGGAGGGAACCATGTTCCTACGGGGGAAGAAGACAAAGGTAAAAACAAACACCAGATGTTCCAAACATCAGCTGATGGAACCTGATTCAAGGAAGAACGTCAACAGATTTTCGGGACAAATGCATAAGAGAACCTCGTCTGTGGTCCGATTCTGGAAACAGGAACCAAGCACACATTCAAGATAACAACCACACACAGAAAACACAACTTGAGGGAACACGGAGATCGTAGAGGACACAGGGAACCTGGTGCTCAGGCCTCATCGCTCCGCTGTCGTAGTCGTTGTGTCACGTTGCTTGTCATTATTGACACCATTTCTTTCCATACCAACACAAGCAGAGATCACATGACTGGCGTTCATCTGTGCAGCGGTTCTGACCCGATGCAGAACGTTGAGGGACAGACGACGTGATGGTGACAGCCACGTCAGCAGTCGTCCTGCAGAACATTAATTACATTTTGTGTGAATGTTCTCTTCAGCAAAAGCTTGTCTTTGCTGCCATTTGAAGCATTTCCGTTTATTTGCTGGTTGAATTGATGTTGGCGTCACCACCAGCATGTTGGCGGGCCGTGATGTCACATTGGGTGACACAGATGAATCAGGAGGGAAATTGTGGATCAACAGTGGGTCAGAGGTCAACCAGATGATGCCTTTGACTTGCTCATGTGGCTCCTCCGTGGGGGGCGTGGCCTCTGAGCTGCACGAGACTGCAGTCTGCCAACGTGCCGCGGCAGAGATCCTGCATCCCTTCGCAGCTGACTAATCGGTCACTCATCCCTGCAGGATTACTAAAAATACCCCGATCAGGCCGCTTGGCTAAGTGGATTATTGTGTTTCTACGTTTTGTTGATCTAAGTGATGCTCCCATTCCAAAGTCAACAGTGACGTGTTCAACGCCAGCAACAGGCCAGAAAATGAAAACTCAACTGGGGACTTAAGCTCCACCCACAGCCAGACCGTTATCCAGGTGGTTGTCACTCCTGTTCAGTAGAACCAGTTCTGTTTGCTGGCTGCTTAATTGTTCAGTGGCTCAGTCTGAAAAGGAACTGATGGAGGCACATGATTGGCTGACCAGCGGAGCGCCTTCACGCCGCCATCTCCTCACATCTCTTAACCAGCGACGCCGTGACTGAACCAACGACCATCAACATTTTCTCATGTCCACAGTAAAAGTAACAATCCGATTTTTTGTGTCAGACCTGATCCTGGATCAGTTTCATACGAAGAATCATCATGCGCAGTGCAAGTAGCAAGGATTTATGGTGATGATGACGATGATCACTGGTTCATCAGAGCTGCTTCCAGATTCAAGATCCTGGAGGTCAAATGCGAGTGTTGCTAGCTTGTTGCAAGTAGCTAAGTTAGCGCCACCAGGTGCTGTATATTTACACGACTTGATGGGCGCTCCCCTGCTTTCAACCCCCCCGTGGCTCATTTGGTTCCAGACCATCAATCTGGGCCCAACTCTGGGCTGGTACCGAAACCTTAATGGGGAGTTCATCCTCCACCACGCTACTGCCATGCCAGAACACGGTACCTCTGAAGTTGTGCCAGTACCATTTTGGCATCTGTGTGAAAGGAACCACTCCAACATGTCTGCATCTCGCTGCCACAGCAGCTGAGTCACAGTGACTTGTCTTGTTTGATCCCTAAAACTTGCACCTTTAGCCAACTAGCTGACCTTTGACCTCACCTGATAAGGTCGAGCAGGGCATCAGCTGACGTCATGACGGGCCCGCCGCCCAGCCGGTTGCTCTCCATCTCCGTCCCCACGCCAGGCTTGATGATGATGACGAGCATGATGCCAACCACCACAGCGATGAAGGTGGTCCACAGGTAGTAAGTGACAGTCAGAACGCCCATCCGACAGCACGCCTTTGACTCCATCGACGACAGGCCCGACATCAAGCTGGAAGAGATTTACAGCCGTGATCTCAGAGCTGCCACACAGGATTCATCACACCAGCAAGAGAAGCTCAAGACGCCCGAGACACTCGGACAATTCAGATGCTTGAGACACTTGAGACGCTTGAAACGCTCAAGACACTCAAAATGCTCAGGACCCTCAAGACGCTGGAGCATACTGGAGAGAACCCAGCAGGAACAGGGAGAACAGGCAGACTCACCCAGAAAGACCCCGTGCTGCAGCCGGGGCTCCACCCACAACCTTCTTGCTGGGGGCCACAGTGAGGACCACTGCTCCACCCTGTTGGTCTATATATTTATTTTCTTGTTAATATTTTAAAACATCATGTGTTTGAGCGCTTGTGAAACTCTAAACTTTTCCCATTTGGCTGACGACCTGCAGGAGACCCTTAAGGACCCCTACGGGTCCCAGACTCTACTTTGAGAACCCATGGTCAAGCAAAAATCTTTGATAAAACCAAATAAAATAAAGCGGAATACTTAAAATCACGGGGACATCAACTCACCCTCTAGAGCCTGAGCGTGCCTGAGCGGCAGTGATAACATGACAATAACAACAAGCAACAGAAAGTGGGCGGAGCTACAGCAGCATATGGTGTGGGTGTGGCTGTGGCTGTGGAGCAGGTGAGAAAGCTACCTGGATGTGATGAGAGGAAGGATGAGCATCTTCAGCATCCTCATCAGCAGCTCTCCGGGAAATGAGAAGTAGATCTTGGCCTGCAGGCACAAACAAGAGCTCAGATTTTCAAAGTAAAAGCATGAGTGCCTGTTAAAACCCTTCAGATTGTGTTGTTTTCACCTGGATGTCCACCTTTGTCTATGTTCTGATTCTTCTCACTCCCTCCCTCACTGGGGCTCATGGGAAAAGGAGTTTTTAGTCCTAATGGACTAATTAACCAAATGAGATCCTGCTTCTTCTGCCAGTGTAAACGTCCATCCATTCATCATCCATCCATCCATCCATCCATTCATCATCCATCCATCCATCCATCCATTCATCATCCATCCATCCATCCATCCATCCATCCATTCATCATCCATTCATTCATCATCCATCCATCCATCCATTCATCATCCATCCATTCATCCATCCATCCATCCATCCATCCATCCATCATCCATCCATCCATTCATCATCCATCCATTCATCCATCCATCCATCATCCATCCATTCATTCATCATCCATCCATCCATTCATCATCCATCCATCCATCCATCCATCCATCCATTCATCATCCATCCATCCATCCATCCATTCATCATCCATCCATTCATCCATCCATCCATCATCCATCCATTCATTCATCCATCCATCATCCATCCATTCATTCATCATCCATCCATTCATTCATCATCCATCCATCCATCCATCCATCATCCATCCATCCATCCATCCATCATCCATCCATTCATTCATCATCCATCCATCCATCCATTCATCATCCATCCATTCATCCATCCATCCATCATCCATCCATTCATTCATCATCCATCCATTCATCATCCATCCATCCATCCATCCATCCATCATCCATCCATCCATTCATCATCCATCCATCCATTCATCATCCATCCATCACCCATCCATCCATTTTCTATACCTCTTATCTGTTAAGGGTGGTGGGGGGTGGAGCCTATCCCAGGTGATATTGGGTGAGAGGCGTGGTTCACCCTGGACGGGTCACCAGGGGAAGTGGGGATGGAACCAGCAACAGATGACCTCTCTACCACTGAGCCACGCTGCCCCAGTAACATTAGTTAGAGACGGGGAAATGGCTGACTCCTAACTTGTCACCATGAATGCAGCACGTGACCACATGAGCGGCTTCATCCTGTTAGACGTGACACCAGGGGACCTTTGCTCTCCGACCCACCATCTCCTGGACTCACCACAGGCTCTGGCTGCTTTATTGCTGTCTAAACGGCATTTATCCGTCTCTGAATATCCCAGCTGACGTCCTGACCGGTCGGAGCAGGGAAGCCACACCTGTCTGAGGTGATTAGTGCTTGAGGATGATATGACGCTGCTGCTGAGTAGCAGAGACGCTTCACACCGAAGGACCTGTAGCTCTCCAGCGGCGTCCCAGTTGTTCCTGCTCTGTTTGGTCATCGGGCCGTCCTGGGAGACGCTGCCCACAGACACTTAACTAACAGCTATGAATCCCTGAGGGATTTGTTTATTCTCTTAAAGACTTGATGCTTGAGTCGACATTTCAACATAAAGAGCGAATTCTTTGAATACAGTCGGTCTGCAGGCTCAGATACATCAGCGTCACATTTCTCAGCTTCCAAGTCTGAAAGGTTCCATTTCCCCAGGCGCAAAACGCAGGTGATGAAACAATGTCACAGAATTAAGAATAAACTCCCCAGATTAAAATCCAAGATTGCATGAATACGGAGAGAGAAACTTGAGTCAGTTTGACTCAGATTGGATGTGACGATGGCTCCGCCCCCTCAAACACTTTATATTCCCTTTATTTTGATATAAAAGAGCAAATTTGGGAGATCGATTCCACTCAGCTGGAAACAAGCTCATGTAGATTCAGAGACGTGTTTAACTGCCTCCACACGTCAGCTGCTTGGTGCTTCAAGTTGCACGTTTCGGGCTGAACAGGAAGTGACCTCAGCATGCTTTTGCCGGGCTGTCACCGCGGCTGCGCCAGCTGAATAGCAGAAAGCTGGAGCTTGAATGCAGCACGTTAGCGGGACTGAGCTCCTCCTACTGACTGTTAAATGTGTCAAAATCTGCTGACTACAATATTCAGTTCTTCGTTCACCGTCACCCAAGGGAACTTTGACCAGGACGGTCAAACGATGCATTCAGGACAGTCAGGACGCTGTGATGAAACCAGCTGCAAAGCGGGTAAAGTCAATTCAACAGTCTGTCTGTCTGCTCCTGTCTCCTTCCTGGTCCTGTCTGTCTCTCAGAGGCCTCGTGTACAAAGACACATCTGATTGCATTTGGAAAAACGGCACTTTTCCTTTGTGCACCCAAATCAACAAGAAATTGGGTGTGCAGGGTTACTAGACTCCGCCTTCTCTCCAACCTAAACGGGCCTTTCAGGCACACCCCCACCCACGGCATCAGGAGGCACGAAAAAGGTGTTGGTCCAGAAACGGAAGCTTCACGTAACTCCAGGTTGAGACCCTGCAACCGAGTCTAGACAGAAAATACCATGGAGCAGCAGTCGTGGCTTTAATGGTGTCACCTGGTGGAGTTGTTCTCGTGACATCATCACCACCATCACACATGCCAGTATGTATATACAATATGAAGGCTTGAAGTCAGCGATGATGTCGTCTTTCAGTACAGAAGCCCTCCCAGCATCACCTGCATGTCAGTCTGCTGATTTTATTCTTAATTATTCCCTCGGGCCTTTGTTTTAATTATGAAGATGATTGACAGTACTGTTTGGCTCCAATCACCAACCACCGTCGGACTCTAGCTCGGCCAGTGACGCGCAGCAGTGCTCGCTGAGACAGAGTCATCGCCCCCAGCCTCACACGCCGGTTCCTGAGCCTCACAGACCATCAGGAAAATTCTGGTTCTGTTGTTTTGCAAGTAAAATCCCGAGTCGCTAACCTGAACCACTGACCAATGACCAGGCTGCTGAGCTCCAGAGGGTGTATCAGGTGGATGAGTCAGGAAGCGCTCACCCTGCTGGGCGGCAACCTGATCATCTGCGGCGTCAGAGCCCGCCTACGTGCTTGCATGTATCACGTGGAATTTGCACAAAGAAGGAATGAAAATAGTTTCAGCTGACATCCACGTATCTAAATGCAGATACTGGTATTTCATTGTTGTGTTCCACACATGAATCCTTTTGAGGATCGTTTTCTTGCTTCAGGTTCCCAGCATCACCTGTAAGTGGCGCGTTCGCCACGGCGATCGCAGGTTGTCTCCTCACTCTTCATTCATCTGAACATGGACGTGGAAAACAATGCAGGCCAGTTGTGTGTGCGCGCAGCCTCGATGCATGAGCAAACAGAATTAAAGCTAATGTTAGCAAGTTTGACTTCTTAGCCTCTGCTCATAGCTTTTTAGCCTAGCATGCTAGCTTTCATCCTCAAAGTACAAACTTATGATTGGCCGCAATATTCAGAATTTTACAGATGACTAATTGTACGAATAAAGTTTGTTCAAAAAGCCTGACAATGTTTGAGGAGAATTTCAACTGGAAACATTATCGTTTTATCGTATTTGTTGAGGAGAGGAATAAAATGAGGGCTAAGCAATGCTTGCTTGACACAGTCGATGGACACGAGGTCCATCAGGTCTTTCCTGCCAACTGCTTCCACAGCTCTGTTGGATTTGAGTGAGCATCCATGTCACCTCTCTCCCTGAAACCTCTGCATCCAGGAAACTCAGGAGGAAAGAGGGTTGTGCACAAATACAATTTAGGGTCTTTTTACACTGATATTTTTTGAAATCACCGGTAAAACCCTCATTTCTAAACCTGCAGGCAAGGTAAAGAGGTAGCCAGCTAGCATTAGCAGGCTGATGCTACACACTGCTGTTGATGCTAGGCTGCTTCTGAGGATCACTAGAAAGCACAGCAACCTTGCGTTTGTGCTTCCGTAAGCTAAGCTCGTTAGCCTCGGCAGGCTGGCGTCTGCTGCCTCGACATGGAAAACAAACAACTTGATGGTGTTGTTGGATGTTGGAGAGGAAACGTAATTGTTGCCTTGGGTACTTCTCCAAAAATAGGAAATTCAGAGGAACGTTACAAGATTTGACCTTGAGGGAAAAATACCTGAGGTAGAACGATGAACTGCTGGGATCGAACTCTGACAAGATAATCTCAGCCGCCTCTTCCCCTCCCGTGAATGAGAGGTGTCTGCAGGTGAGTCCTACCTGTGTGGACAGTTGGGTCCCTCTCAGCATGAAGCCCAGCGTGCAACCAGTGAGCACGGCGATCACTGACAGTGTCAGCAGCCCGTTCCTCTTACAGAAATCTCGAATCTTCCTCCTGAGGTCCCTGCTCACTGTCACCTGGAGGAAAGTCTTGACTTGGTCCCCCATCGTCCTCCTGGCATCTCCCGGAACATATGAACTGTGCTCGGATCGAGCTTCCTCCTCGCCGCTGGGCAACAGAAGCTCATCCATGGCTGGCAGGGTGACAAACCAGGGGCAGCCAAGACCAGCGAACCTTTTCCACGGAAGGATTAAGTCATCACAGCGCGAGCAGAGCCAACGGCAGCCGCAGGTCGCCTCCAGACTTACAGGGACTAAGAGGCTTAAAGAGGTGGAATAAAACCTCACACGCCTTTGTTGTGGCATCTGGTGGTGCTGCCGGAGCTGCCCCGGCTCTTCCTGCTTCACTCCTTTCTGGCAAAACTGGCGGGTTGCAAAGGTCAAGTCAGAGAAGTTGAGAGGTTCAACTTCCGGTGAACCCCGAGCACTGTCTGTCCCAGAGGTCCAGCACGTCCAGCACATGCAGACGTGGGGTTGGTAGCTTCTCAGTCTATCTGGTCTCAGTTTGCTGTGAAACTGAATCCACCTGTTGCCCAATAAGAGTTCAGTCTGAGACCTTCACGGCACAAGATGAAGCTTGAATAAACCCTTCAGGAAATCCACCAACTCCTAGTTCAGCTGACACCGAACCAAGCGATCAGGAGCCCGCCGGGGCCTCGGAGCCCGCCGGGGCCTCGGGGCCCGCCGGGGCCTCGGAGCCGCCCGCTGGGCTGCCGCTGCTTCACTGGCTTTCCTCTGTTCTGATGTCTGGGGGTTTTGCATGCTGACCTCATCAATCCTATTAGCTCTGGTAAGTAAAATTCACCGAGACTCAAATCTTTTGGGTAGGAATGTGGTTGCAGGTCTTGCTTTGGACACCAGAAGATGCAACTCCAGCCTCCTAAACACGTGCTAATCAGAAACACTTTGATTGACAGATCATCGCTATCATCTGCCAATCAATACAACTGATCGTCACACTGAAGTGGCTCCATACTCAATAAACAATAGAACTGAGAGCATCGCTTTAATCCAATCACTGCTTTTAGAGGCTGGCGTCACGCCGGGATCAGGTCAGAGGGACAGGACGCAGCCATGACGTACAGCTGAAGGTCGGCCAGAGTCCAGACCAACCACATGCACGCATCATCATCATCATCACCACCAACATGGAGACCAACACCAGCCGACTGCTTCTTTGTCTGAACAATCATTTAATATCGCTTTAGTTTTTCACAAAATCACAGTTCATGTTTTCGAGGGTTTTGGGAGGTTTGTGGTTTTACGGTGGGCCAGCGAGAGAAGCTGAAGCTGAAGCTGAAGCTGAAGCTGAAGCAGCATCGGCCTCACAGGCACGACCTTCCCTCTACTGAGTTTTATACTGCAGATAAAGGCGGGCTGCTCCAGCGGCCCAGGACACACCTCCAGTCCCCCCACGGCACCAACGCAGATGACAAGAACAACTTCGGTCTCATTTGTTTCCTGTTATCATTTCTGATCCCACAACAAATCAAACAAACTGATGTTGAGGAGGATCTGTGCACACCTGTAGAGAAGAAAAATGGAGCTTGTGGTGTCACGGGTTATTTGGGCGGAGCCTATTTCCAGAGCACGGGCGTGTTAGCTTGAGGACGCATGTGCTAATGTTAACTTGTTTTTGGAGACTAGCTCAGGGAGAGGGGCTACGACCCAAATATCTGCAGGAATTTCAGTCTGAGTGTCATGTTGTGCTGCTCTGGTAGGAGGGGCGTGGCCTCTGGCTTGTTGTCAGGGATACTTTGCTGTCCCATGGCGAGCATCAGCCAGCAGATGAATACCATCGAAGACCCGTTGGACAGACAGTTTTCTCCGTTCAATGCTAATAAATCAAAGGTTCGGAAAGCTCTCATTGTGAAAAACCTCCCAATCCCGTCACAGACGCCAGTAATCGTCCATCAAAGATCAGCTCTCAGCCCTTCAGAGCAAACGTGGGTGCACTTGGACTTTCTCTGACTTCTTCAAAGTACCAACACCATCTTTGGTTGATGGAACCGTGCAGATGCCTTCTTCCTCTCGAGCCCCCACACTACCTCCCCTGCAGCCGTCTTCACACCAGGGTGCCGGGAACAGATCTGTGTACGCTTGGCCCAGAGGCCGCTGGTCTAATAAGCGTGAACCCTGGCAGGGCGGCGCTCGTCTGGGGAACCGCTCATGCATGCTCAGCGACAGACAGATCCAGAACTCAGGTGTGAGAGCAACACGACCAAAACACAGACGGCGACCGCCATGTGACAAAAAGCAAACATAAAGCAATAGAAATCCAAAGAAAAAGGATATTTCGATAGACACCTGAATGTGAGTGACAGTCAGTGAGAGCAGACACAAAACCTTCCCTCAGGCCTGCGGCAACATACGAGGGTCAACGGCGTCGCCTCACAACAGGCGGCTCCCGAGGCGTCACCGCCACAGACAGATGTTGCTGCTTGACCACGTGGACCTGCTCTTCTTCTTTTTGTGTTTACGAGGGGATCGCACATCAGGTAGGCGTACACCGCCTGAGCGCACACACACACACGTATACCACCTGACTGAGACTGGGGGGGCTCATGGTCTGGAAAACAAACACCCTTGTCAAACCTGAAACATGAGCCCTAACCTGATCCAGGTTTTGGGATCACCGACATGTTTCTATCCTGCAGACATGTTTGTTTGGATGAAAACTCTTTGTGTTGATGAGATGCTCCGCCCATATGGAGTCAAGGAGTCACTCAAGAACAGTTTCAGGCTGACCCGCCGCCGTGTGCTGCTGCGTGGCATCAGCGCTGGTGATCACGGAGTCTCTGTCGCTCAGGAAACAGTAGAAGGCTGGATTGCTTCTCCTCTTTCGGAGCTGATGATCTGACTGCCAGGTAAGTCGTCGTTTGATGTCAGATTGCGTCTCTGACAGCTGACTCAGGTTCAACTTTCCTGTCATGCAGGGCTGCTGCCAGGAAGTGGCCCCAAATGATTGGGTGCCACTTCCTGGCAGCAAGGCGCCACCAGCAGGCTCCTTGGGTTTTTCCTTCATGAGTTTCTGAGCAGAAATCCAACGTGTCATCAGTCAAGATCAGAGGTGCCGCAGTTCATCGAAAACTCAACGCAGGACAACTGCCAGCGTCCCACTGTACGCCATCTCTCATGGCCTCCGGACGCTTCTGCTTGCAGCTGTTCATCAAACAAGAGTTGTAAGGTTTTTGCCGTCACCGCTGCTGATGTCACCATTTGATGAGCAAAAGTGCGGCAAGCGCGGCATAGCCGAGGATGAGGAAGAGCACTTTGAGCAGCCGGTCCCGTTTGTCCTCCAGCTCTTGTGACAGAATCTCAAAAAATATGACAAAGAGGAAGGTGCCGGTGGCGAGGCCCTGCAGCACCACCGACACCACTCTTCCCGCCAGCGTCTGCGCCAACTCGATGCCCATACCCACAACCGCACCCAGTGGGATCATCAGGCTGACAGTGATGCCCAGCTTGGCAGCATCCTTCATACCGAGCGTCGCCTTAGCCACGCTCACCCCCAGAGCCACTGCGGCCAGGGACTCGTGCACGGCAACACCCAGGAAGAGGCCTCCCAGCTTGGTGGCGTCCTCCTGTAGGCCCAGTGCCAGACCTTCAAACAGCGAGTGTGCCGACAGAGCCAAAACCAGGGTAGCGAGTCTCAGAGGCCCCGCCCCTGCTAGCTCAGCAGGACTGAAATGTCCATGTTGGTGTCCCTGGGAGTGGCGGTGCCCATCAGGTGACCCCCGGGTGGAGGAGATGAAGGGCGTGTCATACTCTGAGTCACTGCCAGCCTCAGAGCCGCCGGCATTGAAGGTTTCCAGGTTGATGAAGGACGGCTTCTCCTTCCTGAAGGTGAGGATGGTCTGCTCCACGAAGACGGTGAGGAAGAAGCCCAGCATCATCATCGTCTCGGCCAGTGGATAGTCGCTGCTGATCTGCAGCTGCCGCAACACTTGGCCCACCTGCAGAGAGTCACAATTAACCGGGCGGCTGAAACAGCTACATACCAGGTGTTTACACGCTCATCCAGGAGCGGCGGGATTGAGACGGCGTGGATGACACAGGACAATCATCTGGAGAACTTGCAAGTGCCATGTTTGGACCCTTCATCGATTGAATAGATAACGTCAGTTTAACCCTTGAACCCTGACACTGAGAGGTTCTGGTTGTGAACGTCTGTGTGGCTCTGAGCCTTTTGCGTCCTTACTTCAACATTCCTGTGTGTTTATGGAGCTTTCAGCTGGACTGTCCACTTCCCCGCTGTCACACACAACTTCCTGGTCTCAGGACCACTCCAGGATCATTTGACCCGGTAACAGGGGTGCAGCAGAACGTCAGCGGGTCACCGGCATCAATAGTACAGACGTTATTAGCTTATGGCTCACGTCCTTTCCTGCACTCCTCATTAATTGCAGATGTAATAATCAATGATGTTTTCCTCGGTGCTGCCAGGTGAAAGTATCAGTAGAACCATTTACCTGATACTCACACAGATGTTTAGCGGCTAAAGCAGTTGAACATCTGTGTGATGTCCTTCAAATCTGTAAAAAGCTGAGCTACAAGCTTTGGGAGTCTAACAGTGGCTGGGTTAGGAGCCCGATTCTCGATGAAAAGAAGTTTCCATCAAAGAAAAGTTGATTTTTATGATTGTACATCCCGTCACATGGGGTTCTGAGACAGAAAATCAGAACCAGTCAGGAAAGAAGCGATCGGCGCACCTCTAGTTTGAATCACATTTCGTCAAACATAAATCAAGTTTGTCCCAAGGTGGAATGTCTCAACATGCAAAAACAAAAGCAGCACACTTGAAACCGTCGCTCCAACCTGAGTCCCTGCTGAACCACTGGACGTAATGCGATGACATCATCCCTAGGGTTGGGCATCAAGTATCCATTGGAACCGGGACCAACATTGCGTTTCTCCCGAAATCGTTCAAATTTTTAAATTAAGATTCCTAGTTTGATACCAATCTGCCGACCGGACGAAGGAGCTGCCGTGTGTGGGCACAGCCATGGGGAGTGTGCGGCGACGCTCGGAGGTTTGGCTGGACTGTCATAAACTACAGGACAAGCTGGCTCCCTGCAACACCTGCGGACGCATCACACGGTGCCAAGGAGGGTGCGGGGAGCTCAGGAACACGTGAAGCGCCCGCAGCCTCAGACACTCAGGGTGTGCTGAAGGTTTTAAAAATAAAGGTGAAAAGAAAGTTCACAACACTGTTGTTCAAGTTCATAGATCTGACATCCGAGACGGCAGCGGCCCTGGCAGACCCTCACAGGAACGTTCATCATTCCCAGAACTGAGGTTCACCTCTGGCTAGCCAGCGCATCCGGAACACCTTCACTTGGACCCTGCCTCTTAAAAGAATGGGAATCATTAGGTACCAGAGTCCAAACCAGAACCGGAATGGGAACTGTTCAAATTCAAACGATGCCCAGCCCTAATCATCCAGGGCATGAAAACGCCGACTGCCCGGCCCAGTATAACCAGCTGCTGCTCAGAATCCTTAAGGTTACCTCGTCTCTGACGGCGGGCAGCAGCGCGTTGAAACACGTCGCCAGGAACACACCCCCTCCAAACGAGTTACAGAGGGACAGAGCCTTCCTGTAACTGTGCTGCTTGTCGTAGTCCACCAGCAGGAGGCGCACTGGAACCAGCACGCCAGCCAGCATCAGACCAAACAGCCCCAGCAGGCCAAGCAGCTTTGCCACCAGAATCTGCATCCTGAAGGTCCTCCGGCGGAAGCTAACGCGTCAGTGTCATCACACGGCTGGTCATTGGCCGACTCGTCGCCCGGACGCCATCGCTGGCCCGAGGGACATGCAAAAAGAAAGACAACCATAAATCAGTCAGACATTCCTCTGCCGGCTAAACCACATCGAAGATTCAGGGTCGGAGGAAAATGTCCGCCGCAGCATTGAAGCGGGCAGGGAAAGGTGCTCGCTGCTAAGTGTGCTAGCAGTAAACGTGTACCCGGTCTGGACCACAGTGCTGGCTGACTCACTCCAGCTTTGATGTGCAGCAGCGTCTTCTCGGTTGTCATGGCGACACTGCACTGAAGCTGACAGAATGCCTCAGACGAAGCTGAACATGCTCAGATGACCCGTGGACATGATGATCCCTGAACGCTTCCTTGTGACGTCACAGTCGGAATCCCGAGACCCATTATACCCCCAGGAATAGTGACGCCCCCTGATGACATCATGGGGTCCCGCAGTTCATTTGAGCCGAACCCGAAGTGAATTAGTTTTTAATTTCAGTCACAGTCTGGATATGTTTAGCTGCTTTTTAGCACCAGTCACCATTAGCTTCAGCTAGCGAGAGGTTGCTGACTGTTTCGGCTTCCAGGATCACCTGACACCAAAGCACTTCAGGACAAATTCCACTCTTTGGGTGTAGTATCACTTTGAGAAAGAAAGTAAAGTAAAACACAAAAATGTATGACAATAAGAAAACATGTACCATATCTGAAAAAGGTGACATGAACGTGGATGCGTATCAAAACTACGGATAATAAATGCACCGTAGCCCCGCCCACAACACCTGCACCTGAAGATGTGCTTGCGCCTGAACGAATCTTGCGGGAATACACAGCACAGGTGACGCCACTCCGCAGGTTGAGAGGCAGAATCAACTTCCTGTGGAGAGCTTCAAAATAAAGGCGCACTCACAACTAAGTTCCACATCCTGCTCTCTCTCTCTGTTCGTGATTCATGGATTGAATTCTTCAACACGTTCGTTTCATTTCTTAAACCTATCAAACAGATTTTAGTCCATTTACGCCCGCGGGTCTAGCTAACAGCAGCCACGCAGACGTTAGCTCCTCGCCGTTAGCCGCGCTGCTTAAGAGGTTAGCTAAGCCTAAAGTGCGGGGTCAAAGCGCGGAACAGCTGCTCCCGTCGGTTAAAGTGTCCCTTTCTGACAGAGAAAAGCGCATTCGAGTCCCAGGTACCGTATTTACCTGCTGTGACCAGCCGTCTCTCCAACACCAGCAGGTGGATGAAGCTTTTCCGGTATGACGTCACGCGTCTCTGAGCGCTGGATTGTGGGTCTCAAAAAACATTTGTACTCATTTTAAAGAAATATGTGAGATTGTTTGTAGTACATTTCCCCAAAACTCACATTGACTCGACAGAAAAAAATAACGAGTCACTTAAAAAAAAAAACTGTTGGTAATGAAGTTGAAAACGTTCGAAAATTATAAACAAAAACAAACAAAACTGACATCCGCATTAGGAACAAGAGTTTTGACCTTGACATACATTCAGGTCTGGGCTCCATGAGGACGTTCACCTCCCACCAGGAGGGTTCTTCAGTTCTGGTTTCTGGTGGGGAGCTGCAGGCTTTACAGATCTGAGGGGTGTGACCTTCTACAGGGTCAGTAGGTCACATTAGAGTCACTGACCCAGCAGATTCTATGTGGTTCTTTAGGGGGTCCAGGTTACCTGGTGGGGGGATCAGGACTGTGTTGCAGGTGGGGGACAGGTGGAGATGAGGCCTCCTCCTCTGTTCAAGAACCTAGATGACTTCTCTCTGTCTCCTCTGGTCCAGATCTGGACCAGCTGTCCTCAGAGGAACATCCCTCCTCCCCCAGGTGTAGGGGGGACAGCAGAGTCTGGACCTGAGCTGGAGGCTCTGCTGTCGGGTGTTTGGTCCTCAGGGCACCAGCCTGTGCCTCCATGTTAGCTGGTGGAGGGTTGAGGTGGATCTGCTGTGGCATCAGTTTTAAAGAATTGAGGGTAATTTTGTTGCTTCCCCAGGTTTTGGTCTGCTCGCCAGAGGAGGAGCCAAAGAGGAACCTAGACTCACCAGCAGCTTTGATTGAGCTAAAAACAGAAGAATCCATGGATAAATTGCAGAGTTTAATCAATCTGATTGATTACCTGATATTAAAACCTGAGGATCTTTGTGCTGATACGTTTGAGATGTTGACAAAATCACCGTCTGTTCTGTGTGGAAGTTCTTCGCAAACACGAGGTGGGCGGGCGGCGGCCCAGCAACCGCAGGGTCGCCGGGTTGAGCCCCACTTGTGTCCACGTGACTGTGAATCTGGAGTGTTTAGTGATTTATTACCTCATTACCTGGACATCAAAGGGTTCTCTCTTGTTCTCTCCCACAACCGAATGACAACACAAAGCCAAGAGAAGATTTCAGGTCAGGCCACAGAACAACGGCTCGCCTGGCAACAAACACGACCTGCTTTCAGACTGAAAGGAGAAATCCAAGTGTGGCCACTAGTGACTGGACGCGATAACCCTGAAGACTCGGCCTCCTCTAGACCTGCGGCAGGTTGTCATGGTAACAAGGTATCTCGGCCTGTTGTCTTGGTCATTATGAACGTTTGGCTTAGAGCCATTTGTGTCCATTTTGGCGGTGGATGGGGGGGGGGGGTCCTCCACGGTGGGAATGTTATGTATTTCTGATGAAGCTAACGTGAGCTAAGTGGGCCAGAAAAAACAGTTGTACTGCTACACACAAAAACAGTCCTGACTGTTGGGAAGCTGCACTTTAGCTTTGTAGCTTACGACCATTGAGGCGTCCTTCATCCACGGTGCGTCTGTCGACCTCGGACGCTGAAGGCGGATCTGACACAGACACCAGACAAGAGGGAGGTCGAAAATGTCCAGAAGCTCTTTTTTTATTCTCAAACTGTTTCAACAGCTCGCCGCCACACACCTTTACTGCTGTTTAGACTGAATCAAACACGCACGTGCCTGCCATCTCTGTGGGACCGGAATCTGAGGGTGCTTTCACACTTCCAGGTCGCAAGCTGCCAATCACACCAACAGAAGGAATTACACGGTTTTCTGTATTCATTGGTCGTGTTGGGGGTGGAGCTAGAGTGAATACAGGAAGAAGGTAACAGGTACGTTTGGAAAGTCCCTCCTTTCCACTCGTCCTTGACCTCAATGGCAAAGGTCAAGGACGAGTGGACGGGAGGAGAGAATCCAGCCACACTCTCACTGAGCGTCACAGTTGTGTCAGCCTCATGAAACTACAATGTTCTCCAGATGGACTACAGAACAGCCATCTTTGATTCTTTGCCTTGTTTGCAGACAAAGTATAACTTTACTGGGGTTGAACATAAACCCTAGCTGTCAGTCATGAATGTGACAGGATATGATGTCACACTGAGAATGTTCGCTCCTCCTCCTGTCAATCATTCATCCAACATGGCAAAACCTGTCCGTTTCTGTTCCTGTCCTGTTCTTACTTTCTGGTCCAATCTGATGAACAGAACCCAGATTCACATTCACACATTTACTAGATCAACAACAACGGAGGCTCTCATCATGGCCGCAACACAGATACTTCTGGGTCATGTGACTCAGATCCTCCCTTAAAACAAGGACTTTTCAAATGTACCCGTGTTCAGATCCCTCCCCTCTCCAGGGAGCTGAGGCTCAGGGGCCAGTTCACTGGTGCTTGGTCGGACTGACGACAGGTTGTGCGTCACCACTGATGGATGACCTGCACCAGAGTTGATCTGGTGGCGTACGGAGACCACGTGTTGCACAAGGTCTTGGTTCATTTTGGGTGGACCAGATTGGTGTGAGCGCCCCCTCAGCCTGAGCCCCGACCCGCCCTCGTGGGAGTCTCAGAGCAACTACATGCTCCGTTTCTACACCCAAACGTTCAACATTTCTTCAACCTCGGTACATCTGACAACTGTCACCTGTAAATAGTTTCATTTGTCCTGCCAGGATATGTCTACGGTAAATGTGACATCACACATTAAAGGCGACGCCTACCTGAGTCTTAACACTGACCAGCAAGGTGTAGCGCCAGCCAACCACCTCCTGTTCCTGCTCGCGCCACCATCAGGAGCTCAAGTTGCTAAGGACCCCAAATTACTGCGAATTTCCAGGGGCAGAAACAGGATGCTGGGTGAACACTCATTTTCACCCCCCCCCCCCCGTGACATCATGACAACCTCATGTTACATCACAAACATCAAGATACACCTTTTCAAACGGTATGCGTTTCCTGCCGACACGCTGCTGTGCAGGTCTGCTGAGAGTCACCAGGGCTCTGACGTCATACGCCTGTGACAAACGCACATTTACCCTGCCAACCATGTCAGATGTGGCTCTGACACCGCCAGGCAGCGCGGCGGCGAGCAGTTCAACCTCGACGGCGAGCAGTTCAACCTCGACGGCGAGCAGTTCAACCTCGACGGCTCGGCACAGACCAACACAGTTCATCACCTGGCTGGTTTAACAACGTTGGAACACCTGCATATACGCACTTGTTTGGGTGTAGAATGACTTCCATGGCATCATTCGTTTTAGACTCCGCCTCCCTACAGCTGTTTATTATCTGGGTTGGGTTTCCTGTTAGAATGTCAATTATCAGATTATGTTTGATATCAAAGTATTTAGTCCTAAAAAAATACAGTCGCAGGAAGTGGGTGGTGCTTCTGGTGACGTGGCTCCGCCTCTCATGCAGGAATTATTCAGTGATGGAAACAAACAACTTCCTTTTAGTCCTTTGAATTTTAATGATCCAAATCTGAGTGAATAAGCAGACGTCTACTGTCGTCCGCCGTCCGACCTGGAAGAGAACACAGAACAAATACTGTCACGGTCAACGCCATCTGTATGTCAGCGGCGCTCCACCTGCTTCCTGTTCCCGACTACTCTTCTCTTTGAGAACAGGGTTGTAAGCGGACCTCTGAAGATGCAGAACTGAACCAGTGATCCATGTTACATCTACTTTACAAACTGCTCCTCCTTTGTGTGCACCATGTTCTTTTTTTAGGTCACGTTCGTGGCGCCAGGTTGGCGAGGTGAACGGCGTACTGACCTTATCGGAGTGTCACGGCTGCTCCTCGTTGCCGGCGCTGGGCGTCCGGTTGCGTATTTGACTCCTCAGCTGTTCGATGAGTTCGGGGTTCTGCTGCTGCATCTGCTGAGCAAACTGCTGACCGCTGCAACACAAACAGCAGGGACACGGCGCTCTGGCGCACTTGACTCTTTACACACATCGTTGCAGCTTTCAACACAACCCCTTTAGCCGCTGATAGTGAGGTCGGGTCCTCAGATTCGTAGATTTATGACGCGCCACAGGAGGCCGTGATGACCGACACGCTGAGATCCAAAGATACTTTTGGTGCATTTATTGCAAACAACCGGCACAGAGCTTTCACGGCGCATCAAAGCAGCGGATTAAGCAGATAAAAGGGTGATGAACCAATGGGTGGGTCAACGACGACGGCTACTACCCAACTGGGAATTTAGATCCGACCATGCTGACCACGTGCAAAGCCACACCGATGAAACAGACTGCTGCCCAACAGGGGTCTCTGTTGGGGTCGCTCCACGGCCTCAGTGGGGGCAGCACACCTCAACTTGACCCACCCACATAGGAAGCACTCCTTGGAGGCAGACAGCCCTCCTACAAAGAGCCGTCACATGACACCAAAGCAGCCAAAGTCTAGGGTTATTTGCTTTGGTCAATTCAAGCGGACTGAACTGATGTCTCATCTTTATTGACTAGTCAGCAAAAGTAACAGGAAGTCAGGAGACAAACAGGAAAAGGAAGGAGATGACGATACAAAATGGCTGCCTGAGGTCAGTGGTGGTGCAGTCAAATGTTTGAGCATCATCATCATCATCATCATCATCATGTCTGTCCAGGTACATACGCCTGAATCAATCCTGATAGATCTCCAGGTCCTGCAGCTCCAGGAGGGGGGGGGGCACTGCCACTGCTGCCACTGCTGCCACCACCGCCCACCCCACCGTACGCTCCAGACATCATCCCCGACATCCTGTAACACAAAAACATTGCACTGAGCTAAGGGCAGGACACACACACACGCACAGACACACACGCACATACACACGCTCTGACTTACATCTGCTGGACCTGAGGGTTGCTCATCAGCGACGACGCCTGCACACACACGGAAACATTCAATCAAACTTTATCAACACTCAAAGAGGAGCAGCTTCCCTCTGGTGTGTGCGGTGGCGTGTCAGTGCCAGGGGATACGAGGATCTCTCTGTCCACTCAGGCACTTTGAGAAAAAAGGTGGAAATGTTGATACGTTCACTGACCATAGGAAAATCAAATGACTCATTCAGCAGTGACAGCAGATGTCAATGACCACCAGGTTAAATCAGAACACCTTCAAACAGGACAGCAGGGTTCAAATCCCATTCAGCTCCAACAGAGCGATGTGAAGTGCTCTTTACCCTGCCAAGTGACTTTGAGAAGAAAGCAAAATACAATAAATGAGGCTTCCCCCATTTTCTCTTTTTCACTCTCATTCATCCAGAAATCTTGGCATCACCTTGTTGGCGGGGGCATGACTGGCAGGAAGGTTAGAATTCCACAAATGTCTTATTTGTTGTTTTTTGTTTCATTTGTCATCATCGACCACGGCTGCTCTCTCCCAGCAGGCCTCCCTGGTGGACCTTTGAACCTCTGCAGATCCAGAAGCAGCAGCTCGTCTGGTCTTTAACTCACCCAAAACTGCACGTCACCGCACTGTGAGCGTCTCCTCACTGGCTTCCAGCCGCAGCTCGAGTCAAACTCAAATCTCTTCTTCTGGCTTACAAAGCAGAGACAAGAGTGGCTCCAGCCTACCTGGACCCCTCATCCTGGTCTACACGCCCTCTCGCCGCTAAGCTCCGCCTGTGAGAGACGGCTGGTGCTCCCAGCCCAGCCTGGCTCTGAGTCTCCAGCCTGGCTCTTCTCCTCTGTTGCTCCCTCATGGTGGAATGAACTTCCCAACTCCATGCGACCCTCAGAGCCCCTCCCTGCTTTAAGAGACGTTTGAAGGCTCAACTGTTCAGGGAACAGGAGGCCCTCAAACCTGAGCCTCCTCCTCCTGGTCCTCAGGGTGGACCGAGTCAGGAGGTCAGAGACCGGCTCTGAGTGAACACTCAGCACTGACAGTTGATGGTGAATTACTGGTTGTGGTCAGCTGTGTCCTCCCGGGTCAAAATGACCCAGACTATGGCTGTTCTTTCTTTCCTTCCTTCCATCTTTCCTCGGGGGGACAAGGAATTTCTTCTGCCACTAGGTGGCAGCACCTGCAGCCATCAAACTTTGTCTACTCACGAAGGTTTCTCCCTCCAGTCTAAATTCTTGCTTGTGTTGTACGTCGCTTCAGACAAAAGCTTCTGCCTAATGAAATTGCAAGATTTAATAATATTTTCTCAAACAGAGAAAACGACATTGGTTTGATCTAAAGGGAGGCGGAGTTTCCACATGCTCCTCCTACGTGGGGGGGCTCAGCTTGGACGTCTTGGCTACTGTAACTGCTGTAGGAAGATTGATGAATTAGTGGTTAGGGTTGGCTTTGTTACAGTCAGTAAACGAATCAGCACCTTTACTCTCAACATTTCCACTTTTCTCTTGAAGTGTGTAACGGGTCATTTTATGTTACTTTCTCCTGGAGATTAATAAAGTATCTCTCTATCAAAATCCCCCACCTCTCATTTTCCTCATCCCTGGCCCAGTACTCTGATATACCTCAGGGTTCTGGAACTACACGTTTTAATTTCACATCTTTCCCACAACTTTCTCAAAGATGAACCTATTTTTGGGGTTTGTTCTTGCACTTCTTTTTTCTAACATACAATTTTAAAAAAGACCTTGCCGATAGAGGGTTGAGTGTCCTCGAGCAGCTACTGGGAGACATTTCAGACTGAAGCTCAGCTGAGCAAAGACAAAGTCATCCTGGTTAAACAAGTCGATATCAATATGGAATGGTTCCATCCCCCGAGCCGAGCCCAAGCACTCACCATGTCCATGAAGCCGGGGTTACTGAGCAGGCCTGCTAGGTCCAAGCCACCCATCGCTGCCGTCTGAGAAACAGAAGCACACAGATCAGTCCTTATGGTGACTCAGCACTGTCAGCGGGACTCGCCGGTTCTTACCGGACTGGAGGTTTCCATCTTCTCCTCGGCAATCTTCAGGTTGGACTTGTAGGTGTCGTTGTCAGGGTCTAGCTCCAGGGCTTTCTTATAGAACGAGGCAGCTTCTGTGTGCTTGTTGAGGCTGGCCAGAGCCAGACTGCAACACCACAACAACACAGACACGTCAGGAAGGCCAGCAGCTTCCTGCCACACCACACAACCAGGTTTGAGTCCACCAGCTGGATCTCAAGCGAAGGAAAATCCCATCATTCAGTTGTTGTTGGTGTTACCGTCCAGTTCCCACCGTGATGGGTCAGGCAACAAAGCCCCACATGGGTTACATACCCAGAGCCCAATACTGGGATCTGTTAGCCACCAGAGTTTGAGACGTCATTGTGAACGTCATTCTTTGGCATCTTTTCTTCTTCTTCTTTGGTGGCTCAGCGATCAATAGCTGTTAGCACAGCTGGATTACCTGTCTTGCACATGAAAGCGCATCATTTCCTGTCATGTCTCTTTTCTTTGATGTTTCTGTCTAGGTCTGACTCACTTGTTGACTGTGTAAAGCATTCTTGGGTTCTCCTAAACGCACCATGTAAATGTAATGTAGTATTTACAATAATTATGAAACAGAGACAAAGTTTTTTAAAAAATATGGATGAAAAGACTCACCCCATCCTCCCATAAGCTTTGCTGTAGTTGGGGTCAATGCTAATGGCCTGTTCGCAGTCCTGCACCGCTCCAGCGTAGTTCCCCAGTTTACTGTACGCTGCCGCCCTGCCAACAAGGCAACAGAGAAACGAGACGTCAAAAGCAGTTCAGCCGTGTTCACCAGCAGACGTGGTATCTGTTCCAAGAATAGAAGGTGGAATAAGGAACCACACACCACAGAACAATAGCAAGACTTCCTCTAAGCACAGCAGCACCTCGATCCATTGCTTGTGTATCCTTTACCATTGTGTGAGAACACTGGCACAGTCACGACACCATGCTGTCACAGCTAGCATAGTCCTGCAACCGTTAGCAGCGTCCCACCATTCTTAATGTTCCCCATTCACCATTTTATTTGGCTTCATAAAAACTAGTTCCATTTTTTGGGCACATTCTCTAGGATATTTCTAAGTCTCCTGACATGAAGCGTCTTCAGAGTGACGACGCCACACTGACCTGTTGCAGTGGTAGACAGGGTTCTGAGGGTTAATGGCGATAGCCTTGGAGTAAAACTCAACTGCAGCTGAAAAGTTTTCCACTTTCATCTGATCATTACCTGCAGGGGAGAAACAACATGTAACCTTTGACAAATTCATACGACTTTAATTTGACATCAGCAGTGACAAGAGTTCCCTTGTTGTCCTTGTACCGTCAGTTTTGAGTCTCTCTGCCTCAGCTCGCTTTTCCTCGCTGACGGAGTTTTGGGGGGAGTTGTTATTGACCTGCGACTCAGCCGGATGCTTACACACACACACACACACACACACACACACACACACACACACACACACACACACACACAAAACCAGATATCAGACACAAGTCAAAAAACAACAATGCAACACAAGGGCCAGCTCTGTCCCGGTGCTACCTTTGCTGTGGCTGCAGCGAACATCTCTGGTAAGGTCATGGGGACGGCGAGGCTCTGGTCGTCAGTGGAAACCTCAAATGCTGTCTCCAGACACTGAACAGCAACTGCAGAGCAACAGCATCATTTACTGATCATGAGATGCACTGAGAAAAATGCACTGAGGAGAAATAATCACACGTCAAGACGGTGACAGTCGTCAACCTTAGAGCAGCGGTGCAGTGCCACAATACACTCAAAAAACCTGGTGAAGGCGAGGTGCCGCATAGGGATGTCACGGTTAACCAGGTTGACCATCAACCCTGCTGTGAAACGTCACGGTAAATAAACCGTGGAGGCCCCCCCACACCATGTGTTAGTTGAAATTCAAAATAACAAACAACAACAACAGTACTTCAGCCAACCCCACAGACAGGTTAGCGTGATTTGCATGGAGCCAAAACGGTGTAGCAGGGGCAAACTCAAACGTACAGCTGTTGGTTCTACCAGAGGATGCTTGATGACTGCACCACGATGACAGAAGAACAACTGCAACCAGACAGCAACGCTTTATCCACCAAAGAAAGTCTTAAGTCGGCTGTATGGGAGTATTTTGGGCCATCCCTAAGATGCCGAAGGTGTCACTCCAGACAACGGATCACCTTTCTGCAAAACATGCCGCAAACAAATTGCTGCCAAAGGATCCAACACATCACCGTTTTCGCTTTATAAAAACTTTTAATAACTTTTAATCAGCAGAGTTTGGAGAGTCATGTATGAAGTTTTGGAAGCGATAGCATGAACGCCCTAGGAGGAGATAGCGCTTGTTCGGGGCGCAAAATTGGACATTTGTGTTCAAATTGTGGACGGCCTGTTAGAGTGAGGTCAGGGGTGTCTGTGTGTGATTAGACTGTCTTGACGAGACCAATAAAACGGTGTTGGTCCCATGTCTATAGGACATTCCTACAGGCCGTGGCGTGGTTTTTTGTGTATCTAGGTGGTGCTATTAAGTAGAGCGCTGCTTTTTTGTTTAATTATCGAATTTTTAGCCGCACTCGATGTGTGTAACAAATTTGGTGAGTTTTTGAGCGTGTTTAGGGCTCAAATTAACCTTTGGAGTGGCGAGTGTGTGGAGCAAACATCAGAGGGTCTCCGCCCAATATAATGACTGTGGACAGTCAAATGATGGCTGACAGCACCTCTGATGTCAAAGGTTAAAGTGGCCATAGCCTCTTTTTCTGACTCAGTCTGATGAAGCAGAGCTCAACAATTACGATGTGACACAAAGACATTCGCCCATCACAAAAGCTGTGATGTTTTAGTTGCATGACAGGCTGACACGTAGGCCAATCAGACATGGCCCCAGAAACAGCTAAGCACCCATCCATCCATCCCTCCACCTCTCCATCCATCCGCCCCTCCACCCACCCTTCCATCCATTCATCCATCATCCCTCCATCATCCCTCCCTCCATGTTCTCCCTCTCCTCCTGTTGAGGGTGGTGGGGGTGGAGCCTGTCCCAGCAGCCTTCCCCCTGGACAGGTCACCAGTCCATGGCAGGGCCAACACATAGAGACAGACAACCATTGGCTCTCCCAGCCACGCCTACGGTCAATTTAGAGTCTGGATTAACCTGGTCCCTCTTGATGTCTTTGGACTGTGGAGGAAGCTGGAGTACCAGAGAGAACCCAGCAGGAACAGGGAGAACATGGAGACTCACCCAGAAAGACCCCGTGCTGCAGCCGGGGCTCCACCCACAACCTTCTTGCTGGGGGGCCACAGGGAGGACCACTGCTCCACCCACAACCTTCTTGATGGGGGCCACAGGGAGGACCACTGCTCCACCGGGCCGCCCAGCTCAACACCAACTGTGCTTAAGTTCTCCTCCTCTTATGAGAGTACAGATCAGATTGTAGTTTGATGGCATCATGAGTCCACCATGTTTGACACTTAAACAGTGGCTGTTAGGTTGATGTTTGGTGAAACAAAAAAAATCAATCAAATTGCAATATTTGTCATAAACAACATAAGAATTATTCCCAAAATCATTCAGTCCCTGTCTTAAGTTAATGGCATTGAAGTTAGTTTGAAGGTGCTGCAGTAGAATGGGAGCTGGTGTGTCTTCATGATGCAGTCAAACAGAACAGATTTGAGAGTAAAACTCTCCATCCTGCAATCTTCAAGTTCTCTTTGCTAATGGAAGATATTAGCATTCACCAGAGTAGCGGTCGGATCCAGACCCACCAGACGTCATCTCTGGACCCAGACAAATTGTAAAGAAATACATAGATAAATAATAATCATAATAATAATGAATAAAAAGTCGTGACCAAGCGATTTTAACAGCTGATGTTTCTAAAAACGTTAAAGACATTAAATAAACTGTACATTGATGGTAGGCCATGTTTTGTCTCAGTGTTATGACACCAGTGACGCCTGCGCCCTGCAGCACGAGCTCTGTGCCACTGGTGCGCGCTCCCGATGCAGACTGAACACTGGCAGAAGGAAAAAGCGCGCCTTAGTTGAGAGGGGAAGGAAGGAAAATTCATTCAGTTCGTGCATGAAGAGAAGGATGGCGTGCTGGAGGAGGAGACAGGTAGACAGTGAGAACCCAACATTTGAAGACGAGTGGACGGACTCGTGTCATTTTGCCTCCACGCAGAACTGAGCCCACGTGCCTGATTTGCTCGGAGACGGTGGCGCTTGTCAAAAGTAGCAAGGTGAAACGCCACTATCATCAGACGCACAAGAATTTAATCAAATTACTCTCTTAAATCCAAACTGTGAGCACAGAAAAAACCTGATCTTAAAGCTCAATCTACCGCCATCCTCACTCATTCATCCACCGCCCAACCACGAGCAAATGAGTGTTCGCTCCGAGGTGCACGGGTGTTGGTCTGCGTGAAAAAGCATTCACTGATGGAGAGGTTGTGAAGGAGTGAAACCTTGCTGGAGGGAAAACAAAAGGACCACAGTGTGAGAAAATCAAGCAACTACTTCTGTCAGCACAAACCGTCAGGAGGAGGAGTGACTCTTACCCAAGGATGTGCTAGCACCGCTGGGTGAAGCCGTTCAAAAGTGTGAGTTTAGCCGCGGATGAGTCTACTGATGGGCCTGACGCTACCCCAGCCCTGCCAGAGGGGAGAGCTCTTTTCTCACACAGAGCGAGAGTGGGATAGCCTACATGTGAGAATGACTCATAAAGGGATAGGCCTTTGGTTTTGTTGATAGTACAATAGTTTGAGACAGTTACATATTTTGTGCTCTTTATTTTAAAGGGGCATAGTCTATTATGCAGAAGGTTTCATTTTATTTTCTGATGTTGAATTCAGCCTTTTATTTTGAAGGAGCATAGGTCTTTCATCGAGCTCTCAGATTTTATTTTGTATTGTTATGTGCAGCTGAATAGCAAAATGCTAACTTGAAGCAGAAAAGGATTTTTTCACGTGTTCGATGATGTAGAAATGATTGATAGGTGTTGCCATATTATTGAATGTGCTTTAAGACCTGTGGGGCCCCCTGCTGGACAGTATGTTTAAGGTTAACATGGAAAAACCAGACAATAAATATTGTCGAAGTATTATTTGATGTGGGCTACTTCATTTGATCTGAAAGTTCATAGTTGACCAGACGGACGCCTTCCCTTGGCTAAACACGCCCCTGAGCCATGACGCACACCTCACCTGCTGGCGTCGCCGAGCAGGGACATCAGTCCTCAAGGCCTCCGGACCCAAGCCTGAAGACTTCATTTTAAACTGGATCCATTAGAATCTTAATTGGACACCCCTGGCCTCCAGGCAGAAACACGTGAAACCAAAGCAGAGTTTTTCCAGAACTTTGCAGAGGTATTAACTTAAAAACCACAAACGGTAACCCAGGGACTGAAAGCAATGGGAGATCCGGATCAGAGAACAAACTCCAGTAGAACCAGGTTGGGGGGGGGGGGGGCAGACTCACCCTCCAGACTCTCCTGGGCGTCCGAGGTCAGCGTGCCTGACTCCAGCTGGTCATGAAGGAAGTGGATGATGGAGAAGGCGAGACGCTTGGTGTCTGTCATGGTGACGGAGGTCGGACCTCTCAGTGGAGGAGGAGGGGGTCCCTGGGGACCCAGCAAGACCAGTAACACCGTCAACAAGTAGCTACCACGTCATTAATCAAGTCTCAACTTCCATGTTGGTACAGTAAAGTCAACTACCAGCATCCTGGAGTGTTGGGGCTCAAACAGCCGCCAGTCGCTTGTCGAACATTCTAGCAACTCACACTAAGCGCGTCACGGGCTAGCGGCTACAGCCCCCGCGCAGCTAACAGCTAGCAGTAGCCACGTTCACGGTGCCTTCTAGCAGGTGGATGTGGGCATGCGAGTGGGATTGTGACGTTGTCAAAAGGTGACTTTGAACGTGAGCGCAGGCCAATTTTAGCTCCACCGGGATTGCGGTTGCTTGCCGGTGTCCTCCGGTGCCTCGGCGCCGGTGACCCGCGGAGTTGACATCATTATTGCTGCTGAGTTGCAGAGCTCATTGTTCAAAGACGCCTAATCAGCCGACGGCTCGGTTCCGTTACGTAACGCGTTACTTGAGTCCGGGAGGAAAAGGCTGAACGACGGCGATTCCTCCGGTGGAGCTGACTCGGTCCGACCTCGCGCTGCTGGGCTAGCTGCTGCGCTGGGACGGTGCCGAGGTGCACCTGACGCCCCTAGACGTTTAACAAGACAACAACAACACGATGTTTCCCTCGTATCAAGGCCACAATCCGTTATTAGAGTTTGGAAGCGACGTTTCCGTGACGTGTTCTCAAAAACAACGAGTGGGCCCGCCGCCAACTGCTAACTAGCCAGCTGACTAGTAGCTGCTCGGTTTCAGCGGCGCTAATGATGTCAAGCTAACACATGTACCGGTAGAACCGAGGACCGACTTCTTCCTACCCGCCGTCTGTCGGATTCTGTTCTGGGTTTGACGGTAACGGATAATGGGCGCTCGGTTCCTCCGGGCTTCAGAAACGAAGTAGCAGCAGCCAGCTTTCTGGGGAACTTGTCGCGTACCTATGACGTAGGAGAGGCGCCTTGTGGTAATGACTAGTTATGAGGATTATTCTTGCTTTTACTGCTGAGAGGGAAGATTTTTCTTGTTTGTTTGGTTGTTTGTTTGTGTTTCGCAGAAGGGACCAAAGTTGATCGGCAATGTATCTGCTTTATTCTCTCAATATAAGCCCAGCCTTTTACTTCCCCCCTTTTTATATTATCTTGGTGCTTTAATTAAACTGAAATTCAGCCACTTATAAGAGAAAGTAACATCTTTTTGTTTCTTTTTTCTCCTTAAACCCAGGTAAAGTAAATAGCTTGGAAAGCGAATGAAATAAGCCCTTTAAGAGCTGGAGTCACTGCATCTGTGGCGCTCACGTTAGCAGCTCAGATCCTAAGGATTTTTGAGCGCTTTTTAATTTTCCTCAGGGTTTTTGTTTTGTGTGTGGGGTTGAATGTCAATTTCTGTTTTATCTGTTAATGCCAGGGGTATCAGAAATGAGTTGAAGTGAAAAAGTATTTTTTATATTGCCAGAACAAAGGTGCAGATTTTTATTTTGTACAAGAATCTCATGCTTCTGATACAGATTTATCTTATTGGAGGAGTCAGTGGGGAAAGGATTTATGGTTCTCATGTGGCAGCGACCGATCAGCAGGGGTCGCTATCTTGCTTGGCAAGTTTGAAGGCCAGGTAATTAAACATCTGACGGATACAGAAGGGAGATGGATCATTTTAATTGTAGAAACTGATCATCATCAGTTTTTCTTGTAAATGTACATGTCTCCAATAATGAAAAACAAATGTGAATTTATTTTTGATAATAGAAAATAAGCTCACTCAGTTATCAACAACTGTTGCTGCAGCCGGGGTCTCGTGGGGGCGACTTCCACACAGTGATGGACCAGAGTGTGGAGAGGTGGCCTCCCAAAGATCAAACTTTCATAAACAAGCTTTGCTGGCCTGGAAGCTCCTTTATAGGCACATCTTCTCACCAACTACTTTCTTCATTTGGAATCACAAAAATATTCTCTATAAAAACAAATGTTTCTTTTACAGGAAGTGGTTTGATCATGGTTTGATTTCTGTTAAACAACTTCTTAATGATAGAGGACAATTGCTGTCTTCTCCAGAATTTATGAATACATTTCAGGTTCCGGTTCCACCCAAAGACTCCGCTGTGGTGTTTGACGCCGTACCGAGGGAGCGCTGCAGCTCTTACACGCTCAGGAACTCACGACTCGACCTCTCACTGCTGGGTCCTTCAGTCGCCAAGTTTTTGTGGGAGACGTTGACGTAACAAAGAAAAGATGCTTGAGTAAATCCTGGAGAACGTGAATGCGAACCACAGCCTCACCTTCAGGACAGTCTTTCTGGAACTCATTTTTTGGAGAAATGAAGTGGCAGAAAGCGTGGATGGTTGGTGAGAAGTTCTGTTGATACAATAAAGTGAAAGAAGTGTCATTTAAGATGTTGCATAAAATTCATCCAACACAAGATTTAATATTGATGTTGATCTGTTGTGTAAATTCTGTGGGAACGAAGAGGAAACGATTGATTGGTTTTATCAAGGTCCCTTTTCCAAAGCGTTCTGCACTGATGTACAACAACATGTGAGGACACCAACAGGACCGGCAAGTCTTTGACCAGAAAAGGACATTTTTATTTATTTTGAAGGAAATCTGGACAATGACACAGTTTTTTTTGTACAACCAATCCTGCTGCTTGGGAAATTTCACACTCACTAAAGAAAATGGAGCGACTCCAAACCCAATATTGATCTCTTCCTTTTGGAAGTCCAGCAATCCTGGTCTCCAGTGAAAGACTGCACCGACAAGAACGCCATGACAACGAAGCAGGTCTTTGAACTCTTCAGTGCTCTGTTAAGTTAATAAGGCGTGTGTACCACGACTGGAGAACCCTGACTGCAATATTATGTTCTTGTTCTGTGGGTGTACTCTTTTATTTATTTTGTTGTCTTTTTTGGGGGGGTCATTTATGTCTGCATGTTTGTACATATGTTTGAATATATGTGTATTATTTGTATCTAAAGTTATGTGTAATGAAACACGAGTTAATTATGAGGAAAAGAGTTATATTTTTGTTTATTATGTTTTCTTTTTATTGTATGTATGACTTCTCATTTATGGAGTTATTTTCCCTCCTACTTGTCGTTGTGGGCGTATTGTTAATACTGATCATATCCTGATCAATAGGTGTGATATATTTCAACTTTTGCTGACATACTGAAGCGCTACAGTTGCTGTCTGCACCGTTGTCTGTCTGAATAGACAGTTATAATAAAGTTCATTTGATAAAAGCTGGTCTTGTATTCACTCATAATAAATGTTGTATGAATGTTGGCCAACATCTTTGAGGTTTCAGTTAAATCGAGCTCTTGAAGGGAAGTATCGGTATCGTTAAAATCACCGCATTCATCACCAGCATCATTCACGTTCACCACCGGGGGGGGGGGGGGGGGGGGGGGCACGGCTTCCCCTTCGAGGGGAACGACAGGCGCTCACACGGTCGCGTCCACAAGGTGGCGCTGCACATCTGGACGTTGTTTTCGACCCGCCATTAAAACCACAGAAGAAGAAGAAGCGGTGCATCACTTCTCTCATCCTGCCGCTTGTCAGTGAAGGACCCAGACCTGACGAACCTGCACCAGTTTCTCCGCAATGGGCCCGACAGGTGAGCGCACCTGGACAGGTCTGAGGCTGCCGAGTCTACGAGTCAGACTCGTGTCTGCGCCGATGTGCACTTTTAAAAGTCCCTGCTAGCGGAGCTGCTCCTGCGACCGCCTGCTAGCTGGTTAGCCGCTCAGCAGCGCCGGAGAGAAACGGGGTGCCGTCGGGAGAGGACCTGGCGGCCGGCGGGTCTGACTGTCGCGTTAGCCTGTTAGCCTGTGTTTATTCTGCTAACTGGTAGCGAACTGCGGTTGTGGGACGCCAGCGTGGATTACCGCTGGATTACCGGATCCACTCGCCAGGGTCCAAAAACATACGCCAAACTCGGTTTAAACGTCTACAGGTGGTGCTGCTTGTGTGGCGCACACATGTGACGAGTAAAGCGTCTTAACTGGTCTTCTTTGGCTCTTCAGTCCGGCTGGACTCGAACCAGCAGCCCCCCAGACGAGTCCCCGGTCTGAGGGAGGGCAATCCGTCCCGGCAGGGTGGAGCTATTTCGCCGGTTTTGGGATGAGATGTGTAATATTCGACAGAACGTTGATACTTTTCCAAAAGTGTGGTAATGTTCTTTGAACCTCATGGTCAGTAGCAGAATGACGCACTCCCACTGACGTGTCTGCCGTGAGCCAGGGTTGAGACCACAGCCCCACTCAATGCTGTCTGACGGTCAGCCGCACATCGTTCATTCTGCTGCCGTCCCTGGCCGGTCTGACACCGGGAACCTGGGCCCGTCGACCGTGGTTGGCCTCCTTATGATGAGGTGCTGCAGTGGTGAAACAAGGCCGTGTTGATTCTGGACACACGTTCAATATGAGTTTTACATTCGGACTTATAAATGACAGCGTCCACTTTGTTTGAGATCGTGTGATGCTGTAGAGTTCACCCATGCAGTAGTAGTAGTAGTAGTAGTAGTAGTGGTGTCATCATGAGTGTGAAGCGTGTTTTTTCATTTATAACGTTGGGACCTGCTTCAGTCTGAAGATGCTTGGCGAGGTTCTGCCTGACTAGTCGTCTCTTCTTCATGCCCCCAGGTGACGTGGTGTTTGGCAGCCCGGTGCCGGTCTGCTCTGTGAACCGTCTGCGTTGGGATCTGAATGTTGAGCAGATCCAGCAGCTCGCCGATGACCTCATCGCCAACACCAAGAAGGTGTACGACCGTGTCGGCGCTCTGGACCTGGCCAGCGTCACCTTTGAGAACACGCTGAAAGCCCTCGCTGACGTGGAGGTCGACTACACCGGTGAGTGTTTGCTTCAGGTGTTGCAAGGTCCGTGATGCCCCTCCCACTGTGGGGGTGGGGTCTGAGGAAGGAGCCCAGCCGGGCCTCCTGCCGTAGAAACCGAGCTGAACATCAAATGGAAACATGATCTTTTATAACCTGTCAATCAGTGCGTTTACGTCACGTCAGCAAAACAGGACTCTTAGTTTAAACTTTAACGAATTCTTTTAAAACGCAAGTTAACATCGGCGTTTGGATCTGAATCAGACTTCTAGAAGTTGGACTGACGCCCTGATCGTGCGCCATGTAGACACTCTGGAGACACGCCGTGGTCAGACCTGAACAGGCCTCTCGTTCTGCTGCTGGTGCCTGGTGGGAAGCCTGTAAGACACAAAACAAGGCAGAGATGGTCAAGATGGCGAGGGCGGCAGCTGAAACGGTCCCCATGTTCTCACCGCCGGATGTGTAAATGTCAGAGGACAATCTGCTCAGTGGTGGGGAAACATTAGAACCAAACAGTGATGTCATCAAGTCTGTCATGATCAAAGCTGAACAACATGGAAGATCCAAGCACTGCCCCTGATGCCCCCCCCCCCCCCATGGTGGATCCAGATGCACTTCAGAAACTCAGTCTGAAGGTCAGGAAGCTCATTAAAAGTCTACATTTTCTTCCTTCTTTCACTCTGGTGGCTCCTCGACTCACAACCCAGTCGTCGGTTCCAATTCTCAAAACCCCTTAAAACGATCACAAACCACCAAACGCTTTCAGTGCCGTTGGTCTCCTCCCTCCCTCTGAGGTGCTGCTCACTCACCTGACACCCAGAAATCAGCAGAAATGTCTGGTTCCTAAAGTTTTTTTCTATTTGGCACAAACTTTCAGTGCGACCTGAAACTGCTTCAGTGGTCAAAGGTCAAGGTCACATCCAGGAGGCTGAGAACTGAGATGTGCAGTTTCTAGTTTTGTTTTGTTTTTTTAATTTCAGTATTTGTTTCTTTCTGGTATTCTTTTGCCAAAATGTTCAAACATCATTTTTTCGTGAGCAACACTTCTGAAAAAAACTCTCAAAGAAGTGTAGAGGGACATGGGCGGTGGGATGTAGAGATCCCTGAGCGACTCCGTGAGTCACATGACGCTTCTCTGTTGTGCTGTTTGTACGTGAAAAAATAATTAAAGCCCCTTTTTTCAGTACTTTCTGACAAATTTGTGGACCAAACAGTAATCAGCTGATTGATTGAAGAAATGATTGGCAGATGAACTGATAGTTTAGTTACTTCACACCCAAGGAGGCAAAGTCCCACAGGCTCGCGGTGCTGGAGCTCCAGATATTTCTGCACAGACGAGAACCTGCGTGTAAAGAGGTCAAAGGCAGCTGGTCGTCCTTTGTGAGTGAGGCAGGGAAGCGCTGAGTCAGCAGTAGCCACTGTGACGGTAAAGATCCCCATCAGCAGTTTCCAGAGAAACAGCTACACCAGCAGCTGCTGCCACAAAAGAGGCAGAGGCTTTGTTTGGAGGTTCAGAGCAACCTGAAAACACCTGCAACGCCGCTGCTGCTGCCGCTGGTTCGACACCTCCGCTGCCGCCGCCGCCGCTGCCCAGAGTGCCATTACAATCTAGATCATCCCCAAAAGTTCACTGCTCTTTCCTTAAATATCACAAAATCTTGAATCCATCCATCGACTTTTGCGGTGTCCTGCTAATAAACCGATAAACAAATGTGAGCTTTTTGTTGGCGTTCATGAAGGAGCGCTAATTAGGGTGTGAAATCTTTGCTTTTTGAAAGTTCTCAGCAGCCACAACAGTTTCAAAGTGTCTCAGTCGACAGGAAACTCCCCATATGTGAGCATTTAGCATTTCTTTGTTTCTAATGATGGGTGTGGCTTCACAACCCTCTTGATAAGGTGCTGCCCCCCACTGGTTTGGAGAATGTTTGGCAGTCAGCCAGATCTTACAGTTGATCCCTCTTTCAATGAAAACACCTACAGAGTTTAGCTTTGACATGCAGCACCATGTTCTTCCATAGCTGAAGCTAAGCCTGTTGTCAGGTCATCGCTGGAGGGGATGAGGGCGTCTCACCCTGAAGCCTCCACACCCGCATACGTGACCCCGCGGGCAACCTGACGGGCTCTTGTGGAGGAGGAAAAGTCTCAGTGTCCGAGGTTGCATAGGCAGGAAAAACCTGGCAGAGACACCAGGAACTAAACAGTCACAGCAAAATATTCTATCAAAGGGAACCAAAGGTCTGTGAAATAATTGATTTAGTTCAGAGACGCTGTCAGTGGTGAGGCGGGGCTTCAGGGATCTCATTCCCTCAGTCACACCTGGGAGCTGCCCAGTACAACCAGTCTGATCGACTGGCCACCGTGCAGCCCCAACTGGAGCGGTCGGGTTAAGGCCCTTGCTCAAGGGCTCCTCAGGGGTTCATCCTGCTGGTCCAGGGAATGAACCGGCAACCCACATCACTGCCCCTGGATAAAGATGGAATTGAAGATCAGCTGCAGCTCCTCACCTCTCTGATTCTGCTAGAAATCAGACATTATTGTGTTTCTCCTGTCCGGCCCCACCCTTTTCTGGTCTGACTCCGCCCCTTGTGTCTCAGTCCAGAGGAACATGTTGGACTTCCCGCAGCATGTGTCTCCCTGTAAGGAGGTCCGAATGGCGAGCACCGAAGCAGACAAGCGTCTGTCGGAGTTTGACGTGGAGATGAGCATGAGGGAGGACGTCTACCAGAGGATCGTCGCTCTGGAGGTGAGCTGCTGACCAATCAGCACACAGATGACCCAGCAGGGTGTACTGGTGGACACCTTTCCAGACTGGTTTGACATTTACACTAGATCATTACCAGTAAATCTAATATGACCACTGGGTGTCACACCAGTAGTGGCCAGGTGGGGGAGGCTCCACGTAGCTGATGGTTGCCGAGCGCTGCTCCTCTAGTCACTCTCTGGACCAATGTCATCAGAAGACGAGGGTCAGAACATCACGGGCGTCACCCCCGCAAGCATCTGACTCTGCCCAGCTGACTCGAGGTGGCGAGGCAGGCATTTCTACCGTTTCCTCTGAGCCACCATGAGAATCCAGCTGAGCTCAGCGCCCAGCTGCCTCTGATGTGCTAATTCCATCAGACCATGATGTAGTTTGAGCAGCTGAAGCTAATGTTAGCAGTGGAGTGCTACTGAGAGCAGCGCTCCAGTGAGTTTGTCTCTGTAAAGTCTAGCAGACATGCGACCACGGACGCAGGAGACAAGAATCTGGTGACCTCGCCAGGTTTCTTTGTCACAAGAATTTCTTCTTAATGACCTTTTAAATGATAGAGACTGGATCCGAAGAGTCAAAATTTAAGTTGAATTTATTTTCTTGTACAAGGAGCATTTTACAATGCAACACACAAGTGAGGTCACAGAGACCAGACCCCCTTTGGAGGCCAACGGTTGGTTTATGGACCTCACAACTGGACGTTCCTGCTTTCTCCTGCTTATGAGCGCGTTCCACTGACATGGTCACACAACTCCAGTCCTCGAAGACTGGCCAGCTTAAGATCTTTAAATCGAGGTGGCATCGTCCAGACCCGTCTCTTGACCCTGTATAACTTTAAGACCCCCACTAACCTATGCAGAATGCAGGACAATCCAGAAACCCCCATCATGGCGTGTGAAAAAGAATTTTTCTAACATTCTTCATGTCAACCGTGCTGTTAAATCTTAAAATTGTTGTGACGTCGCTCTGTTTTAGTTTAGTTGTTGTGGTGGAAAATGAGGTTCTAGTCCAGACTGGATCTCGGCTCCAGTTCCTCCTGGAGGGTTTGAGTTGTTCTAATTCTGTGTTGTTTGTGTTGGCAGAAGAAGAAGAAGGCCACTGACGGCCTCTCTGCTGAGTCCAAACGCTACATGGAGCGGCTGATCAAACTGGGCAGGAGGAACGGCCTCCACCTGGCCAGAGAGACGCAGGAGGTGAGCAGCCAGTCCAGCGTTTCATTCACTGCTTCTCAAAGTTGAGAATTTCTACACCAGTAGATCCAAGACATGAAAACAGTGACATGACCGCACACATCCACCATGGTCACACTGGAACCACATGAAGCCCCTCAGTCTGGAGGCGCTGCCGGGTGGCTGCAGTCACTCTGATGATGATGAAGAATCTGATGCTCCAGATCCCCCTTTCAGTTGTCAGACCACAATCGGACCCCAGACCAGGCGGCCTATGAGGCTATAAGGGGGCTGAGGATGCTGTGGAATTCCCCCTCCACCTCCTCCAAGAAAGCTCCCAGACTGGAGCCCCCAAGGATGTGTCCTTGATCTCCCAGTTCACCCAGAGCTGCTGGAACAAGTTCCTACGAAGACGGTTCATCACTCCCAGCATGCACCAGTGTTGTAGTCCAGTCACCAGTTACTGATGCTTAGTACTTAGCATCAGTAACTGGGACCCCGAGCTGAGAAACTGTTTAAAGCAGGGTTTGGCAATTAAGTTTGGCGCAGGTTCAGATCCTCTCCAAGCCCTCACCTGGTGGGCCACCACCAAAGTAATGGCTATTAAAGTGAGTCAAAGAGGGAGCCGACGTTTGTGGTGACCAGCAGCACATCAGTGTGTGTTTCCATGTTTACACTCCACCTCCTCACACACACACACACACACACACACACACACACACACTCTGCCTCCAGGCCTGTTAGCGACTTCTTCAGGGGCTGATTAATGCTTTTATGAGAGCCAGAACCGCGCCTGTTACAGCTCCAAGCCCTGGGCAGCAGCATCGCGCCATCTCACTGAGGGGGAACTTGTTTGTGGGTGGCAGGCGTCTCAGGTCGGCATCATGAACAGCGGCGGCGCTCACATCCACCATCGTCGTCTTGCTGAAGTTATCCAGCCTTCATGTGTGGATTTCCGCTTCTCTGACTATCTTATCACAGATGCGTGTCATGCTAACGTTGATGGCATGTGGCGAGCAAGGCTACACGTCCAGGTAGTCGCGACTCTGCTGAGTCAGAAGACCATTGCTCAGTGTGAGTTTGAGGCGCTCACATGAGTCTCTGAGGTGAAAGTCTTGCTTTCTTGCTACTTGCTATTCACAGTTGTCGTCAGTATCTCTCGTTGACTCGTCCAGCTGGTATGAACCCTGGATTTGTAACGCCATAGACTCAGAGTTGATCTGATTGCCATTGCTACACCTACCCAGTATGAATACTGGGGCTCTCCCAGAATATGTGGAAGTGGCCAGCAGACACGCTGCCGCACCCCTCCAGCACTGTTTGTGGGTGGAGTTCCAAAGAACCCTCAGATGTCTTTCCAGGTGAATTCCCTCCTCAGATGTGAACCAGAGGTGCTCTTGATATTTAACCCTATGCTAGCTTCTCCCTCCCATCGTGCCTCTGTAGACGCTGTAGAAAGACTCCTGTCCAGGTCTGGATCGGAATGAATCCGTTCTCTTCTTGAGTGATTTTACACACGTTGGCAAATATCCTGAAAGGGCTCTACTCCAGGGTCAGAACCCTGAGCCCTTGCAGTATGAGAGGATACCAAAGCTAAACAGTGTTTGGATCTGCTGTCCAGTTCACTACTCAGAGGTTTCTGCTATTTCCCCTTGTCGTAGTGATTGACAGTTGTCAGGTCACTAATCGAACAGGAAGCTAAAGTCAACCGCTCACACGGACGATGTGCGCAAACCAAATCAAGGGTTATTTTTATAGCCCAAGAAATATTTTCCCTGAGGGGCAACAAGGTGTGACATTGTCTGTCCAATCCCCCTACAGGACGTCCTGGCCCACCTCGTGTCCGACTGACCTCTGACCTGCTCAGAACCACTGCCTGCTTCCTTGGCAGCTCAGCGAGCTTAGCTGCTGTCACCCAAGCAGATATAACGAGCAAGTCACAGTGAATTTATAAATCCTAAACCAACAACAAAAAAGAGTTGAGTTCAGAACTCCAGAGCCTTGCGTGTCTACTGGATGTTCTCTATCTTCATCCTTCTTTTGTTCTTATCGTATTGTTGCAATGAATTAATATCATCTTGTCTCTACTGTGACAGGAAATCAAGTCCATCAAAAAGAGGCTGAGCAACTTGTGCATCGATTTCAACAAGAACCTGAATGAGGACACGACCGGTCTGACCTTCATCCGTGATGAGCTGGGTCAGTGGCCACCAGAGTGCCTTCACACACTCACAGCTGCTCTTCCTTCTACTCTATGGAGACGATAACATTGCTTTGTTTTCAGGCGGCCTCCCAGAGGACTTCTTGAGCTCTCTGGAGAAGGACGGCGAGAATCTGAAGGTCACTCTGAAGTATCCTCACTACTTCCCCACCATGAAAAAATGCTTTGTCCCAGAAACCCGCCGCAAGTTGGAGGAGGCCTTCAACTCACGCTGTAGAGAGGTTTGTTACCAATCAGATTACACTCACCTAGTTAAGATGAGCACTGTGGTACGACAAGATCTGGTGGTGGAACAGTGGAGGAAACAGCGTGTGAGGGTAAAACGTGGCGTGTCCTGTGTCTGCAGGAAAACTCGGCCATCCTGAAGGAGCTGGTGGAGCTTCGGGCTCGCAAGAGTTCACTGCTGGGTTTTCCCACGCATGCTGACTTTGTCCTGGAGATGAACATGGCCAAATCTGCAAAGAAGGTGGCCAGTTTTCTGGGTGAGTGAAGCTCAGCAACCAACACTGGCCTCAGCTGTTTCAGTCAGCTGTGGGCTGCTTCTCCTTCTTGGTGACCCAGGTGGCTTAGAATGAGGGCAGGATATGACACGCAGACAAAAACCCAGCAGTTATGGGGACGTGATGAGGTGATGAATACGTGGTGTCATAGTAACCCTGTCCTTACTCTAATATATTATATACCAGCTTGGGTCTTCAGGTTCTACTATATTGTTGCCTCCAGAACTCAAACATGGAGTCCACCTCTGAATCAGGGCAGGTGCAGAATCTTGACGTTCTTCTTTCTCTCTTTATCCCTTAGAGGAACTCGCCTGCAAGCTGAAACCTCTGGGTGATGAAGAGCGCTTGGTCATCCTCAAACTGAAGGAGAAAGAATGCAAGAAGAGAAGCCTGCCCTTCAACGGAGAGCTGCACGCCTGGGACACTCGCTACTTCATGACCCAGGTGAGAGCTGCACGCCTGGGACACTCGCTACTTCATGACCCAGGTGAGAGCTGCACGCCTGGGACACTCGCTACTTCATGACCCAGGTGAGAGCTGCACGCCTGGGACACTCGCTACTTCATGACCCAGGTGAGAGCTGCACGCCTGGGACACTCGCTACTTCATGACCCAGGCGAGAGCTGCACGCCTGGGACACTCGCTACTTCATGACCCAGGCGAGAGCTGCACGCCTGGGACACTCGCTACTTCATGACCCAGGCGAGAGCTCAACACCTGAAGCAATTTTCTTAGTAAGAGCAGCTCTGGATATTTAATAAGACACCAGAAAGGATGCACCTGAGGGCAGGACCCCAACAGATCAGTGATTGTGCTGCTCTCCTTTTTAAATTTGTCACTTCAAGAGAAGAGGAATCCGGGGATATCGCCTGGACCCTGGGTGTGCAGTGATGGCGTCTTTGTAGTACTGAAAACTGAATCAGAGTGCATGTGGAGTTCATGGCGGTGTGGCGGATGTCGTCCAGGATTACCTGAGAGCTCAGTGCCACGTTCTTGTGCTTAGTAGTTTTTCCATTTTTGAGTGGACGTTTCCACACCAGCTTGTAAAACGGCATAAATGACGGGGACTTTTCCTGCTACTGAAAAGACATGAACTTAGTTTCTGTGTAGAAATCTGCTGTGGTAGAAATGTCATAATTGGACCTAGTGGACCAATCAGGACCAGCTACAGTGGGGGACCATTATGGTTATGACGGACTGAACTGTTCAGGTCAAGGTGGGTCCATGAAGACATTCTTATTTCTATGGTGCAGCTTAGAACTGTGCTCCTCTGTTGTCCTCCTTTCTGTGTCCCCTCGTCCTCTGTCCTCTCAGGTGGAGGAGACACAGTATGCAGTTGATCAGAATCTTCTGAAGGAGTATTTTCCAATGGAGGTGGTGACCCAGGGTCTGTTGGACATCTACCAGGACCTGCTGGGTTTGGCCTTTGAGCTGGTGGATGGAGCCTCTGTCTGGCACCCGGATGTGACGCTGTATTGCGTGAAGGACCGCCAGCATGGGCAGGTGGTGGGCCAGTTCTACCTGGATCTCTTCCCCAGGTGAGAGAATGCGTGTTTCTGGCTTGTCTGACTCAGCTGTTGACTTCATGTCCCATGTGACTCTGTTGTGTCTCCTACCTGCAGGGAAGGGAAGTATGGCCACGCTGCCTGCTTCGGCCTGCAGCCTGGCTGCCTGCTGCCTGACGGCACACGCCAAATGTCAGTAGCAGCCATGGTGGCCAACTTTAGTAAACCAACGGCCGACGCCCCGTCACTCCTGCAGCATGATGAGGTGGAGACGTACTTCCATGAGTTCGGCCATGTCATGCACCAGCTCTGCGCTGAGGTCAGCTGGGGAAGCTAAAGGTTCATTTTATGAACCATGAAGAAGAAAGAGTACAGGGCAGAACACTTAGAGAAGCATGAATGTGAAAATCCTGACTGCTGTTGGCAAGCAGCTGAACCTTCCTGAAACCTGAAAATTGACGAATGACTTGGAAATGTAGCAACAGTCTTAATTAAAGCTTCAGCTTGGGCTGCTCGTTTATAAATGGCTGCAGTGTAAGTCAGTCCAAGTCAGATCTCCAGCAAGAGATCCAGTAACATCTGAAAGTTAATAGACCAGACTGAGAACCGATTGATCTGAACCGGCATCCCGGTGGATCAGTCTACTTCCTGTCTCTGTTCTCTGGTTGCAGGCGGACTATGCCATGTTCAGCGGGACTCATGTAGAGCGGGACTTTGTAGAGGCTCCATCTCAGATGTTGGAGAACTGGGTTTGGGAGAAGGAGCCGCTGCAGAGGATGTCCCGCCACTACAAGACTGGCAGCGCCATCCCAGATGAGCTGCTCGACAAGCTCATCAAGTCCCGCCTCGCCAACACTGGTGGGTGTGATGCAGGAAGCAGAGCTGACAACCTGAGGTTAGGCTAGGTTAGCTCCTATAGTCACCACTGTAGTAGCTGACGCTGAGATCCTAGTAACCCAGGATCAAGATTAAGTCTCGTAAGTTTGGGAAAAAGGAAATTTTCACTGTTTCCAGATGTGGAATGTATTTGTCTGCCGACTCATGTCCATCATGTCCACAAGGCCCCGAAACTAAAACAAGCCAGTTGTCAGCAGCAGCTCGCGGCGACAGACTAGCTGCTCGTAGGGAAACCTGTATTCAGGGCCTCAGTTTGTTGTAGAAACATCCTGTGCAGCCACTGTTGACAGGAAGTCACAGAAGGAAACATCCTGTCCCTGAGGTGAATGGTGTGATGGAGACTTGATGATAGGTTGGTTTTACATCATTTCTACGACTTCTGAGCAATTCTGCAATTCTACAGTTTCATTTAGCAGACGCTTTTGTCCAAAGCGACGTACAACACAAGAAAGAATTCAGACTGAAGGAAAAACCCATTGTAGCGCAAAAGTGCTTCAGTTGTGACTTGGTCACAGGTACTGCCATCTAGTGGCAGAAGAAGTGTCGCCCCCCCGAACAGAGTTGGTGCCTCGTGCGCTGAGATGAAGTAGCAGCAGCAAAACACTTCTTGAAACTGATGTGATGCCGTGGTTCCCCCACAGGGCTCTTTAACCTGCGGCAGATCGTTCTGGCCAAAGTGGACCAGGCTCTGCACACCAGGAGCGGCCTCGACCCGGCAGAGGAGTATGCCCGCCTCTGTCAGGAGGTCCTGGGGATCCCAGCTTCACCAGGTCTGAGGAACACGACACGTGTTTGTGCACTCTTAACACTCTGAGTCAACAAAGACAGCACCTTCGCCAACATGACATCAGAGGGGCTGAGGTGGATTCACCAGCTCCTGGCTTCTGCCAGCGCAGCGGCTCAACCGGGGCTGATGGCTGCATGCTGCTGCAGAACAAGCGCCAGCTCCTCCCCTGGAAAGCTAATGCTCCAAAAGGGGCGGAGCTGGCGCTTGTTCTGCAGCAGCACGCTGTAGGAAGGCATCCTAACAAGTCAACAACACAGACGTCTCAGCTCTCAGCTGGTGGAGCTGCTGGGGCTCGGTGTGGTTTGGCCGTGAAGCCGAGCTACTGGGAAATTGAGGTTCCTGTGGTTTTCAACAGCCAGAACATTCTGTGTTTGTGTCACTTACTAGAACTGGCACCGCCGAGTGGCCCCAACCACACATCTGCACGTTGTTGGTCATTGTGGAAAACCCTTTGACTGTTCTTCCACCTGCAGGAACCAACATGCCGGCGACCTTTGGGCACTTGGCCGGCGGCTACGACGCTCAGTACTACGGTTACCTGTGGAGCGAGGTGTTCTCCATGGACATGTTCTACGCTCGCTTCAAGCAGGAGGGAATCATGAACCCAAAGGTCAGACCATAACAAACAAAACCAGACACAATAAAAGGTCAAACACAGTAAACTGACCTCGATGACCTCTGGGTACTGGGTTATGTGTGACGACCTGTAGTCCTGCGTCTTTGTGGACAGTGTTCCGACCAGAGGAACGGAGAACTCCAGGTGCCGCAGTCATCAGAGTTGTGTGCCTGATGAAAGACGATTCAGATGTTTGTGTTTCGTCTTCGTTCTTATTTATTTACCTGTTGACCTGAGGAGAGCAGGACAGAGACAAAGACAGAGAGACAGAAGGAAAGAGAGGGACAGAGATAAACAGGGAGAGAAAGGAGGAGAGACTGATGGACAGAGACAAAGACAGAGAATGGAGGAAGACAGAGAGACAGAAGGAAAGAGAGGGACAGAGATAAAGAGGGAGAGACAGGAGGAGAGACTGATGGACAGATGGGGACGTGAGCAGGTGGAGCCTCTTCAGGTCTGGAGCCTCCTCCAGCAGCACCAGGATCTGGGATGAGGGGAGAAGAAGAGGAGTCAGTAACACGTCTGAGGACAGCAGGAGGAGAGGAGTTAGTAACACGTATGAGTATGATTCATGTATGACACATACAGGAGGACAGAGAGGAAGGAAGAAGGTCCCAGGTCCTCAAATACAGCCACACTGACACACCCCCTCCCCGCCGACCTTTGTCCTGACACCTTTCACAATTGTGTCACTGTGTAATTGATTGAAAGTATTGATGAGCAACAGGAAATGTGATGGTTTCCTCATTGGTCCGTCAGGTGGGTCTGGACTACAGGAAGTTCATCCTGAGGCCCGGCGGCTCTGAGGACGCCTCTGAGATGCTGAGGAAGTTCCTCGGGAGGGAACCAAAACAGGAAGCCTTCCTGCTGAGCAAAGGACTGACAGTGGAGCAGGGCGTTGGCACGCCATGTCCCTGCTGACCAATCACAGGTGCTAGCTCCTCCCACCTGCAGAGGACTGAGGTTTTCTAGGAACTAAAATTAAAATATGATGGAATTTGGAGGAATGAAATAAAATGATTTGAGGTGATTTTCTGTGTTTGCGTCTGTCAGCAGGCCTCCTCACATTTCCAATTAGAATCCAACTGCAGCTCCCATGAGGCTCGTGGTCAGACGAAAGCGCGTCGGAGGTTCCGAGCCTCCCTGCAGAAGTGAAGTGAATGTTTAGTTCTTCGTGGACGATCAGTCTCAGATGCGTCAAGCTAAGGTGCAGCTAGCAGCAGGCTAACAGATTAGCACCAGCACGCCACGCCCCGAAGGATACGCGAGCTTGAAAGGTTCATGAAAGTCGACGAATTTCATGCTTTTCAGTTTCACTTGCAGCAAAAGGACGAGTGTTTGAAAAGTTCTGTTTGGAGACTGACAGGAGCCGCGCGGGCCCTACCTGATCGCAGGTTAGCGGTGACGGTTGGTGACGTCGCGCATGTGAGACGCCTTCACCTGCGGCATGTGACGTCACAGCCTCTGGGGTGCGCAGCTTCACAAAACAGCTTGCGGGGAAAATCCCAACAACAACAAGAGGCTCAGGTGCACGACGCTCGTCTACGGAGGTCACGTGATCAGGTACCGTCGGCGCTCCTCACTTGTTCCAACCTGTAAACTGGAGTCCGATCCCACCGCCCCAGAACGCTGGTTTGTGTGTAGGCGCGCCCCACGGTGTGGATCGGTGGTCGGGTCCAGCGCAGCACTGTTGCCATGGTAACAGCCGGAATGCTCGTTCACACCCTGCTACTTCTGTGGGCCTTTCAAGTCAACTATGATGGAGCGACGTCCCAGTCATTCCAACTCACATCCTCGACTTTGATCTGTGACAGCCACCGTGATGTCACACCCTCCACCTGCTGTGGTCTGATCACCTGTGGTCGGTGCTCCCACTCGGCCGTGACGCGTCTCCTGGGATCAGAACTCACCTCCCAGGGGTCCAGATAAACACAAGAAATACTTCTGAGTACATTTTCATGTATTGACCTGCTGCAGCTTCTAGTGGCGGCCAGCAGCACACGTGAGTCCGTGGCTCAGAACCTGCAGAGATGAAACACGTGTATTTGTTGCTGTGTCGATCAACTCAACCCTCAGTCACCGACACGCTTGATACTGAAGGAAGAGAGGGAGAGAGACCAGCTGATGGCCGAGAGACATTCACTCCTAAGGTGAAGCAGAGGAGAGAGAGATGCCAACCATGCTGCTTCCCTGCAGGTTCCTGACGTGCGCCATGTGGACTCCCTGTTCATTGCGCTGGCAGATTATTTAAACCACTGTCAGAACAAAACAAAGGGTTTAAGATGTCCGTGCATCCCCCACGAGTCCAGCATCCCACTGAGGGCTTCCGTGTACACAACTACAAATATGGCGTTATGATCGTATGTGTCCACAATGTGTGTCAGTGACCTTTGACCTTTGACCATCAAAATGTTTTCAGGTCATCATGAATGTCAACAGACATTTAATGAGAACAGACACCCTGAACACATGACGCTCCCAGGCCTGCGAGGCTTGAGTCAACAACACCTGCTGGATCCTTAATGAGCCCTGATAGTGAGCTGAAGACTAAACTGACAGAGAAGTTTCAGGTGTGTTTGTGTCGCATGGCAACAAGGTTTGAAGTGTGTGTGTGTGTGTGTGAGTGAGAGCGAGCACCTGCCCTACAGTGACTTTGTTGTTATCCTCATTATCATCATCCTGGCCTTCCTTGTCAGTGTCATGTTTTCAGCATAATTAGCGTCAAGTTGCAGGTGTGAGCAGCAGCCCCCAGAGGCTCCGCCTCCCACCTGCCCCGCTCGGTAAAAACACAGGTGAGTCAAGGCAGTTCTTCCATCCTTATGAGGTCACTTCATGATGTTGCAGTTCAGCAGCCACTTCTATATTTCACTGTCTTCTCCATCAAGAGGTTGGGGACCTGACTAGCCTAGCATAGCACACACACATAAGAAGTGGGAGGGTAATGTTAGCATAATTTAGCATCCATCCTGGAAGAAAAAGGAAACTGCTATCCTAGGCTAGCACAGAGACTGGAAGCCAACTTCCTGTTGGACAATAAATATACCTCCTGGTCACCTTCCAAAACCAGCTGGTAGCACTCATCAACTTTTAGCTGCTAGTGTACAGAGGTTACATCACTAGTTGTCAAATTACGTTGAAATTATTTACCCAAAAATGCTGAAACATTGATGCCAGAATTGTGCCATAAACTGGAAATACAATGTTGTATTGTTGTTGTGTTAATTTGAAATGATTGGAAACGATAGAGCGGCCTGGTGGCTCCATCAGGGTGCTGAGGTTGCTAAGGAGGAAAATCTCTGAGGGGGACAAAGAGGTTGGTGACTGAGGAGACGCAGAGGCATCAGACGCTGGCTGGGTCTGGAGCAGACGACCACGATGGCAAAGCGACAAGCAGCAGATGTGAGCCTGCGGGACGTGCTGAGGGGACGGACAGCTCAGAGGACCAGATCCAACATGGTCCGAGTCTTCATCAGCTCCACGTTCACAGGTGGGGGTGTTAAATCATGGGGGCTTTCATGAAGCTTTAATAAGCCGTTTGCTTACTAATATTAGTTCTGTTTTTAGTTGTTGTCTTAAGGGGAGAGTCATTCGTTGGTGCTGTCTAAGCTGTGAGTGTCTGTGCAGCAGAGGAGGACAGATCTTGACTTCTAGTGTTGATTATTTTGTGATCAAACTCCAGAACACTTGACCCCACATTTCCCACAATACAACCTGACAAAGTCTGCAGGTGAATTCTTCAGCATCTGGTAATAAAAGCCTTGGGAGATTTCCACTTGTCTGTCAATGACAGTGAAACACGGAAGATTTTTCATTTTTCATTTTCACACTCAGCTGGTTATGATGTCAAAAGAGACTTAGCAGTTTACCTTCCTGGATTTGCCCTGCAGCTAGTTTTCATTGTGAGCATGTTAGCGCGTTAGCTGTCGGCTCGTAGTCAGTAAACACTGTAAAACTGCAGAGCTGAAACAGAGCTCTAGGTGATGTAGCTGACATTTATCCAACAGTAAAACAAAGTGGAGGAACTGTGTTGTTTGTACTACAGTTTCCATGCCATGCAGGTTTGTTTGTCATTAGTATTCTGTGACCTCTCCCACAACCCACTGGCTGACGGCTCCCTGGTCAGACATGAGCAGCGAGAGGAAGGCTCTGCTGGAGAAAGCTTACCCAGAAGTCCTTGCTTTCTGTCGCAGACAGGGCTTGGTGTTTGAGGTCAGTTTAACATTTTCACTGCATTGAGAGTTCAAACTTTCAAACCAAAGTTGGATTAAACAAATGAGATGAAAGGGCTGATAGCTGGATACATGAGTCATGACTCCCATTTAGGTGGTGGATTTGCGTTGGGGGATTCGAAACATCACATCTGGGGACCATGAGGCCTGCGAGCTCTCTCTGCAGGAGATCCAGACCTGCAAGAGGGTTTCAGCAGGTCCAGCTTTCGTTGTGAGTGTTTCATCTTCCCCGAGGTGGTTTTCCCAGCATGATCAAAATTATCCACATTGCATTTTTGTTCAGAAAGATAAAGGAGAATGTTTGATGAGTTGAGAGCGATGCCTTATCTGTGGACACCCTAAACAGCAAAAGGTAACACTTTCAGATGGTTGTCAGATCTTTTGATTGGGTCTCTCTTGAGCGGAAGTTGAACATTATATTGTGATGGTGAGTTTAATCCACAATGGCCTTCAGCTCATTTTTTCTTTGTTCTTTGTGTTTCCTCTTTGTCTTTCTTTGTTTCGGCTCTAAAGGCTCTGCTGGGGAACCGGTATGGCCACCGACCTCTTCCCCGTCTTATCCCTGAGAAGCAGTTTGAAATTCTTTTGTCCAAACTGTCCAAAAAGCCGGAAGGCATCAAGCAGCTGCAACAGTGGTACTTGAGGGACAACAATGCCATCCCACCCACCTATGTCCTTCAGCCAATCCCAGTCCACTTCCCCCACTACAGTGACCTCCGACCTGAGAGTGGGCCCCAACGTGAAAAGGAGGTCCTTTCTTGGCGTTTCATTGAGGCTCAAATGCTGCAGCACCTTCGATTCGCCGCCGCAGATGCAGCAGCTGCTGGTGACATCACAGCTGAGCAGAAACAGCTCTTCTTCACATCAGGTCAGACGTCTCACACAGTTTGCGCTCCATTCTTGTGCTTCTCTAATGGTTGAGAACAGTTTGACTTTAGGCCTTGTCCCAATGTTTTCCTGACAGTTCAGTGTTTTCTTCTCCTCACAGTCACAGAGCGGGAGTTTGGGCGGGGTTTAGGGAAGGAGGAGGGCGAACAATCAGCTCTGCTCTTTGTCCGAGAGATTCCCCGCCAGAGGATGAGGGATGGTCCTAAGCGTCTTGCCAAGTTCATGGATGTGACTGCTGATGGGCTGTTGGATGCAGAAGCCCAGGGCCTCCTTGCTAGCCTCAAGTCCCGCCTCTATACCTCCTCCAAGAACATCCTCAACCTGCACTGCTTGGAGCTCAGCAAAGGATCCATTGACCCAAAGCGTAAAGAGCACGCCCAGTACCTGGACTCTGTCTGCGAGCAGTTTGTCTCTCAGATGAAGGCCAAGATCAGAGTGGCAATGGATTCTGGGGATGGGGGGTGGCAGAGGAAGGTCTGGGGAAGCATTGAGGAAGAAGGTACTTCAGACTGGGTGGTGGAAGAGGTTGGGCACCATGTTGCCATGAGTGCCGGGCTCTGCAGAGATCTCCCTGGGAGAGAGGGTCTACTAGGGAAGCTCTGTCTCACCATGTGGGAGTCCACGAATGTCCGCCATGGCCCACTGGTGGTGCACGGCACCACTGGCATGGGCAAGACAGCTCTGTTGTGCAAGCTGGCACAGGAGATGGATACGGTGCTGGAGGACGGCGCCATGGTGGTGATCAGGCTGCTGTCCGCTTGTCATCCTCAGAGAACAGATGTTGACCACCTCCTCCACAGCATCTGCCTCCAGATCTGTCTGGCGTGTGGTTTGGAACCGCCGACCTCACTGACCATTAACACACACGTGGATTTGGTGAGGTTCTTCCAGAACGTTCTGGCTGCGGTGTCCCAGCAGGGAAACGTGCTGCTCATCATCCTCGACACGCTGGATCAGCTGTCTGACCAACATCACGCACACAGACTGTGCTGGCTGCCTGTCGACATCCCGCCCAATATCCACCTTGTGGTTTCCATGGACACCAAGAGTGAGGTGTTTGCTAACATGCGGCTGAAGGTGAAGACTCTGGAGAATTTTTTTGAGGTGGACCGTCTGTCTCGTGATGAAGGAAAACAGATCATGGAGTCGTACCTTCAAGCATCACAGCGAACTCTGACGTCAGAGCAGAGTGAAGCGGCGCTGCAGAGTTTCCAGAAGAGCGGCTGTCCCCTGCACCTCATGCTGATTCTGTCTGCAGCCAAACGCTGGATGTCCTCCACCCCACTCACACAGCTGCTCCTTGGCACCAACATACAGGATATGATGTCACAGCTTTTCCTGATGCTGGAGGAGAAACATGGGAAGGAGCTGGTTGGCGGGGCCTTGGGGTACATTGCTTTGGCAAGGTGAGTGTTAATGATAGATTGTAGAATAGATTGAGCATGTCAATGAAAGGTGAAGCCAGTGCACATACAGTTGTCCCAATATGTCCTTTTCCCTGCGGCCATTTTGACGGGTTGTGACAGCATAAACACGGTTGTGATTAAGAACATGAACGATGACACTGTAGCATTTAGGTGGGCTGTGGTCCTGCGAGTGCACCTCCATGAGAATGGTTGTGACCATAAGAAGAACAGGACTGTAATGAATTTGATAAGTTACTAACGCATTTGGGCTGCACGGTGGAGCAGTGGTCAGCACTGTGGCCTCACAGCAAGAAGGTTCCGAGTTCGAGTCCCGGCTCGGGGGCGGGATCTTTCTGTGTGGGTCTCCATGTTCTCCCTGTTCCTGCTGGGTTCTCTCTGGTACTCCAGCTTCCTCCCACCGTCCAAAGACATCAATTTGGGGACGAGGCTGATTGATTCTCTAAATTGACCGTAGGTGTGAATGTGAGTGTGAATGGTTGTTCGTCTCTGTGTGTTGGCCCTGCGATGGACTGGCGACCTGTCCAGGGTGAACCCCGCCTCTCGCCCGTAGATGCTGGGATAGGCTCCACCCCCCGCGACCCTTAATGTAGGAATAAGTGGAAGACGATGGACAAACGCATTTGCCTGCCATGACCTGCAGAAAGGGTAAACTGCCAGCAGGGTGTGACTCTACTGGTTGTAAAACTTACGGCTTCAAGGCTTCCAACAATCCCTCCAAAGATGGTTAAATCGGCACGCCACTGTGTTTCACTCCCAGAGATGTTTTTTCTCCTTCGCCACTCTTTTGTGACTCCAAAATGCAGAAAGAGCCAGCCGTGTATATTTAGCTCGAAGCTAATGGAGACTGATGGCTAACAACGGCTAAACTGCCCAGATACATTCGTTTACGAATGTTCAATCTAACTGTGTCGTCTTTATCCAGAGACACGCTCAGTAAGCCAGTGAATTTTGTAAATGGATGTTTTTGGTAAGTGTAGCTATTTTTCCATTAGCTTTAAGCTAAATATACACGTTGCTGGCTCTTACACCTTTTTGTACATAAAAGACAAAGTACACTTTAGGTAACACGTTAAAGGTTTTTAGCATGAGCTTGCTAGCGGGCCAACAAGTTAACGTGAAGTCTTCAAAACCTGTGATGATAATATTTTATAATATTGTTATAAAGACCTATGTCATTAAAAAGGAAAGAAAAATTATTTAAATTGACCGACAGAGCAAAATTTGAAACTATATGTGATCATTACCAAGTTATGACATCATCAGCTAATCCACAGGGAAGGCCTGCTGGAGGGTGAACTCTGTGATGTCATGTCCCTGGATAACGATGTAATTGGGGAGGTGTACAGGTACTCCCTCCCGCCGACACCCTCGCTGATCCGTCTGCCCCCCCTCCTTTGGGCTCACCTCAGAAGGGACCTGGAGGACCAGCTGGAGGAGCGCTGGATGGGTGGTACCATCGCCATCTCCCTCAAGCACCGGTGACAAACACAACCCAGATTAGAAGACTTCAAGGTAGAAGAAGTTTTCATGGACTTTAAGTTCTCTGTGTGTATATTAGATGTATTTGGGAGACGGTCTCAGCACGGTACCTGACATCAGAGCGCCGAGGGCGACGCCTCAGGACCCTGGCGGAGTACTTCCTGGGTCGCTGGGCAGGGAAACTGAAGCCAGTGGCTCTTCCAGGCCTGACGCTGCTGCTCTCTGACAGAAAGGTGGCAGCATGGATGACTCCTCACCAATAACACATATAATAATTGATATATCATATAATAATTCATATTTACAACAATGTTTTTAGCGTTCTTGTGTTTAAGCCTTATTATGAATAGGTTCACCTCTACGGAACGCCATGTTGCATCAGGACCCCAGAATAAACAAAATAGAGGCTTTGTTGGTGTTACAGCAGCCATCTTTTTTTTTTATCATTCCTGTTTCGTAACTTAGCTCCACCCTCTCTAAACCAGCGAGGAGAGAACAGGGGGAGGATGCAGGTGCGCTGGTCCGGATGGCTGAGATTCCTCCAGAGCCTCCTTTAATGCGAGGTTGCTAGATGATAGTGAGAAGAATCAGAGGGATGTCATCGACCTGTGTGGTGTGTTTCCCAGACGCGTGGCTACAGGAGGATACTCCGCCCCATCAACAGCCTTGAGGCTTTTTGGATGATGACAATAATTGATGGTCACGTGACAGCAAATGAACATCTTTGCAGCATGACACTGGCGCGACATACAGCGGAGTGACCTTAAAAATGCTTTCATTGCTTCTTTGCTGGTGGTGTGTTCTCATTCTCTCTATGATGTCACAGGTCCCGCTCCAGCCGCTGTGGTTTGCTCCGGGGTTGGTTAACGTCAGGAAGCTCCAGGAGCTGCCGTATCACCTGTTGCATGCTGGTTTGTGGGAGGAGCTAAGACAAGAAGTTATTGGTAAGAGGTTAAAGCCCCACCCACCAGATGACATCAAAGGTACCAGGTGTCATCCTCCTTGTCAGAGCCTTCACATAGATTACCCAATGCAAGAGAACCACTGTCATAGACTGTAGGATGCTAGCAGTGGCGGACGCAGCTTTTGAAGGAAAACCTCACGGACATTTCTTCAAATTTGGCACCGACGTCTACTTTGACTTAAGCTGATCAGGTCATAAGGTCAGAGGTCAGTCGCTTTTCCAGGACGAAAGGAATTCTCACAAATATCTAAGTGATCTAATAAGGCAAGAAACCTTGGTATGTGACACGATGAACACCCCCCCAAAACAGACCCTGGATGAGCAGCATACAATCTTGAAGGTCAAAAGGTTCTTTTGGGGTTTTTTTGTAACCTCAAATGCTGCGTTTGTATTCCCCCTGCCCTCACGGCTGCCGCACGTACAGACAGGTACACCGATAATCCACTAGCGACCGCACTTGCACCTCACTCGCGCCCCCAACCCCGGGACGCAATATACCAGCCGGTACTCGTCTCCGTGCCAACGATACACAGACAGCCTGTTACTGGGTCACCCAGGGTTCACTGGTGTAGGTGTGACGTTGTTGTTGTGTTTCAGGCAGCGCCAGGTGGCTCTTCTGTAAAAGCCGAGTGTGCGGCGTGTCCAGTGTGATTCAGGACCTTGACCAGTGCACCCAGTATATGGACTGCTCTGAGACCAGACTGGTGCGAGACACTCTGATCCTCATCAAACCCAGCCTGGACTTCCTGGATGGTCACATGGGTCAGTTTGACTTCTGTTACAGTTTGGAAGGTTAGGAGGTTGAAATGTCTGCCGGCATTCTGTTTTCCTTCCACCTCAGACATGTCTCTCTTCTACACCGAGCTCTTAGCCAGACTGTGCTCCTTGGCCACGCCCTTCCCCTCCGTGATTGGCCAGCTGTGCTGCCAGTGTGAGGAGTGGCTGCTGTCATGTCAAGAGCCCATCCTCGTCCCTAAGTGCAGTTTCCTGCCCCCACCAGGGGGGGCGCTTCAGCATACGCTATGCGGTCTGCATGGAGGTGATCAATCTGGATTCAGTTTGACCTCTTATTGACGCTTACAGTGTGACAAGTATATTTAGTGTGCAAATGAACAATCAGCTGATGACATCACTTTCCAAGTGAGATGACAATTGAACAATGTGACTCACAGAAACACCTCAACCCTCTGAACATCAAACACTTCCTGCCACATGTTTACTGACAAACATCATTGATCAGGATGATGAAAAATAGCGGCCCTGTGCCACTGCCTTGAGGTGTCCCGTTTTCTACCAGAACCTGGACATTGTTTAGTGTTTTTCCCACCTCTTAAACCTTCGTTTTTGTTTACATCAAATTACTCCTCAGTATTTTTGGAGAGGGTTATGGTCATATCTTCCTTGTGGGTGTGTCCATAGGTGTTCTCTGTCTGGATATCAGCAAGGAGGCGGAGCTTCTGGTAGCAGGATCAGCTGATGGTGTGCTGGCGGTCTGGAGCCTCACTGAAAAACAACTCGTAGACACTCTGGTGGGACATGCTGGTCAGTGACAACAACAACAACTGTGACACGTTGACCGATGCACACAATCAAACTTGCTAATTGGAGGTCAACAATAATAGTAGCAACAATGATAATAGCAGTAACTATGACAGCGACATTAACTATACAAGCTGTAATTGTCTGTGTTCTGTAGCTGCCATCCTGTCCATCAAGGTGATTGACAGCTCCGCCCACTGTCTCTCATTGGCTGCTGATGGCTCCCTGAGGAGGTGGAGCTTGATGACTGGCCAGCAGCTGCTCTGCATGCAGGAGGTGTGGCCTGTTGACTCCATGGCCTCAGCAGTGCAGCTGCACCTGTGTGATCAGCTGCTATTCATTTACGCCAGGACACAGGTGAGGTCACCTAAAGGTCAACTGGATCACCCTGTAGCCATGGTAACACTGCACGCCCAGGGGTTAGTTGCTGCTGCAGCTGTGGATTATGATTTATGTTCCTCATTTTTTGAAGGAGTAGAGTTTGTTCCTCTGGTGCCAAGCAGCCGGCCATGTTGCTGATTGGTCCGCTGCAACCGACTCCTCTCTTTTCATATGAATACGGTCACAACCAGGTGAGGTAACGCTGGCTTGATTTAATGGCCCAAGAACCATGGTGGCGCTAGGGCTGATCCTCGGTGGAGGTTCTGTGGGTTTGTGAATGTTGGTAATGGAAGACACTTCATTTCATTTCTTCATTCCTCTTGCAGACAGGAAGATGTCAAACCTGCCCCCTGGAACAGGCCCGTCAAAGGGGGCGGTGTCCAAACGGACCACCAACTAAGTGCCACTTACTGTGGATAATTGTACAGGCATGTTAGGTTACCATGGAGAGGCACTGGGAAGGCAGCCATCTTTGTAGTAGAGAGAGCGCTGGGTTGAGCCCGCAGTGACTCGGACATGCCCCCTGATCGCCACCAATCCCTCAGGTCCAAAGCCCAGCAGACTGTGTCAGCTGTTCCCCACAGTCCACATGAGGGCCACTGCCCATATTTTGAAACCACTGATAAAAGTTTAACTCCCAAATGTGTTATCACATCTTCACTGGCAGATCCGAGGGTTTTCATAAACACGGTCACTGGTCATTAATGTGCTTACACAGCCAGTCCCATGTGCGCGTTCGGGCCTGGCCGGGCTCAGACTCAGACCTGGTTCTTGTTCCAGGTAACCGTGTTGGAGCTGGAGGCAGCTGAAACGCTCCTTGTCAGCAGCGGTGGGGAAGGCTTGGTGGTTCTAGGTGTTCTGGAAGATTCCATAGTTCTCCTCCTGGACTCAGGCCGGGTCAGAATATCCTGTCCTGCTGGCAGGACTCCACCTCTTGAGACCCAGTTGGAATCCTGTGAGGAACACCTGACCCCTGCCATCACTGTGACATTACCAAGACGTGGGAAAGTCTTCATGGTTACTGGGGGACAGGTTCTGCATCAGGTGGGTTTCACAAACCAGAACCACAGACACATAATGACTGTCACTGCTTCTAAATAACATCAATCATTTGTCAGAGTGTAACCTGATCAAATGATTTTACAGTCTCAAGTTTTGGTTTGTCAGCTTCCTCAAAATCTTCTCAGTTGAAACAGAAAATAACAAACTAATTCTTAGACTGATTAAAAATCAGGTTCCCAGGTTTAATTATCAAAGTTTGAGGAACGAAGGTTGAGTTGTACAGAGTTTCCTCCCGTTGTCTACTTAAGTGCAGTACTCAGTTTAACCACTGGAGGCTGAAGTCTGCACCCTCCGAGTTGTCACCTGCAGTTTATAGCCTCTGTACAGGAGGATTTATAAAAATTAACTTTTGTGTAGACTACATATTTTGATGCATTTCATTCAGAGATGTTCAGAAGGTCCCCTGACAGACACTCTTCGCTGCACAGCACAGTCACATGACACGGACCTTAGAAGTCAGAAAACTCATCTGAAACTGAAAACTCATTTTTTAATCGAGGTGATGTTCGTTCACTCCTCACTCTTATTGTTGCTGTCATGATGAAACAAATCTCTGAATGAAGAGGACGGTACTCATCTCATCGGCTCAGACGGGTCAGGGTTCATGTTTGCCACAACAGCTGACTTCCATACGCCTGCATCTTCTGTCTGGGATTTCCTTCTGTCCGTGTTGTTGTTGGTCAACTGGTTAATTTTCCTTCCGGCAGATTTCCAGGACAGGCCGACTCACCGCCGGCAAATTCCCTCTGCTGCCATCTTTGCTTTCAGTCACCGAAGATGAAAGACTTCTGTTGGCAGGTGACTCAGGGGAACTCTGGGAGCTGATGATGTCACTGATGGGCTGCACAATTACTGACAAAATCATCATTTTCAATTTTGGATCAGTATTTGTGAGGATTCTTAATAATGTGCATGTCTTTGCTTCAGAGTAAGACACACAGGTTCAGGCTACTGTGAGCCACAGAGACACAGGGCTTCTTCTACTGCTGCCTGTGTTGACTCCTCCCACCTCACCTGCTTCTTCTGTCAGAGAACTGACGCTGACAGAGTCTCCTCCGCTGTTCATGTCCCACTGATCAACACAAGACGGTGGCGCTGCTGCACCATTCGCTCTCTCCCATCAGCTGATCTCTCTCTCTCTCCCATCAGCTGATCTCTCTCTCTCTCCCATCAGCTGATCTCTCTCTCTCCCATCAGCTGATCTCTCTCTCTCTCCCATCAGCTGATCTCTCTCTCTCCCATCAGCTGATCTCTCTCTCTCCCATCAGCTGATCTCTCTCTCCCATCAGCTGATCTCTCTCTCGCCCATCAGCTGATCTCTCTCTCTCCCATCAGCTGATCTCTCTCTCCCATCAGCTGATCTCTCGCCCATCAGTTGATCTCTCTCGCCCATCAGCTGATCTCTCGCTCTCCCATCAGCTGATCTCTCGCTCTCCCATCAGCTGATCTCTCTCGCCCATCAGTTGATCTCTCTCGCCCATCAGCTGATCTCTCGCTCTCCCATCAGCTGATCTCTCGCTCTCCCATCAGCTGATCTCTCTCTCCCATCAGCTGATCTCTCTCTCCCATCAGCTGATCTCGCTCTTGCCCATCAGCTGATCTCTCTCTCCCATCAGCTGATCTCGCTCTTGCACATCAGCTGATCTCTCTCTCCCATCAGCTGATCTCTCTCTCGCCCATCAGCTGATCTCTCTCGCCCATCAGTTGATCTCTCTCTCGCCCATCAGCTGATCTCTCTCGCCCATCAGTTGATCTCTCTCTCGCCCATCAGCTGATCTCTCTCGCCCATCAGCTGATCTCTCGCTCTCCCATCAGCTGATCTCTCTCTCGCCCATCAGCTGATCTCTCTCGCCCATCAGCTGATCTCTCTCTCGCCCATCAGCTGATCTCTCATAACTCATGAAGACTGTCAGACGTCATTGATGGACGTGAGTGGATGAGTTGATGACATCATCCACAGCAAGAGCAACAGACCAGTTTCCTCTCTGCGTAACTAAGCAACAAGAACCAAAGTAGGATGAAGGAACTGAATCTGATCTCCTGGCCGCCATCTGATGGTTCAGATGAATTTGGCCGAGGTCAAACTTGTTGACCCCTGCTTTAGAGCATCGAGTCCGAAGCACACATGAGCACCAGCTAGCGACTGAAGGCTACATTATTACTTGCATCACACACTGGAACCTGTGCAGGTACCACGTTTCAGGTACCAGGTTTCAGGTTCCAGGTGACCACTGCGGCGCCACTCTCACAATCCAATCTTTCTATTTGCTTTTGATAAGAGCGACAAAAACCAGAAGGTCTGCGTTCTCCTACGTGATCGTAGAACCGCTGAGAACCCTTCAACAGGACAATGAACCTGAGGTTTATGTTTCTAGTAAACCGGTCGGGTTTAGACACAGAAACGTTGCTAATGCTAACAAGCTATTTAATCAGTTTAGCTGTTCCCAGTATGGTTCCCAGCCCAAGGAACCGTGTCATGTGTTGAAAGAATGTTTCCAGGTGTGTGCCTCCTCTGGTGGGTGACCGTCCCTAACAGTGATGTTTGATCTCCTGCAGGTGCCAATCAAACACTGAGCCTCTTCAACATCAACAGAGACTCCGTCGAAAGGTTCCTCAACCTGCAGCACGAGGACTGTGTTCTGTCCGTGTGCATGTCCTCTGATAGCCGTCTGCTCGCCACCGGAGCTGCCGACCAGCTCGTACGAGTACGAGATGCCACCGTTTATCCTCGTTAGCTGGGTCACCCTAAAGTTCCACCAGTCGCTTGTGCAGCGTCGGTACACTGACGTGTGCGCTCCATACATACATACACGTGTCTATATAGATAGATCAATGTATTGATCAGTGATCAAACAACCTGAATTATCTGATAAATACATGAACTTTAGTAAGTGGGCGGGGCCTATGATATCAGCGCTCATCAATCTGATGCAGAAATATGTGACATCATCAGACAGCTGGAAGCTCTGTTGGAGTACCTCTAGTAGTAGTACACACTCAGTATCAGTGCCCACACAGACACAGTGGTCCAGCTCATGCAGGGCGCCTGGGCGCTGCAAAACACACGCAGTTGTCAAAATGGACCTGACCAATCAGAGGAGGAGCTGTGATACCTGACATGCTAACTTACAGTGGAACTACAAAAATTCCTTATTTCTGCAGTACTCTGTTGTGCACACCGAATCATTTTACTATGAAATGTAACAGAGAAAATAGCGGCCACTGACACCTGGTTGCACAGGTGAGCGAGGCCAGGTGGTGGTCTGGTTGAGCAGGTTTTCAGTCAAACGCTCTCTCTGATGTGGATCATTGGTCTGCAGAACAGTGAGGATCAAAGCTTTTCTCTTACTTTACCTTTCACCTGACAGGACCGTTGTAGCTGTAGAACGTCAGTGCTGGCGGCCCCAGCAGCCATGTTTCTGTGTATTCCAGGTGTGGTCGGTGACCACCGGAGCCTTGCTGGACACCTTGTGTGGCTCAGACGCTCCCGTCACCCACCTGCTTTGGTACGACAGCTTGGTGCTGTCTGCCTCAGCATCGGCTTCCTACATCCAGCTGTGGAGTCTGGAATATGACGCTCGCCACAAGCCCACCGCCCACATCCCTGCAGGCTCCGCCTACGTTGCTGTCACAACAGACGCAGACAGAGTTTTCTATGTCCGTCAGCAGAACCAGACGGAGGTGATCAGCTGGGACAATCATACGGGTCAGTGCAGTTTTATCTATGATCAGAGAGGAATGTGATGTTTGTTGGAGTAGACACATGTCTGGTGACCAGACGCCATACTGAGTACCAACATGTCGGTGAGCCACGCTGACCACAGCCGAATGGGACTCCGAATAAGACAAAGCCCACATGGGTGGACTGTCCCCTGAAGCCAGATTTACTCGGTTGGTTCCCAGTCGTTGGTCTCATGCTCTCCTGGTCTGGCTGCAGGGTCGATAGTGGATCGGCTGCCCGTATCCACAGAGGTCAGCTGTTTGGACTTGGCTCAACACAAACGCCTACTCCTGTGTGGCCTGACCACCGGCACCGTCCTCATCTACCCGCTGGACCTGCCCCAGGAGACACTCTGCATACCACCTCCAGAGAGCCTCCCCAGGGTTCTTTGCCTGGCTGTCAGCCCCCAGGAGAAGCACATGGCGGTGGCCTACGAGGACTCGGTTTGTCTGTTTGAGATCACCACCCGAGACAGCTTTCCCACGGTGGAGGGGCCCCTGGACCGGTTCCCACTGTCCCTCCTGCAGGCCCCGCTATCGTCCATGGCCCTGCTGTCCGACTTCAGGCTACTGTACGGGACGTGTGGTGGAGAAGTGAAGTTCTACAACTTCAGCAGCCGCAGCTCCCTCAGCCTACAGTCCCACCGCAGCAGAGTGACCTGCGTGGCTGCCAGCAACTGGGGGACCCACGCGCTGGTGGGCTCGGAGGACGCTGTGCAGAGGCTGTGGGCTTTGAGCCCGCTGGAGCTGGACCACACCATGGAGTTCAAGGTTACTAAACACGCGCCAGGTGCTCCTCACATGCATGCCGGTGTCCAGCCATCTCACATTTATTCTACCTGGGAGGAAGTCTCTTTCCACACTGATGGAGGCGCCGCCATGCAGTCGCTGGCTAGTAGTTGGACAGTGCATGAGAGGGAAGTTAGCCCTTCAGGGATGAGGTGTTTTGTAGTTGCATTGTTCCTCCTCTGCCTCTTCATGACCACCAGCCAGAGCGTGATCAGCTGGTAACAACGCGCCTGTGCTGCAGAAAGGCTTCCCGCAACGTCTTCTTTCGAGAAGGCGGAGCTTAGATATAAAGATAGATAAGAAACTACCAGTAACTCTGCAAGAGCTTCAAAAGTAAGTAATTATAATTTTTAGAGAAGGCAGAGCTTCAATTGGTAACTGCTAATGTAATTTCATGAGGGCGGAGCTTTCAGTGGTTACGACTGGTCATTTTTAGAGAGGGCAGCTCAGATGCGGGCCCCTGTAGCCGAGGGCCGGGGCAGCAGGGCCCCCTCATCCTCTGAAAAGAGTCCATCAACACAAAGGCCTCCACTGCAGCTGCAGGACGGTTGCAGGTTTCTATGTCACGACACTCAAACAAAGAGGTGGTAACTCTGCTGTGGTGCTGTCCGTGTCCAGGGTTTCTGCTTCGAGGGCGTCCTCTGTGCCGCCTTCTCTGACAGCGACCAGGCAGTCTTCACTGGATCGCAGGACCGAACCATCAAAGTCTGGGACGTCGCCACGGGTACGTTGAAGTCAACAGTCTCGAGGTCGTAGTACCTGCCTCACAGATGTACTGCACAGCTATGACACACACACATGCTAATAACACACACCAAGGAGACATGCCACGTACACGCCACAAATCCTCACTCGTGTCTGTTTTCTGCATCTGGCCATCAGGAAACCTTCTGTTGGTCCAGTACGTCTACTCGGCCGTCGTCAGAATGGTGACCTTCCGGAACGGCTTTGTGGCGTTATCACAGCGGGGCGCCGTCATCAGAGAGGTGTTCCACTGTCCAGATCACATAAGTCTGGGCTACAACCCCCTGAGGAACGTCAAGGCTCAGTACAGGGTCACGTCCAGGCAGAAGAAGGACAACAGCCCGCCGACCGCTACATCCAACCTCCAGGACTTTAACCCCGCCCAGTTCAACCTGAGGCTCATGAGCATGCTCAAAGACAAACCGTCCTCCACTTGTCTTCTACTGTAGAGCATCGGGCCCTCAGACACTCAGGGGCCTCAAACTAAATAATGATGAAAACTTGTGAAGCGGCTTGAGAAAAAGGGAAGCTAAATCTACAGCGAAGTCTGAGTGACACTCACCTGTGACCCACCTGACAGCATCAAAGTACAGCAAACACACGTGCAGCAGAACCCAGCCACATCTGAGTTGACATCAGAGTCCTGAACCTTTGTCTCCGGTTGAGATAGGACCCACAGTTCCCGGTTCCTCTCCTGGTACCAGTGCACAGCTCTGCACCCACTACGAAACAGCGCAGTGCGACAAGAGTATGGTGGGACGGTTTGGCTCCTCTCAGCTGAGGTCGCCGTCCCTCTGTCTCCGCTGCTGGGATCCCTACTCAGCGTCTCTGGGGACTTTAGTGGTACTCAGCTGTGCCCGGTTCTGCTGGCGGGGTGATGTTCTGGTCCCCTTTCCCTTCTGACACCAGCACCCCCTTTCTTCTGTGGTCAGATGGGGCAGCTGGATCAGCTGACGCCAGGGGCATCACCACAGAACACAGGAGTGATGAGGAGTGAGGAAGAGTCCTGTCGTTCTCTGGTTTCTCTGCGTTTGTCGACTAAATAGTTTGAGATTAAAGCTTTTCATGTTCTATTGTGAGGAGGCCAATAAAAAACGAGAATGTATGAAAAGGAAACATTGGAAGCGCGAGATGGTGAATGGCTTCAGATGCATTTTCCTTCTTGTTCAGTCGTTGCAGCGCTTCAAGAATCCATTTGCAGTGACGCTGTCATCACCAACAATGAATTGAAATTTGTGTTTTCCAGGGTAAAAATCCAGATTAGTTAAGAACGCAAAAAGCTGTGGCGTCTAGGTCATGACATCATCACAAGTGTTCAAGCTGAAGAGCTTCATGCAGAATCGTTTCTCAGGCTTCAGGCTCTTCAGGTCTCCTGCCGTTGGCCAGCAAGGTAACAACCTGCAGTACACAGGCCTCTGCTCCAGCCTCCTCGCCATCAATACGGTCACGTGACTTGGGAATGATGAACTCCAACTTTACACAAAACCAGGAGTCCGTCCAGTAGCAGGAAGTGGCGTGCAGTATTGATTACTACGACTGGTTTATTGATGATGGATGTACCACGGTAGGCAACAAATCACTTCACACCTTAAACTTTATTCAAACTCCCCAAAATACAAAACTCTATACAGGTGACAGGAACAAGTTTGGTGAGGGTTAGAGGAAGCTGACGATCGCCACCTGACAGGAAGAACACAAACTTCCTCCCGTCACCTTGTCATCCATTAGCTCACATGATTCAAAGGTCCCAACACGATGTCAGGGGCTCTCAAAGTGGAGCGTGGGTCCCCTTCAGGACCCTCAGCAAGTCATGTGACCCTGGTGTAGCTCCTCCCTCGGCTAATGTTAGCTTAGCACTGCTAACGTAGCATCCAGGCTTCCAGCATCATCAGGGGTTCATCAGTGAAGATGATCTTGATGAACTGAACCTGGAAGATCAACTTTTGTTCACCAGAGCTGATTTACTGGTTCAATCACCACAATCACATGGAGCGATCCTATTGGCTGCTGGGGGAGGAGCCAGGAGATGACCACTTCCTGTTGGTGGGGGAACCAGGAGATGACCACTTCCTGTTGGTGGGGGAACCAGGAGATGACCACTTCCTGTTGGACTACAAACACACAGCTCAACACAGCAGCACTCAGAATGTCTGATTGAGGGTCACTCCAAGGGTCCCTGAGGGCCCCTGAACCCCACTTTGAGAACACCTGCCTGAGTGACTGAATGAAAGAAGTGCAGTTGAGAACTGGAACAGTAAAAAGAAGACGAGAGCCAGAGACCTCTCCTGGTGCCTTGGTAGGAACATCTAACAGGTGTCAGGTTACGGGGGACCAGCACAGAACCTCTACGCTCCCACAGTGGAACACAGATGTTCTGAGACAGGTCAACATGGGAGACGCTCGAGCTTGGCTTTCGCCCACGATGATGACGATGAATATGAACGTGATGCAACAGCAGCAGTGGAACTGATGAAGAGGTTCCACAGGCAGACCGGTCACTAGAACCAAGGAACCTCATCAGCTGCCTCTGGAACCTGCCGAGCAGCGGTCCAGGATCTCACCGTCACCTTCACAAGCCCCGCATGGAAAAACGGAATTTCATGACCCTGTGTTAAACTTCCTGTTGTCAAATCTCTCCAGAAACCACGAGCAAACCAGAATTAGGGACTGTTCGCTTGTCGTCACGGCGACAGACTGATCAATCATGAACGCATGTTTGTTCAAATCTGCATCATGATTCCGTTACTCTGACATCATTTTGACCTGTTTGTCACAGTTAAATCAACAAATGCTCCACCAAGGTAGTTTGCTGTGGGCGTGTCTGGTGAGTGGCGCTGGATTAGAGTGGGCGTGTCTGGTGAGTGGCGCTGGATTAGAGTTGGTGTGTCGAGACAGGCGACATCACCTCAGCTTGTGTGTTCAAGGCGCCAAGATCAGTTCAACTGCAAAAACAGCATTGAGTCATCGTTCAATTTTCATGTCAAGAAGTGTCATCTGAAGGTCCATCACATGACCTTCAGCTGCTCATCATGTGATACGAAACAGAGGTACATGATGGACCTTCCACTTCCAGTTGGTTTCCATGGAAACGATCCACCACACTCAAAACTTCTCATAGGAACAACATGATTGACAAGCTAGATCCCGCCTCCTTCCCTCTCCACCCTGCTGAAAGGCAACAAGGAAACGACAGCAAGTGAAGGCCTCTGATAGAAAGACACCGCGATGGCGGCAAGGGGGGGAGGGGCAGGTCTCGCCAGGGCTGATGGGAAATATCTACTTGAGGTCCAGCACCATGCCAGCCGGGTTCTCCAGGTATTCCCTCCACAGGTTGGAGAAGCGACACATGGTGGCACCGTCGATGATGCGATGATCCGCCGACCAACTGACCTTCATGATGTGAGCACGGATCACCTGACCACTGGCATCGAACCGCGGCAGAATCTGGTGGCGCAATAAAGAAGACGAGATGTAAGAGAAAATAAAAAGACGAAACACTGCATTTGGCTAGCAACTCTGTTCACATTAGCATCACACAGCTAAGTGGGCGGAGCTTGAGTAAATGACAGCAGGAGAACCCCGCCTCTTTACCAGCTGTTCCAGTGTTCCATTATGTAAGTCATGTGACTACAAGTAGCAGGAACACAAACCTCAGAAAGCTGCAGGAGAAACTTACCTGGATTTTCCCCAGTGCTCCGATGGCAACCTCTGGAGGAAGAATGACCGGCTTGGCGTACGTCCCTCCGATCTGAGTCACACAAACACAGACTCATCAGCTGCCGTCAAGAACCTCTACGTTCTCCTGGAGGACAGTAGAACGCTGTTGTGTGAACTGTGATTCATTATTTTCATAACATTAACGTGACGACGCGGCTCCACGCCGGAGCAGAGGGAGGTCGCACACCTCCAGGTTACTGTGTCTGAGCGGTCGATATCGTCGAGTGATTGAGGGTCAATCAGGGTTCTGCTGAGTCGGCGGCACAAACCAAACCGACCTTGTGAGTTTAGAGGGAATGTGGAGTTTCAATCAATCGTCACATTTTCAAGACGTTTTCTTAGGCTGCAGAATCTCACACACACTCTCTCCGACACACACACACACACACTCTCTCCGACACACACACACACACACTCTCTCCGACACACACACACACACACTCTCTCCGACACACACACACACACACTCTCTCCGACACACACACACACACACTCTCTCCGACACACACACACACACACTCTCTCCGACACACACACACACACACACACACACACACACACACACACACACTCTCTCCGACACACACACACTCTCTCCGACACACACACACTCTCTCCGACACACACACACACACACACTCTCTCCGACACACACACACGCACACACTCTCCGACACACACGCACACACTCTCCGACACACACGCACACACTCTCCGACACACACACACACACACGCACACACACTCTCTCCGACACACACACACACACACGCACACACACTCTCTCCGACACACACACACACACACACTCTCCGACACACACACACACACACACACTCTCCGACACACACACACACACACACTCTCCGACACACACACACACACTCTCTCCGACACACACACACACACTCTCTCCGACACACACACACACACACACACTCTCTCCGACACACACACACACACTCTCTCCGACACACACACACACACTCTCTCCGACACACACACACACACTCTCTCCGACACACACACACACGCACGCACACACTCTCCGACACACACACACACGCACGCACACACTCTCCGACACACACACACACGCACACACTCTCCGACACACACACACACACTCTCCGACACACACACACACACTCTCCGACACACACTCTCTCCGACACACACACTCTCCGACACACACTCTCTCCGACACACACACACACTCTCTCCGACACACACACACACACACTCTCTCCGACACACACACACACACACACACTCTCTCCGACACACACACACACACACTCTCTCCGACACACACACACACACACTCTCTCCGACACACACACACACACACTCTCTCCGACACACACACACACACACTCTCTCCGACACACACACACACACACTCTCTCCGACACACACACACACACACTCTCTCCGACACACACACACACACACTCTCTCCGACACACACACACACACACTCTCTCCGACACACACACACACACTCTCTCCGACACACACACACACACTCTCTCCGACACACACACACACTCTCTCCGACACACACACACACTCTCTCCGACACACACACACACTCTCTCCGACACACACACACACACACTCTCCGACACACACACACACACACACTCTCTCCGACACACACACACACACACACACTCTCTCCGACACACACACACACACACGCACACACTCTCCGACACACACACACACACACGCACACACTCTCCGACACACACACACACGCACGCACACACTCTCCGACACACACACACACGCACGCACACACTCTCCGACACACACACACACGCACGCACACACTCTCCGACACACACACACACGCACGCACACACTCTCCGACACACACACACACGCACGCACACACTCTCCGACACACACACACACGCACGCACACACTCTCCGACACACACACACACGCACACACTCTCCGACACACACACACACACTCTCCGACACACACACACACACACGCACACACACACACTCTCTCCGACACACACACACACTCTCTCCGACACACACACACACACACTCTCCGACACACACACACACTCTCTCCGACACACACACACACACTCTCTCCGACACACACACACACTCTCTCCGACACACACACACACTCTCTCCGACACACACACACACTCTCTCCGACACACACACACACTCTCTCCGACACACACACACACTCTCTCCGACACACACACACACACACACTCTCTCCGACACACACACACACACACACTCTCTCCGACACACACACACACACACACACACTCTCTCCGACACACACACACACACACTCTCTCCGACACACACACACACACACTCTCTCCGACACACACACACACACTCTCTCCGACACACACACACACACTCTCTCCGACACACACACACACACACACTCTCTCCGACACACACACACACTCTCTCCGACACACACACACACACACACTCTCTCCGACACACACACACACTCTCTCCGACACACACACACACACACACACACACACTCACACTCTCTCCGACACACACACACACACTCTCTCCGACACACACACACACTCTCTCCGACACACACACACACTCTCTCCGACACACACACACACTCTCTCCGACACACACACACACTCTCTCCGACACACACACACACACTCTCCGACACACACACACACACACACACACACTCTCCGACACACACACACACACACACACACTCTCTCCGACACACACACACACACACACACACACTCTCTCCGACACACACACACACACACACACACACACTCTCCGACACACACACACACACACACTCTCCGACACACACTCTCTCCGACACACACACACACTCTCTCCGACACACACACACACTCTCTCCGACACACACACACACTCTCTCCGACACACACACACACTCTCTCCGACACACACACACACACACTCTCTCCGACACACACACACACACACTCTCTCCGACACACACACACACACACTCTCTCCGACACACACACACACACACACACACACACTCTCCGACACACACACACACACACACACACACTCTCCGACACACACACACACACACACACACTCTCCGACACACACACACACACACACACACTCTCCGACACACACACACACACTCTCTCCGACACACACACACACTCTCTCCGACACACACACACACTCTCTCCGACACACACACACACTCTCTCCGACACACACACACACTCTCTCCGACACACACACACACACACTCTCTCCGACACACACACACACACTCTCTCCGACACACACACACACACTCTCTCCGACACACACACACACACTCTCTCCGACACACACACACACACTCTCTCCGACACACACACACACTCTCTCCGACACACACACACACACTCTCTCCGACACACACACACACACACTCTCTCCGACACACACACACACTCTCTCCGACACACACACACACTCTCTCCGACACACACACACACACACACTCTCTCCGACACACACACACACTCTCTCCGACACACACACACACACACTCTCTCCGACACACACACACACACACACACTCTCTCCGACACACACACACACACACTCTCTCCGACACACACACACACACACACACTCTCTCCGACACACACACACACTCTCTCCGACACACACACACACACACACACACACTCACACTCTCTCCGACACACACACACACACTCACACTCTCTCCGACACACACACACACACTCACACTCTCTCCGACACACACACACACACTCACACTCTCTCCGACACACACACACACACTCACACTCTCTCCGACACACACACACACACTCACACTCTCTCCGACACACACACACACACACACACACACACTCTCTCCGACACACACACACACACACTCACACTCTCTCCGACACACACACACACACACACACTGCTGCTGTCAAATTGCGCCCCCCCAACTAACCGAGCCGATGTTGGACAGGCTGAAGGTTCCACCGTTCAGGTCTGCGGTTCCCAGCTGACCGGCGGCACCCAGCGCCTGCAGGCGGTTCAGCTCCTGAGCGATTTCGAAGATGCTGAGCAGCTGCACATTCTTCACATTGGGGACCAGCAGACCCTGGCTGGTGTCCATGGCCACGCCGATGTTATGAGACGCCTGCAGGACAGGACAACAGCATGAGACACGTCTGCTGCACAGGGTTCTGGTTCAGTCCCAGCAGACTGTCTGGTGACACACGGTGACCTCTCTTCTCCAGAGGTCTACAGCCTCAGTTACCATGGTGATGTATGCTGCAGAAAAGTGAACCGCCTCTGGGACCCTGGGTCTCCTGGTTCATGGTGCAGGTGGTCAAATCCAAGACCGACCACGTGATGTGATCTAATCGTGACAGCAGCGACACCTTGTTACCTTGTAGGTGATGTTCTGGCAGCCGTCATCCAGCGAGGCGTTGAGGATCGGGAAGTGGAGAAGACTGAGCGAGGCAGCCTGAACCAATGAGAGCACAGCATCAACATCCACGCCCGCATTCCCATCACCCAGCACGAACCCTCCAGCCCCACACCTTGATGAAGAAGGGCATGTAGCTCAGCTTGACCCCGCGACCTTCAGTGACTGGCTTCAGGTCGGCTCTCAGAGCCACCAGGCAGCTCAGGTCGACCTCATCACAGTAACCGAAGTGAGGGATCTTCAGAGCCGCCATCATGGTTCTCACCATCGCTTTGTGGAACCCTGCAGGCGGAGGCAGAGACCTCAGCTACACCAAACAGTCAACCCTCAACAACTCGATCTTTTTGTTTGCCAGTTGGGGTGAACTTCGACCTTTGAGGGGCTCCGTGACGTCCTTGCCAGTGATTGCAGCTTTGGGCGTGGCAGGTCGAGGCTTGAGGGCGGCTGGAGTGCTGATGGGCCTCGCGGCAGCTGCTGTGTGGGTGGGAGGCGGAGTCTGGATCTCCTGGAAGGGCGTTGGAGGTAAAATGGCCCCTGTTTGCTTTGCCAGGAAATTCAGGATGTCTTCCTTCAGGATGCGTCCATCTTTACCCGTCCCAACCACCTCACTGAGCTTTATCTGAGAGGTCAGGTGTCATCGCACTGAGAAATTAAACCTAAACAAACTGGGAACACTGGACCGACTGGGGCAGACTTACATTGTTCTCCATGGCTAGGCGTCGGACGGCAGGAGTGGCCTGGGTCTTGTGACCTTTGATCTCCTGGTGGGTGTGTTCTTCCCGAGCCATGGCAGGAGTCTCCACCACGTCCTCCTCCTGGATCAGCTCTGAACCACCACAGATCAAAGGTCAAAGTCAATCTAAACACGCCGCATGTTCAGGTGTGACGCCTCAGTGCTGGACCCCACCTGTACTGGACTCTGTCTCAATGTCCACCAGCGGTTTGCCCACCAGGGCGATGGCATCTACGTCGTAGTAGAGCTTTCGGATGATGCCATCATAGCGGCTGGTAATGGTGACGGACGCCTTGTCGCTCTGAACCTCACAGATGCTGTCAAACTGAGAGACTTTATCCCCCTCCTTGACGTACCTGGGAGACAAACCGCCAAGAACCCTTAGAACACGAGGAGGCAGACGGAACAGGTAGGAGACGCACGCGGTGGTCCCTGCATGTAGGCGCAGCGGTGTGTGTGTGTGTGTGCGCTTGATGGTCTCCTTGTTAGCAGTGGTCATCCCGTGTAAGCATGGCGTGCCCGTGTAAGTGTGACAGTTGTCCCGTGTAAGCGCGGCGGTCTCTGCAATAGGGGTGGTCTTGCACGTACCACTCCTTGACAGTGACTTCCATGATTCCCTCTCCGATGTCGGACAGTTTGAACTGGACAATGGGTCCTCGACTCGCTACAGGAGAAGACAAGATTGACATCATCAATGACCTGGTGACCTTGAAGGAACTGATGAAGAAGAACGTTCCTGTACTTCTGAACGAAATGGCGTGAACTCAATGAGGAGAAGGTGACTAGAAAACGAGAGAAACTCATGACTCAGCAGTTGGCAGCACAGACACACGTGCGAGCACATTCACACCTGGATGTGATGATTAACCACCGTTTGTCAGTCGGGACAATGGCGAAAAAGAACAATGACCTCAAATTCCAGGTATTTACTGGGTGTTGGTGTTTGTGGGCCGCGTCTGCCTGGTTGAGAGTTTGTGTGATGGTGATGCTGGATCACATGGTGTCACTGAGGAACACGAAGAAGTTCTGGTACAGGTCTGACGGGTTCTGGAGGCTTGGGGACTCACCTGTGCTTGTGAGCAGCATCCTCGTGCTGGACATCTGCAGCTTCCTGTCCCACCTCAAGGGGAGCGACTGCAGGCTCCTGTTGCACAGGACGCTCTGAGGCTGGAAACATCGGCGGCGGTACTGCTGACTCACCTGGCAGGAGACAGGACACACACGGGTCAACACAGAGCCTGACCATCCCACAGCCCGCCAGGCTCTCTGGTGACCAGTGGTCGAAGACGACCAATGGCACAGGGACGCAGATGCGTGGTCGTGGTGACATTCTACAATTCTACAGTTTCATTTAGCAGACGCTTTTGTCCAAAACGACGTACAAACAAGCAAGAATTCAGACTTAATTAAGGAAAAACCCATAGTAGCGCAAAAGTGCTTCAGTTGTGATTTGGTCACAGGTACTGCCATCTAGTGGCAGAAGAAGTGTCGCCCCCCCCCCCCCCCTTTTTTTTTTGACAAACATACAACATCACACAACCCAGTTAGTGCTACATAGTCACTAAGTGCTGGGTCTTGGACCCTCTGACTGATTCTACCCCAAAGAGGAGCAGAGTCAGGTTCAGTGCCTCGGTGCTCTCTGAACAATTGAGTCTTCAATTGTCTCTTAAAAGTAGAAAGGGACTCAGCAGAACGCACAGAGTTCGGTAGTTGGTTCCACCATTTGGGAACAACAGAAGAGAAGAGTCTGGCTAGAGATTTGGAGCAGCGCTGGGCTGGAAGCACCAGGCGTCTTTGGCATGCAGAGCGTAGTGGGCGAGAAGGAGAGTAGACCTGGATCAGGGATTCCAGGTAGGCTGGAGCCGTTCTTGGGATTGTTTTGTGAGCCAAGAGAAGTGCCTTGAATTTGATCCTGGCTGCCACTGGAAGCCAGTGAAGAGAAACCAGCAGCGGGGTGACATGTACCCTTTTGGGCTGGTTGAAGACCAGACGTGCTGCTGCATTCTGGATCATCTGCAGAGGCTTGAATGAGCCTGCAGGGAGGCCTGCCAGAAGAGAGTTGCAGTAGTCAATGCGTGAGATGACAAGAGCCTGAACCAGAATCTGTGTGGTCTGTTGGGTCAGGAGGGGTCTGATCTTCCTGATGTTGTAGAGGGCATAACGGCAAGACCGAGAAACTGAGGCCACATGAACCTTAAAGGTCAGCTGGTCATCAATCATGACACCCAGGTTTCTGGCTGAGTTTGTTGGCACAAGTAGGCTCGAGTCAAGTTGGACACTGACCTGAGGCTGAACAGATGGACAAGCTGGAAAGACCATAAGTTCAGTCTTAGAGAGATTCAGTTGAAGGTGGCGTTCCTCCATCCATGTGAAGATATCAGCCGGACACGCTGATATACGATCTGAGACCGTTCTGTCATCAGGTGGGAAAGAGAGGAGAAGCTGAGTGTCGTCAGCATAACAGTGGTAGGAGAAGCCATGGGAGCGGATCACTGCACCAAGTGAGGTGGTGTACAGAGAGAAGAGAAGGGGACCAAGCACTGACCCCTGAGGTACCCCAGTCGATAGGCCATGTGACCTAGACACCTTTCCTCGCCATGACACTCTGAAGGATCTGCCTGTGAGGTAGGACTTGAACCACAACAAGGCAGAACCAGATATGCCGAGCTCAGAGAGTGTGGAGAGGAGAATGTGATGGTTCACCGTGTCGAAGGCAGCAGACAGGTCCAGCAGAAGTAGGACAGAGCACTGACCAGCAGCTCGAGCTCGTCTCAGTGACTCAGGGACTGACAGGAGTGCAGTCTCAGTGGAGTGGTCACACCTGAAGCCAGACTGAAAAGAGTCAAGTAGGTTGTTGTTCCACAGATGTTCAGAGACCTGGTTAAATACTGAGCGCTCCAGTATTTTTGACAGGAATGGCAGACGTGATACTGGCCTGTAGTTTTCAACCTGGGCGGGGTTGAGATGAGGCTTTTTGAGCAGTGGGGTGACCTCCTGCTTAAAAGTAGCAGGGAAAATGCCAGTTTCCAGGGAGGAATTGACAATGTGTGTGACTGCAGGTTTGATAGTGGGCAAAATGGTCTGCAGGATGCTGGTGGGTATTGGATCGAGAGGACAAGTTGTAGGTTTTGAGCTCAGGAGAAGTCTGGAGACTTCATCTTGGCTCAGGGGAGCAAAGGAGAAGAGTGAAGCAGCAGTGGCAGGTTGGTGCTGACTGGACTGGTCAGGCTCAGAGAACTGGTTGCTGATTGCAGCAACCTTTTCAGTAAAAAAGGAGGCAAACATGTCTGAAGTCAGCGCAGTGGAAGGCTGAGCAACTGGAGGAGAAAGCAAGAGTTACACCTGTAGGTCCATGTTTAAAACATCTAACTGAATATCAATCGCCACTTCCACACGACTCGTCATCACATGTGGCGAATCACGACGGCCGCTGTTGGTCACTCGGCCTCACCGGGCCATTGAACCTCACTGGCCCATCGAGCCTCACCGGGCCACCACCAAGAACCCATTTAATTGCTTCTTTGTTTCTTTCTGCTCTTCTGCAGACGTCTTCGTTTATCCAGGATTGACTTTGTTGCAGCTTCTGTGCGCAGGCGCGGTTTATGTGAGAGAAATAACGCCGTGCGTGGGACCTCAACTGTGAGTGGAAGAGCCCCGACCACCAGAAGCTCCACCTCAACCCGGAGAACCTCTGACTGATGGCTCCTCAACAGGCTAATTGGACTGAAGACTCGGTGACATGAACAGATGTTCGGAGCTCGGATCAACACATGAAAATGGCCAATAATGACAATGTCATCATAACAAGAAGTACTGAGGGTGGAGGTTCCGGGGATGTCCGTAGAACCTCACTGTTCGTGGTGAGTGGAGGCGCGGGAGGAGGACCGAAGACGCGCCATGTGTTTCAACAATTAGCGTCCCAGCACTGGACGGGCGCCCCGGGATAGGAGGGGGCCTCAGCAGGGTCTGTCAGACAAGCACTAGCATTAGCATCGTCAGGAGCGGTTAAAAAGCTCACGCGTGGTACTGCCGGTGACGTCAGCTCGACCGCAGGGGTACGCTAACCGCGTTCAATCCGACTGATGTTCGAGTGTAACCGTCATGTCTGCGTGTTTCTCACCAGTCGTCGGAACACAGCGAAGGAGCCTCTGGTGACCGCCGCCATTCTTTCTCTACAACGTCACAGCTGCACGCCCCTGGCAGTAACCAATCATCACGCTGATCCAGGAGACGTGACGCAGGGGTCATTATCTTTGCCACGCTGCCACCCAGCGGCCACCAGGGCAACAACGGCAGCCTTTTTTATATTTATACTACCAAAGTAAAAGTAGTAGTAACTCTATCTCATTGAAGACAACTGTCATCACGAGGTACGCGGAACAGACGCACGTGAAATGTGTTCTGAACGTATACTCGTATCTTTTATTGTGGAAACCAAAATGCTTCCGTGTCGCTGTTCTTCACGTGACCTCCGTCTTTTTCACAGCAAGAAAGGCGGCAGACGTGTCACGGGTTACAGTACCGGGGGGCGGGGGGGGGGGGGGGGGGGGCGTACCTGCTTACCACGATGACACGAGGAGCCCCACATCGGCTCAGGGAAGCGCAACTCAAACTTAAACATCGAATCTCATGAGCTTACCTGTCGCACCTGATCACACCTGTCGCACCTGATCACACCTGTCGCACCTGATCACACCTGTCGCACCTGATCACACCTGAGCACACCTGTCCTACTTGTCACACCTAATCACACCTGTCCTACCTCTTCCCATCTGTCACACCTGTTGCATCTGATCACATCTGTTAAACCCGATCACGATCGGAGCTTCGACAAACGCTAATAAAACTTTCTTACTCATAATTTCTGAAGCAACATTTTATATCTTTTCTAGGTTTTCTAGGAACTTTACTTTGAAAATCCCAGGAAGTGGCTGCGGATGTTCCGCTTGATTCAATCGGCGAAGTGGTGGACGAAGAAGAATCACAAACAAAGTGCCGGCAGCGGCAGCGACGCCACGCGCAGGAGGAGTTCCCGCCACGTCCCGAGAGGAGAGAAGATGGAAGCCGCGGCGGTGGAGCTGGACGGCAGCGTGATGGAGGGCGTGAGTAGCGGCACACTAGACCCCGGAGCAGGTCGCGAGCGCTGCGTGTTGCGCTGCTAGCAGGCTAGCAACAGGCTAGCCATGCTAGCAGCAGGCTAGCAGCCAGCCGGCGCTCTCAGCTCACAGCTGTCGGTTGTGTCTCCCCGGTGTCGCTTCCCTGTAGGGCGGACAGATCCTGAGAGTCTCCGCGGCGCTCAGCTGTATCACCGGGTCCCCCATCAAAATCTCCCAAATCCGAGCCGGCAGAAGCGCACCTGGACTCAGGTGAGTCAGCGCCTCCAGGCTAGCAGGCTAACGTTAGCCTATTCATGCCATCCGCGTTGGCACAGGTGCTGAGGGCAGTGAACGGACTCCATCCAGAGTCCTGCGATACTCGAGTCGGTCACATCCCTCCTGTGTAGCTATGGAGACAGAAGTGATGCAGCAGTGTATAACCCCCCCCCCCCACACACACACACACACACACACACACACACAATCATCAAACAAATACAGTTGTGACATTCGGTGAAAGTGTACTCTCTCCCGTGTGTGTCTGTGCGTGTGTGCGTGCGTGTGCTTAGACCGCAGCACCTGAGCGGGTTGCAGCTGGTCTCAGATCTGTGCTCTGGTAGCATGCAGGGCGCCAGCATCAGCTCCACTGACATCAGTCTGAGGCCTGGAAAGATCCAGGGAGGAACCCACACGGCGGACACTCAGACGGCAGGGTGAGTCCTCACAGCTCATAGCATCAGGGGGTTGCCAAGTCTGCTAGAGGGCCCAGCAGGTCCTAGAGGGCCCAGCAGGTCCTAGAGGGCCCAGCAGGTCCTAGAGGGCCCAGCAGGTCCTAGAGGGCCCAGCAGGTCCTAGAGGGCCCAGCAGGTCCTAGAGGGCCCAGCAGGTCCTAGAGGGCCCCCATTTCACTCCTGTCCATGGATCACATCATTTATGTTGTTGTCAGGATACTGTTTTAAACCGTGTGTGTGTGTGTGTGTGTGCGTGTGTCAGGAGTGTGTGTCTGCTCCTCCAGGTTGCCCTCCCTTGTGCTCTCTATGCCGATGCCTCCTCACAGCTCTGCCTGAAGGGAGGAACCAACGCTGAAATGGCGCCTCAGATTGACTACACAGTTAAGGTACACCCCCCACACACAAGGGAGATCTGGTGGTTGTCATGGGCAACCACAGTGTTGAACCTGTGAACTCTTCCTCCTCATCAGGTCTTCAAACCCATTGTGGAGAAGTTTGGGGTCCATTTTGACTGTGACATCAGAATGAGGTCAGTAGCCGTGTTCCCTAAAGGGATTGTGATGCATGTTTAACTTTATTGTTTGTGTGTGTGTTTCAGGGGCTTCTACCCTAAAGGGGGGGGTGAGGTGATGGTGACGGTGAGTCCAGTCAGAGAGCTGCAGCCCATCACCATGATGGAGCGAGGAACCATAACGAAAATCCATGGCCGAGCGTTCGTGGCTGGCGTCTTGCCTTTCAAAGTAAAGTTCACTCACAGAGCCGCTGCACACCAACATGGCAGCCGACCTCCTCAGCCGAGACGGCTGTGGGTGATTCTTGGGATGTTGAACCCTCTGAACACCAGAATCCCCGGCTGCCTGTGAAGCTGTCAGACTGACATCAGCTCACCTCTCTACCTGGCGCACGCGTCGTCCATTTCCTTCAGGTTTGGTGGCGAGTGGAAGCAGCTGTTGCAGTGAGACCTACCTGCTGATTCACTGCAGGCTGAGCCAGAAGTGATCTAGTTAATTTCATCTCAGGTGTCATACGCCTGCAGGGAACCTGGATCAGAGCGGCGGCGACCTGGAGGGTCGGTAAACACACGTTAGTGGGCACGTGGGCGGCCGGTAGCCGTCAGTCGCCATTAGCTTCAAGCTAAATATGCTGATCCTGCTGATCAGCTCTGAAAGGGAGGTAACTGGTTGCTGCTTTGTGATGTGGAGAACGACACACACACACACACACACCAGTGTGTCAGCTAGTGATGAGTGAAGAAATGAATGGTGCGTTTGTGTTCACCCCCAAACGGTGCAGCACCACAGCACTCCGAGGTGAGGGCGTGGCTCGTCACGATTGAGTTATTTCCATGGAGATGCACCAGTTTATTTTAAGGTCAGTCAGTTAACATGGGACAGGGAGTTCCAGTGAGTGCGAGGGTTAATGATGGAGATGCTTTGATGTCACCTCATGCTGGCTGCTCTTTGTCTTCAGTTGGCGAAGGACATGTCTGCCGCCGCCGTCCGTACCATCAGGAAAGAAATCAAAGAGCTCTACATCAACATCCAACCGTTGCAGGAGAAGGAAAAAGCTTATGGAAACGGCAATGGCATCATGTAAGCCCCGCCCACCAAGTGACATCACTGCTGCTTTCATGCTGCACTACACTGCAGGTCTGAAAGCCAAGGTCACGTGTTTGCTGCATTCACATCATTCTCACGCCTGAAACATGCATGTGACACACAAGGCAGCTGGTGGCGTCGTCCCAGCTGGACTGTGAGGCCGAAGAAGAAACGAGAGAGCCTCACTGGCGCCCTCCAGAGGAATAAGAGTGTACGAGCTCCCATATCTCACGTGTCTGCCATGTAGGAATCAACCACCTGACTCAAAGGTTCCACTACAGAGCCATTGAGTGACAGAATAGTTCTACCAGGAGGGTTCTTTAAGGCCTCATGTACCTCAGTCAGAGACGGAGAACTGGAGTTGGTGAGGAATCCCTTCTGAGCAAAGTCCAGCAGTCGTTGACTCGTCACCAACTCATACACTTTGTACAACGGTGAAGTCTGTGAACGCATCACTGAGCTTGACAAGATGCTGGTGGTCAGAACCTTGATAGAGGGGTGTGTGTGTGTGTGTGTGTGTGTGTTTCAGCATCATCGCCGAGTCGTCTACAGGATGTCTGTTTGCTGGTTCGGCTCTTGGGAAGAAAGGTGAGGTTCATCATGTGTCCGTGGTCACCTCCTGCTCGTCCTCCAGGTAATGGTCTATCTCCATGGCAACAGGAGATTTGGGTTGACAGGACCGTAAAACAATAAGTGATGTAAAATATATTGCTGACAACCGAAGTGTGATGGGAGCAGTAGTCCTCTGATATCATGAGCTCACTGAGGACGAAATCATTTGTCTGGCAGGTGTCACACCTGGTGTTGCCATGGTGATGAAACCTGATCAACTCTTTGATGCTTGTCCCTGGCACAGTTATTAAAGACAAAACTGTTGATGCATGATTGTGTTTTTTTGACATGGAGGAGGAGCTAAACAACTGCTGTACCACAAATTACTCAGACATCAGCACTCAAATGTCACCCAGCAGTGGGCAGTGTTGGGTTTAGGAGGCCGATGGTAACCTTCCAGTCCCCGTAACACTTGCTGAGGTCGTCCTCTGTCCATGACAAGGGTCAGTGGGGCCACTGCTGTAAAACAGGTGGAGGTGTTGGTCCTCTGGTGGACGCGTGTACGTGTGTTTTTCAGGTGTGTATGCAGACAAGGTGGGCATCGAGGCGGCTGAGATGTTGCTGAGGAACATCAGACACAACGGCTGTGTGGACGAGTTCCTGCAGGATCAGGTGGGTCAGCTGGTCTCCCTCCAACCATCATCTGTTGGGGCTCAGGAGCGTTTGTTTAGCAGCAGCTGATCTCCCTGCTGACATTGACCTCTGGGACAACCTCTTGCTCCTCAGCTCATCATCTTCATGGCACTGGCAAAGGGAACGTCCCGGCTTCGAACCGGCGCCGTGACGCTGCACACGCAGACGGCGATCCACATGGCAGAGCAGCTGACTCAGGTCCAGACACAGGAAACAGCCTCTCCAACCACTTCAGATTCATTTGAAGACTGTTAAGGAAAGAATGAACAAAAGAATGTTTGCTCTCTGAACCTCTACTCTCAATAAAGTTTCTCTTTTTTTCAGGCAAAATTCTCAATAACGAAGTCTGAGGATGAACTGAGCAGCCACGTCACGTACATCATTGAGTGTCAAGGGTCAGGAGCCGTCAACCCCAACCTGTAGACGCACGCGCACACACCAGCTGCTCCAACATGGCCGACCCTCAGCTTCTGTCTCTCAGGGTTTTTTTCTTTCAAGTGTAATCATCAACAAATGAATCAATAAAGATCAAAAACAGGCGCCATATCTCTGTCTGATTCCACTTTCAACACAAACAGACCTGGTTGGACTCTCCTGCACGTCCTGTGGGCACCATCTTTTTCCGTGACATCACCGATTGGGGGTTGTGTTGATAGTCCCCATAACCTCTTTAACTTGTGTTTGTGTGTCGAAACCTGAGGACTGGAAACTCACACCCCCGTCCCCTCGGGAACCAGGAGTAACCCAACCTGGGTCACCTGACACCTCATTGGCTTGCCCTGCTCCTTGTAGTCTGCTCGCCGCACCGCAGCATGGTGGACGCTGGGGCCTGGGAGATGCACCAGGACAGCCCCCCGATCCTCCACCCAGCTCCTCTAGGTCCGGGTCTGGGTTCAGGACCGGCTCCAAACCGTGTGTGGATCTCTCTGATTGCAGGTGTGTGCGACATCATCATGAAGGGTTTATCTGCTTCTGAAAATGGAGCCATGTTACATTGAAGGTGGTCAGAAAATGAGTTTTTTCATTTCCAACCTGACTACAGCAGCATTTCCATGACAACTGATAAACCTCGGCAACAGGTGCTTCAGCCATGGACACGCCCACAAACAGGTTTGATTAATTACATCAGGTGTCAACACATTGGCCGCTGCAATAGTTCTGTGGAGCTCCTTGTAATGGTTCTGATCCAGACTCGCGGGTGTGACTTTGACAAACGTGCAACTTCTTGTAAAATGACTGAGATTCAGAATATTTGGAGGTTGTTTCACACGCGGAGACGATGTGATTTGATGACGACGTCAGAGGAGACGCTTAGGGTGGTCTCTGCAGCCCAGCAGGTGCGTGTCTTTGCTGGGTCACCAAACATCACAAAAATAAATCTGTTGCGTTTGTATCAGATCAACACAATATTTTAATTAATAAATGTTATCTTTTTGTTGGAAAATTGTCTAAATTTCAGTCATTTTCTAAGAAAGCCAGTAAAAGAAAGAAAAATTATCAAAAGGTTAAAATGTGGATATGAGCTACCAAAGCAGTGAAGTGGAGGATGTCCTGACTGACCTGAGACTGCTGGTCCCTGGGATTTGTAGTGTAACATCCTGGTAGATGCAGCAGTCCAGCCGAAGGTCGGAGGTCAACCAAAGAGGCTGATCATCCTTAACTGCTCCTCTGTTTTGAAAGCGTTCAGTTACGAAAAAAAAACCCATCAAAATCTACAAGACTTCCGACCTGTTTATTGGCATGGTTTTACAAAGATGATTAACAACAAGAAAAAGTTGGACATACATATTTGAATTCTAATTATTTTTTGTGAATCATCTGACGAATGCAGTTTCAAAGTTGTGGCTCAAATACCCGATATATTTTAACTGATAAGACTAAAATGTGTAATTTTGTCCAAACGTTTGAGCTCAGTTGTTTCATTTTATCGAGAGACTCTTTTAAAGACATTTGATTCTGGTTAAGTTTTGTGTTGCCAAATAAAAAAAAATAGATTCTTTCTGAAAGACCAGCTGAAGTTGGGGGTGGTGCGGGACCAGCAGAGCCTCACTGGCGTGTTTCTTAGGGGACCATGAAGGCAGCACTCTGATCTCGGTGGTGATTGGCTGTAGTTGCTATGGGAGCGGCGCCGGTCACCATGGTAACGTTTCTCAAGGAGGGACTTGGTCAATCAGAGTTACAGACTTTCGGAGTGCCCTCAATCAGCCGCGGTTCGGACATGCTAACATGCTAATCCGGGATTATTTACCGGTTAAAACGGTAAAACTCCACAGCGGAGACGGTAGAAAAGAGTCCGCGGTGCTCGACCAGGAGCCGCATTGACTTATGGGAAACGGAGGAGAAAGTTTTTAAACTTTTATCAGTGTCCGCTCGGCTGCTGGCTAGCGCTCCCGTTAGCCTACCAAGGCTAGCCGAGCTGCGAGTACTGTAAAAAGTTTCCTAGCTAGCCGGTAGAGCTTGTTGGGGAATTAGGCAGACATGACGGTCGAGGGAGTGAAGCACTCCCCGATCCTCTCCGCCCTGTTCAGGATGACGGAGGAGGCCGAGCCGCCGGGAGCTGCCGAGTTCATTAAAGGTAAAAGAAGCGCTTCTCACTGCGGACCGAAGTGAAGACAGCTAGCGCGTGGGCTTAAGTGAGCCCCAAATGAAAAAGTTCAGCAAGAAGTTCATTGACATGGAGTAGTGATCAGTCCAAGATTCAGCAGGGCTGCTCCGGGTTTGTAGCCGCCCGAGACGTCCCAAGGGCAGCGCACTCTTCGACAGGTCGTCCAAGTCGTGGTGAGGATTATGGCTGCTCGATGTGAGGAGTTTTATTTTTAATACAGCCAGTTTGGTCGGTGGATTAAAGCTGACAGAGGTGCGCACCAATCAACTGAGCGGCTATTGATCATTGGTTGATTGAACAACGTCATTGACGGTTCCTCCAGGCAGGTGAGGCGCGTGAATCAGCAGCGGGTGGTTACGTCCTGCGTCCTTGAAGGAAAGATGGACTTGACACCAGATGAAGCTCAGTATATTTCGGAGTAAATCAGAGGCAGCTCTTGATCCCTGCTTGTGTTGATTGTGGTCTGTTGTCATGGTAACTGTCTTAAAGAAGCAGACAGCTGGAAACTGGAAGAGATGAGATTTGGATCTCAGACGCTGATGAGTTTCCTGCTGTGTGCAATGATTGATAAACCCAACGGTGGGAACTTTAAAATTATTGATTGAAGCAACGTGATGCAACATTTAATCTCCAACAGTTTCATGAGTGCGATTCTTTCATTCCTCCTCTGAGCTTCTGCGTCTGTTTCTGAACAGCGTGAATAAATCTGGAGACATGGATCTCTGGCTGGCGTGTACTTGTTTTATTAATGTCCTTATGATTAATTCAACTGTCAATCATAAATGTTCTGGGATTTTTCTACAATTTCAGATCAAATCTTTGAGTTGATTGGTCATCTAATTAATTGTCAGTTTCCGCCTGAAACACAAAACCCTCTTCTACTTGGCACTTGTGATGCAGTCGGGGTTTGCGATGCGTCATGCGACGTTTGTTGGTGTAGGGTGTTTGCCTGCTCCTGATGATCAGGACAGTAACCATCATCGATACTCTGCGTGGCTGCAGTCTATCGCTGGTTTACGTCCAGTGTCCCTTCACAAATGCTTGTGATTCGTTTCTGTAAGAGTCAGCGTTGGTAATATGACGATGATGACGTGATGAACTTTGACACTCAGGTTTCCATGATGTCTTTGAACAAGGCAGAGCTTCTGGGTGTCTGGCAGGTTGGACTGGTTGAACTGGGAAGCCTGCTTGTGTGAACGTGACTGCTGTCCCTGAACAGATGAGGCTCTCAAAGAGTGGGTGTGGTTAATGGCTTGGAACTCTGATGTATATAGAAGACAAAATTCCGACATTCCTGAACTTGTGGCATCTTCTTCCCTCCCAGAGCGTCTGTACTTCGCCACGCTACGCAGCAAACCCAAAAGCACCGCCAACACTCACTACTTCTGCACTGACGACGAGTTTGTCTATGAAAAGTGAGTCGCCCAGGTTCTATGACCTCATCTGTGTGGAGGTGCAAGGCTCTGACTTTATTTTGAAGAGGAACAACTTCCTGTTTACTTTGAAGTGTTTTTCTCCAGTTTCTATGCAGACTTCGGTCCTCTCAACCTGGCCATGATGTTCCGCTACTGCTGCAAGCTCAACAAGAAGCTGAAGGTGGGACGCCGCTCCTCCTTTTCACCCCGTCACTCACCCTCACACTATCACCCTCCCGCCACACCCTCACCCTGTCACTCACCCTCACACTATCACCCTCCCGCCACACCCTCACCCTGTCACTCACCCTCACCCCATCACCCTCTCACCACACCCTCACCCATCACTCACCCTCACCCCGTCACTCACCCTCACCCCATCACCCTCTCACCACACCCTCATCCCGTCACTCACCCTCACCCCATCACCCCCACCACACCCTCACCCTGTCACTCACCCTCACCCCATCACCCTCCCCCCACACCCTCATCCCATCACTCACCCTCACCCCATCACCCTCCCCCCACACCCTCATCCCATCACTCACCCTCACCCCATCACCCTTTCACCACACCCTCACCCTGTCACTCACCCTCACCCCGTCACTCACCCTCACCCCATCACCCTCCCGCCACACCCTCACCCTGTCACTCAACCTAACCCCATCACCCTCCCGCCACACCCTCACCCATCACTCACCCTCACCCCGTCACTCACCCTCACCCCATCACCCCCACCACACCCTCACCCTGTCACTCACCCTCACCCCATCACCCTCCCCCCACACCCTCATCCCATCACTCACCCTCACCCCATCACCCTCTCACCACACCCTCACCCTGTCACTCACCCTCACCCCGTCACTCACCCTCACCCCATCACCCTCCCGCCACACCCTCACCCCATCACTCACCCTCACCCCGTCACTCACCCTCACCCCATCACCCCCACCACACCCTCACCCTGTCACTCACCCTCACCCCATCACCCTCCCCCCACACCCTCATCCCATCACTCACCCTCACCCCATCACCCTCTCACCACACCCTCACCCTGTCACTCACCCTCATCCCATCACTCACCCTCACCCCATCACCCTCTCACCACACCCTCACCCTGTCACTCACCCTCACCCCATCACCCTCCCGCCACACCCTCATCCCGTCACTCACCCTCACCCCATCACCCTCCTGCCACACCCTCATCCCGTCACTCACCCTCACCCCATCACCCTCTCACCACACCCTCACCCTGTCACTCACCCTCACCCCATCACCCTCCCGCCACACCCTCATCCCGTCACTCACCCTCACCCCATCACCCTCCCGCCACACCCTCATCCCGTCACTCACCCTTACCCCATCACCCTCCCGCCACACCCTCACCCTCACCCCGTCACTCACCCTCAGCCCGTCATTCACCCTAACCCTGTCACCTTTTAGGTTCGCCCCGTGTGGCTCCAGTGTAAATATTTCTGGGTGTTTGAGAATCCTCTCTTGTGGTTTTGTTGTTGTGTTGCCATGGTGAGGACATTATGTTTCTCTACTGTTGTCATTCGTCATGGCAACAAGCCAACCGGATGCTCTGAATCCCCACCTGAAAACATTGAACGTATATGAGCTCTGATGTAACCTCCAGACTGTTTAGTGACTGAGGTCTGAGGTCAGGCAGGGAAAATACGGCCTTAGAGAACGTATCAATAGATACGGCGTTGATATCCAGCAGCTCCAGGTGGAGCAGAGTTCCCCCTGGACAGTTTACTACCGCAGTTTTAGTTCTGTGGCTCGCGTGATGCGTGTAGAAGGACTTCAGCAGCCTCTATGGTCCTGACATGACATTATCACATCAACAGCCACCAGGAACCAATCAGCTGTTAGGAGGACAGCTGCTGGGCGGCGGCGTGTAGGAGGTGTCAGTCAAGTCAAGTCAGTTTTATTTCTATAGCGCCAAACCCCAACCAAAGTTCTGTCCTGACTCTGTCCAAGTAGAGCAGGTCCAGCACCTCCCTCCTTCAATGAACCTCCACCCAACAATTCTCCATCAGCAGCACATCCTGCAACAGCAGCCACCAGAACCTTCCTTTACCAGCAGGAAGGTGGAGCAGATCCAGGATCAGTGGGGACGGAGAGAGAGCAGGAGAGCAGGACAGAGACAAAGACAGAAAATGGAGGAGGACAGAGAGACAGAAGGAAAGAGGGACAGAGATAAAGAGAGAGAGAAAGGAGGAGAGACTGATGGACAGACGGGGACGTGAGCAGGTGGAGCTACGGGTGGCAGCTGGAGCCTCTTCAGGTCTGGAGCCTCCTCCAGCAGCACCAGGATCTGGGATGAGGGGAGAAGAAGAGGAGTTAGTAACACGTCTGAGGACAGGAGGAGGAGAGAGAAGCCCAGTGCATCATGGGAGATCCCAGCAGTCTGAGCCTATAGCAGCAGATCTAAGGGCCAGCCTAAGCAGTCCTGACTATAAGCCTGATCAACAAGGAGGTCTTAAGTCTGCTCTTAAACCTAGAGAGGGGGTCTGGGTCCTGGACTGAAACTGGGAGACGGTTCCACAGGAGGGGATCCTGATAGCTGAAGGCTCTGGCTCCATTCTACTGTTAGAACTCTAGGAACCAGCAGGAACCCTGCATCCTGAGAGTGAAGGGTTCTAGCTGGATCATAGGGGACTAGGAGCTCTGTTAGGAATGAAGGAGCCTGACTGTTGAGGACTTTGATGGTAGAAGAAGAATTTTAAATTCTGTTCTGAATCTGACAGGGAGCCATGCAGAGAAGCAGTCCAGGAGAGACCTGGTCTCTGTTACCAGTTCTAGTCAGGGGGGCAGCAGCGTTCTGGACCAGCTGGAGAGTCTTTAGGGACTTATTAGTCCAGCCTGGTAGGAGGGAGGTGCAGTGATCCAGCCTGGAAGTGACAAAAGCAGGGACTAGTTTTTCTGCATCTTCTTGAGCCAGGATGTGTCTGATCTTAGCGATGTTACGTAGATGGAAGAAGGCGTCCTGGAGGTTTGTTGAATGTGGGAGTTAAAGGGTCCTGGTCAAAGAGAACTGCTAGGTTCCTACGGTGGTGCTGGGGGCCAGGGTGGTGCCATCCAGGGTACCTGTCTCATCAGATCAGGTGGTCCTCAGGTGTTTGGGCCCAGCACAAGAACTTCAGTTTATCAGAGTTTAATAAAGGAAATGATGGTCCTCCATGTTTCCTGTCCTTCAGACAGGCCTCCAGTTCAGTCAGCTGGTTTGTTCCATGTGGATCATTGATGAGTTCAGCTGAGTGTCGTCTGCATAGCAGTGAACATTAATGGAGTGTTTCCTGATCATGTGACCTAGAGGAAGCAGGTACAGGGTGAAGAGGACTGGTCCAAGCACAGACCCTTGTGGAACACCAGAACTGACTGTAGTGGTCTCAGAGGAACCATCATGAACTAGTACCACCTGAGATGACCTAGTAAATGTGACCTGAACCAGTTTAGTGTGGTTCCTTTAATACCAGTGACAGGTTCCAGTCTCTGTAGAAGGATATGGTGGTCAATGGTATCAAAGCTGCACTGAGATCTGATCAGACCAGCACAGAGACCAGTCCCTCATCTGGTACCAGTAGGAGGTCACTGGTACCTTTGACTAGTTCTGTTTCTGTGCTAGGATGAACCTGGAACCTGACTGAATCCTCCAATCAGCTGTTGCTGTGGAGAAGTCACAGAGCTGTTTAGCAACTGCTTTCTCCAGAACCTTGGAGAGAAAAGGAAGATGTGATGTTGGTCTGTAGTTGGTAGAACTTCTGGATCCAGGCTTGTTTTTTGAGAAGGGTTTAATTCCTGCTACTTTAAAGGACTGAGGGACGGAACCAGATACCAGTGCCACATTGATCATATCTAAGAGGGAGGGGCTAACGAGGGGAGAGAGTCTTGGAGCAGCTTAGTTGGGATGGGGTCTAGGAGACAGGTGGAGGTTCAGAGGAGCACATTATTGAACTGAGCTCATGAAGGCTGATGGGAGAAAAACTATCCAAGTGTGTGTCTGGTCCTCCAGCTGCCTCTAAGGTTCTGGGTTCTAGGGGCCATGTTGTCAGCTGATGGCAGCAGGAGAAGAAGTTTCTCTCTCATCAGGAGAATTTTGTCATTAAAGAAGTCCATGAACTCTTTGCTGCCCAGGGAAACAGGACTACTTGGTTCAGTAGAGCTGTGGCTCTCTGCCAGTCTGGCTCCAGGACTGAAGAGGAACCTGGGTTGTTCTTGTGTTCCTCTTTTAGTGCTGAGTCGTCTGGTTCTACCAAGGGCTTTGTTCTAGGTTCTAAGGCCATCTTGCCAGACTCCATGTGACTCCTCCAGTTTGAAGCAGCTCCATCTTCTCTCCAGTTTCTGGTTTCTTGTTGAAGCTGTCAGGTTCCAGAACCGTACCAAGGTGCTTGTTTCCTTGGATTCATAGTTTTCTGTTTTAGTGGGCCAGCAGAGTCCAGAGTTGTTGCTAAGGTGCTGCTGCTCGATGGATAAAATGATCAGTTTGGGAGGGACTAAGGTGGACAACAGTGCCCTCTGTTACAGTGGGACATGACACTGAATTTAGCACCAATGGAACCACTTCCTTAAATCCAGGTGTGACCTGATCAGACAAACATCTGGAAACCACAGTTTTCCTGAGTGGAGTGTAGTTGATCAGTCCAAATTCCAAAGTGATTGATTGGTGGTCTGATAAAAGCGTTCTGTGGAAACACAACCAGATGTTCAGCTTCAGTTCCACATGTTAGGAGGAGGTGGAGGTGTGGTTGTGACAGTGAGGGGTTCATGGACAGACTGATGGACACCAGTTGAGTCTAGAAGAGAGAGAAATGCAGGACCAGACTGTGGTTATCAACATCCTCATGAATACTGAAGTCTCCTCCAATCATGACTTGATCTGATTTAGAACTAAACTGATAGAAACTCTGAGGATTCAGATCAGAATCCAGAGTAGTCACAAAGCCTTGTGGGTAAGTGTGCAAGATGCTTTGAGGAGACAACCATATCGTTGTCACTGCAGCTATCGAATACATAGAGGAAAGTGATCGGGACGGTAGAGGATGGCGGCGTTGCTGGGAGAGTCTGACCACTCCCATTAAACAACGTAATGGAGCGACAGCCATATTGCTGACGTGCGTCTGCTTCAGGAAACTACAAGGTTCTATGGATGGACTACAGAACTGCCATCTTCGATTCTTCCCCTTGTTTGTGTAAAATGTAATGTCATTACCGAGGTTGAACATGAAAATAAAGCTGTCAATCTCAAGTGTGAAATGAGCACATTATCACACTTACAGTGTTTGATTTCTGAGGCTGTTTATCTGAGTTCTTACATCCGACAGAGGTTCACCTGATACCTGATGCTTTTTCAGGATGTCCAAATGCGAACACTTAAGAAAATGGACTGTTTAGATGCTGTGACATCACCAACAAAGATGGCTACTCACCAAATAGGAGTTTTCCCCCTTCAAAGTGAAGACTTGATTGGCTTTTAATGATCCAGGAGCCAGCTGGAATCAGTCAGACATTACTGAATAACTGCCTCAACCTATCCTTCCTCCGAGGTCTCTCTGTGTCCTCCGACACAGTGCTGCATCCTCTGATGTAGCGCTACGTCATCATGTGTCCTTTTACATCCTCCCACGTCACCCTACGCCCTTGAACATCCCCAGCTGTGCTCTACTTACTTCTACAATGCTCTACGCCACCTACAGCCTCCCGCACCGCTCTACACTCCCCTGGCTCGCTCGTCAGGAGCAGTTGGGGGTTGGGTATCATCCTCAAGGGCACTTTGACATGATGTCTGGGGGAAGCGAACCAGCAACCCTTCAGTCACTAAACTGTCACTCTACCTCCTGGAGGCCTCACTGCTGGGTGGTTGTCAGCTCAGTAAGCAGGTCTTAGCAAGCTCAAACGCCAGACTGAAGACCAGAACTGTCATGGCAGTTGGAAAGATGCGCCCCCTGGCGATGTAACGTGGAACAGTTGCCCTGATTCTGTTTGGAAGAGCAGCAGCTGGAGCAGCTGCACCAAGTCATCACAGGTCCCACTGGGAATGATGGGAAGACAGTGTTATTACCTTCAAAATGTGTCCCTGTAGGACAGGTCGGGTCAGTGACGCTGGTCAATGATCAAGAATACCTCTGAGATCATGGAGGACAGAGACGCTCATCTTCATCCTGGAGGACGAAATGTTCTTCTAGACAGTTGCTAATGAGGTGGCGCTGGAGGCGGAGTGTGACACTCCGCCCCATGGCGTCAGTCTGCATCCCCAGCATCATCGTCAGCTGTTCGCGAATTCTAAGTTTCTGAGATGGCAAACAGACTAAAGCAGGTTATCTGATCAATTAATCAGGGATGTTGATTTATCAATTTTCTAATCCTCCACAAACACAGAGATCTTTGATGGCAGTCATGTGACCCATCTCTTTCTCCTGTGCAGTCATTCACTCTGACCAGGAAACGGATTGTTCACTACACCAGCTTCGACCAGAGGAAGAGGTCCAACGCTGCTGTTCTGATCGGCGGTTATGCCGTGAGTACCCCTCCCCCCCAAACACACACACACACACACACACCTTGCCCCACTCACGTGCACCCAAACCCACAGAACATCAGTTAGAGAGCCGTGACAAATGAGAGAAATGTTTATGTACTCTCTCGAACGTTCTGAGCAACATTAACTTTTAACTTCCTGTCTCTGCAGGAAGTGGGTAAAGGTGACCGTGTTCAGTTGGAACAAAGACTGACTTTACAAAGGAAGCTGCTTGTTGTCACTTAATGTGATTGTGAACTATTTTGTTGAATTGTGTGTGTGTGTGTGTGTGTGTGTGTGTGTGTGTGTGTGTGTGTGTGTGTGTGTGTCAGGTGATCTATCTGAAGAAAACTCCAGAGGAAGCTTACAGAGCTCTGATCTCTGGCTCCAACGCCTCATATCTGCCCTTCAGGTCAGTCTACCAGGTGTACTGCTACTACGACCATTAGTACTACTCTGTTACTATTACTACACTTCTACTGCTGTCATGTTTGATAGTTTCTATTATTTCCATTGATGCTGCCTGTGCGACAGTGAGCATTGATGCTTTGCCACTTCACACTCAGCCCTTGTTCTGCCTTCTGGAATCTCTTTGTCCCTCTGGATGACTGGAGAATGTGAGCACTGCCATATTTGGTTTTTGTACATTTAAAAAAAAAAAAGAAGACATTTTTTATTCAGTTGACCAGTTTAAAATGTGCCAATTGGCCTTGATTTCTGATAATGTGATTGGATGGAAGCTTCTGAGCAACAACAAGATGGCTGCTTGGGTGTAGCTCTGTCCTGATCTCCCTCGGCTCTTCCTCAATGTTGTTGCCGTCACTGTTGGGCTTTCAAACCACATCAGTTTTCAAACTGAGCTCGTTGTGTCAACACAGCAGTACTCTATAACTGCTCATCTAAACTCTTCCACGTGGCTTTGTTTGCTCATGTCAGCATCTGCCTCGGAACCAATTATGGAACCGACCTAAAGAGCTGCCGAGCTGCTTGACACTGCGCTGGAGTGACATTTTCAAAGGCTGAGTCTCTGTCCACAGAGAGATTCGCCAGCCTTGAGCTTTAACATTGTTGCGGGAGAAACAATGTTGTATTCGTGGGCTGCCTGGGGGGGAAAGAAGGCCCTGATGCCCCACAAGATCTTGTTCCTCCACTGGAAGGTGTACACATTGGGCCCCCCAAGGAAGACCACTTCCAAGTCAAAAGTCCTGATCTTTGTGTGTCTGAGAAATACAGATCAAGTTTGTGTCCTTGAAGTAGCGAGAGGGAAGGAGGAGCTCCCTACATCCAAGCTCTTACACTGGTGAAAGTATGCATGGACCTGACGATCAAAGGTAGAGCCATCGTGGCCTCCAGCTCCTATCCACAACTGAAGCCGTTATTGGCGATCAGTGCAGGTCGTCGCCAAACCAGCTAGACGTGATTATAAAGGGATGGATCAAAAATGTCCGCCTGTGTCGATCAGAAATGCAGTAACTCGGCAAAGCTCTGCACTGAAGTCTGATCAGTGACGATAGGATGCATCGATGTGCCACAGCCCAGCGGAGGCAGAGGAAAACAAAGGTTCCAACAGCTGGACCCAGAATTCTCCTACAGATATTCCAGTGATGGACATTTTATAGAAGTGCTAGAAATACAAGTTGAAGCGTGTTGATGAGCCAGAGGACGCCATCGAGGCTGACAGCAGGCACCTGTGACAAAGAGAACTGTCAGGAATGTGAGGTGCCTTTGGACTGGTGAGGTCCTGAAGGGTTGGAAGTCTCAAAGAGAAAATGGCTTGTAATTCAACTCCTGAGTCTAATGACAAGTTCCCTGCAAGCTGGGAAACCATGTAACCAAGTTGAATCAAAGGAAGAGGAAAATCTGTTTTGAAATGGGATTAATGATCAAAGCATGAAAGTAAAGAATGTGGAACGTTCTAACCCATATGACAGGAGGAAATCAAAACTACATCTTTTCTGGAGACAGAAGGACATTTTCTAACTAAGCCACTGGATATTGTTAATCACCTGAATAATCATTTGAATGACAAAGGAAATATTTCAGGGATGAGAATAGAAAGAACAAATTATGTTGGGAAACACTTGTAGATTTCAGTTCTCGAAGGTCACAGTGAGCTACGTGGACATGCTGCTACTTTGACGTAGAGACAAACCGCGAGGTGGACACAAAACTGCTGAGGTTGGTCACAAGCCTGATTTGACTGCTGTTGGTCAGGTGGTTAATTTGAGCTCTGAAAAATGTGCTTGTCCATAATCTGGGAAGATTGCAAAGACCAATCAATTACCTAAGAATTGAACTCCCTTTACTCTTAAAGAATGCAAAACCAGCGCTGTGCGCCAAAGCGTCACCAGTTGCAGTATCGCAGCCCATGCACCTACAGAAGTCTTGAACAGGTAACAAGTAACAAATTACTTCTTTATGTTGTGAAAACTAAAAGCATTGTGTTTGGAACAAAAAAATTCAGTTAACGAGCTTCCAGTCTGAGACATGCATCCATGGAGGGGTTGGCGCTCTGCTGTCAGTAAAACACACGGAGGAGCGGGAGCCTCGGTGCCTCCGCAGGGAACTGCTGTGTCATTGTGGCACGTCGGAGACAAATTCAACCGTCTGACACCGACCAGGACATCACACTCTGGTGCTGTTGGGACAACAGTGAAGTGGACGGCACATGACGAGTGTGTATGAGTTTCATCGACATGGTCGGACTCTCTCTCTCTCACACACACACACACACACATGGTGGAGGCTGTCATGCAAGGTGCAAAGCTACTTGGCGGGAGGGATTTCCTCCTTTCACTGCCTCAAGCGAGGATCAAACTAGCAGCCCTTGGGTTACTAGACAACCCCTCCACCTCTAAGCCATGCCAGTGTGTGTGTGTGTGTGTGTGTGTGTGAGTGTGAGTGAGTGAGTGAGAGAGAGAGAGAGAGAGAGAGGGATAAAGGATGTCTTGTCCCCTTGTGTCACTCGGAGCTCTTATATAACAGCAGTGCTGGACAGAGCAGCTCTCTGCTGATGGATTAAACATGATCATGATGAGGCCACGCCCACACCAGGATGTGTTTATGACTGTTGGAAAAACTGCCGCTCAAAGCTGCAACCCTGTGAACCAGTGATCCTTGACACATCTGCTGATATCTTTGACGTTAGTTACATTGTAACTTCTATGTCTAATCCAGAAGAGTACAACAGAGGTTCTCCAGGAGTCTCCCAGCGAGGAATTGTGTCAGGTTCCCTGTAGAAGGTTGTGATGATGGATTGGTTGCTGCAGGCATGTGTCACTGATGACATGAGTGGTATCAGCTGGGCGAGAGTGTGACACCGCCGTGATAATGAAGCACATTCATCACCTCTGAGCTCACCTCTCCTTCCTCATCCAGCAGCAGGATGAACCGTGAGACCTTCCAGTCCACCGCTCTATTTTCTCCTCCCTTGTAGGTGGGGCTTGCCCGCTCTCTCTATGATGCCCACCTTCATCTCTAGATGATGCTGTAAATGCTCATGTGTTTGAAGTGACCGGTTGTGACTGCTGACATCACTAATATCTTTAATCAGTAATGACGGCGTAGCTGATCTCTGATGTCATGTTATCGACATCAGCTGGTCACTCTCTGATGTCATCGTGTTATTGATCACTGCAGGGACGCCTCCTTTGGGAATTGCACCTTCAACCTCACCGTGCTCGACTGTCTTCAGGGCATCAGGAAGGTGAGTTCTGATTGGCTAAATGTGAGTGCCCTCCTTCTCCGCTACAGAGGGCCATCTGTGATGTTCAGAGGGAGGGGCTAGGCCACCTGGGTGTGACACACCTGGCAGACAGCACGCTCTTGTGCGTGTTGATCCGGAGCGTTACTGAATTGGAATGAACTCTTACAGTCTAAAGCCTTTTTTCCTGAAAGATCAATAATTACAGCATAGAAACGTTTAGCGGTGCAAATTCACACCGTTGACTCTCAACTGATCTGGGACATGCAGGTGTCACATGTCCTTCACTGTGTCTTCAGCTCAGCTGTTTTTGTGTCTCAGGCGCTGCAACACGGATTCTTCAACTTTGAAACCTTTGACGTGGACGAGTACGAACACTATGAGGTAAAATGACAAGTGCGGCGACAGAGCAAACCATCATCATCTGCTCAATGTCTCCTGAATTGTTCAGCACGGAAACAAACCCCTTTGACGTGTCAGGAGGTCCCATCAGCTGTGAGGACACTGAACTAGTACTGCCAGTACAACAGCTGACTGTGAACAAAAGTATCAGTCATCAACCTGTGAGTCAGGTCACCAACCAGAGCAGACATGTCAACTCTGACCTTGTGGTCACCAGCTACTCACCAACTTCAGCCGCTGCGGAGAGCAAAGTTCCCTACTTAAACCCGGTGTCAGACTGGAGTCAACAGCACTTCTGTGTGAGTCTCCATGTTCTCCCTGTTCCTGCTGGGTTCTCTCTGGTACTCCAGCTTCCTCCACAGTCCAAAGACATCAAGAGGGACCAGGTTAATCCAGACTCTAAATTGACCGTAGGCGTGGCTGGGAGAGCCAATGGTTGTCTGTCTCTATGTGTTGGCCCTGCCATGGACTGGCGACCTGTCCAGGGGGAAGGCTGCTGGGATAGGCTCCACCCCCACCACCCTCAACAGGAGGAGAGGGAACATGGATGGATGGAGGGATGATGGATGGATGGATGGAGGGATGATGGATGGATGGATGGACAATCTGGGACCCCTGATCCCAGCTCATGATAATAAAGTTTATGTTGACCTGAACACAGTGTGGTGTGTGCAAATTGGACCAAGTCAGAACCAGAACCAGCAGCAGGTCACATTGCTGGCATTAACCAACTTGGTCACAGAACAGAAGTGTAAAAGTGCATTTTTTTTGATTACCTGGGGGATTGAGTTTAAATTTTGTGAATGGTGATATTTGATTTGCGTGGCAGTTTGAATGAAGGATGATTGTCCTGGTGTTTGACCTCCAAAGCCACTTCTGCTGTGGCACGAAGCTTCTCAACAGTCCTACAAGGAGGTGTCATGAGTCACTGAGCACACAAGTAAAGTAAAAGTAAAGGAAAACTCCCATCGCCAGGATCATCCGTGGCTGATTTCATTGTGAGTCTGTAATTGACTGTAATTGAATTGACTTGTTCTTTGGTTCTTTCTGGGAATCAAACCTGTGTGTGTGCAGCGGGTGGAGAATGGAGACCTGAACTGGGTCGTACCTGGCAAGTTTCTGGCCTTCAGTGGACCGCATCCCAAAACTAAAGTAGAGAATGGTGAGTCCAAACACATTTACACCTGGTGGATGGTGGAGGTTCAGTTCTACATCAGGTCCACCAGTAAACACCAGACTGGTGGATGGTGGAGGTTCAGTTCTACATCAGGTCCACCAGTAAACACCAGACTGGTGGATGGTGGAGGTTCAGTTCTACATCAGATCCACCAGTAAACACCAGACCGGTGGATGGTGGAGGTTCAGTTCTACATCAGGTCCACCAGTAAACACCAGACTGGTGGATGGTGGAGGTTCAGTTCTACATCAGATCCACCAGTAAACACCAGACCGGTGGATGGTGGAGGTTCAGTTCTACATCAGAGCCACCAGTAAACACCAGACTGGTGGATGTTGGAGGTTCAGGTCTACATCAGATCCACCAGTAAACACCAGACTGGTGGATGTTGGAGGTTCAGGTCTACATCACATCCACCAGTAAACACCAGACTGGTGGATGGTGGAGGTTCAGTTCTACGTCAGATCCACCACTAAACACCAGACCGGTGGATGGTGGAGGTTCAGTTCTACGTCAGATCCACCACTAAACACCAGACCGGTGGATGTTGGAGGTTCAGTTCTACGTCAGATCCACCAGTAAACACCAGACCGGTGGATGTTGGAGGTTCAGTTCTACGTCAGATCCACCAGTGAACACCAGACTGGTGGATGGTGGAGGTTCAGTTCTACGTCAGATCCACCAGTAAACACCAGACTGGTGGATGTTGGAGGTTCAGTTCTACATCAGATCCACCAGTAAACACCAGACTGGTGGATGTTGGAGGTTCAGTTCTACGTCAGATCCACCAGTAAACACCAGACCGGTGGATGTTGGAGGTTCAGTTCTACGTCAGATCCACCAGTGAACACCAGACTGGTGGATGGTGGAGGTTCAGTTCTACGTCAGATCCACCAGTAAACACCAGACTGGTGGATGTTGGAGGTTCAGTTCTACATCAGATCCACCAGTAAACATCAGACTGGTGGATGGTGGAGTCTTAAAAACCTGGGTTGCTAACAAGAGTCTAGAGGAGCCTACAGAGGTCATGGAGGTCATTAGAGGTCATCAGGGGAAACAGAAGAAGCCTGAAGCTTAGTGGTGGTGACCTTGAAGTCATGTGACCCTGGTGTGGTTCCTTCATAGGCTACCGTTAGCTTAGCACAGCTAACCATTGCCTTCAGGCTTAAATGAACAATTAGGAACCATGGAGATGGCCACTTCCTATTAGACTACAAATACTCCTCATCCCTGATGTGACGCCTGCACCCACAGAGATTTTAAAGCCTTTCACTCCCCAGCAGTGACCGAGGACTCAGGAATGCTTTTGGATGAGGTGAAATGTCCTCAAGCAAACAACGCAGCACAAGAACTACGAAGGTGCCTCACTCCTGTGGCGCTGTCAAACCATGAAGTTTGGCTATAAATCTGTCTGACAGTAGACGACAAACTTGAATAATTGTTGTAATGTACATTATATTGTGAGACCTGTGAAAGTCTTTGACGCGTTGACAGTGAGGAACTTACCAGAGGAGATGCCATCACTTGGTGAATACATGAAATTAAACGAGAGAATGAAGCAGGGTGATGGAAAGGTCAGTGATGGATGCTGAGATTGGACTGAGCTGAAAGGCTCCTGGAGGAACCTTGATGTGACCTTCATTCAAGGTTGAGATGGCATCAAGATGAAGGCGGGTAAATGTGACTGACATCAAGTGCGTGGATCCACACGACCCAGGAGATGCTCCAGTTGCTAAATCTGACTTTTTAAACTTATTTTGCATCTTGCAGTTCTGCATGGCAGCTTGCAGCTAGTTAGCATGTATGATTGGCACGACCATGATCACACCTGGAACATAATGTCGTCTTGTGACCTGCAAATAAGTGCTGAGTGTTGTAACATTGTGAGAGAGAATCAGAGAATCATCTGTGTTTGTGCCCAGGGTGAAAGAGGTCACCTGGTTTTACTCCAGAAAATAAGATGTAGCCATCAAATGATATAGATATTGCTATTGAATCGATAAAATATAGATTCTTTCTAAATTTTACTTGATATTTCTACTTTTTTAGCAAAATATTGACCAGTAAGTTTGTTTCCTGGTTTCTGATTATAAGAGTCTATGGAACAATTGGAACCTTCAGTGCAGCAGCCAGGAAAACCGATGTGAGAGGTTTTGTGTCTTCTGGCTCCGCCCCCGTAGGTTACCCCCTCCACGCCCCCGAAGCATACTTCCCGTATTTCAGGAAACACAACGTGATGACTGTCATCCGCCTCAACAAGAAGATCTACGACTCCAAACGTTTCACTGACGCCGGCTTCGACCACTATGACCTCTTCTTTTTGGATGGCAGCACACCCAGTGACATCATCATGCACCGCTTTTTGCACATCTCTGAGAGCACCAATGGAGCCGTGGCTGTCCACTGCAAAGGTCAGGACTTCCTGTTCCCTCTAAGGACAGATGATGTCAGTTACTGTTCTCAGCTGGTTCTATGACTTGACCCAGTACCAGATCAGTTGGGTCACTGGAGAATCTAACCTGAACGTTTCTCCCCTGCGCAGCTGGTCTGGGCAGGACGGGCACTCTGATTGGCTGTTACCTGATGAAGCATTACCGCTTCACAGCAGGAGAGGCCATCGCCTGGATCCGCATCTGTAGACCAGGTTCAGTGATTGGACCACAGCAGCACTTCCTGGAAGAGTGAGTCTCTTCATGATAACACTGGTTCACCTGACACAAGCCACACCCACTTAGCATATTTGACATAGAGTTGGCCAACAGGGAAGATGTCATTACTGTAATGTGAACGGTGATCTGATCAGAACTCCATTCAGACAACCTGCATTTTAAAAACTGCTAGCTTGTCATCATGGCAACGGCCAGATCTGCCTGTGTGTCCGGCACGGCGGTGGGCAGGTTGACCCTTCTGACTCAAGCCAGCTGGCTGTGTCAGCCGGTGAGGGTGCGAGCTCCGTTTGTTATCCAACGTTCCATTTTTGTGCTTCTGTACTGAATCAGAAGACCCTGAATGTGTCCAGGTGGTTGAGTCCTGTGGGCAGGTCAATGTCTCGACATCACTTGTGTGTTTACAGGAAGCAGGCGCCGATGTGGTTGCTTGGAGACAGCAAGCGTACCCAGAAGGCCAAGTTAGAGGAGAGGGTGGTGCCTCACTTAATCACCTGTATGGATGATCTCACCTTAAACCCCTTCAGCAACTCCACAAACTCCGCCCACAACAGTAGTGTCCATCGATCTCCAAGCTCTGACCACCTGCAGGAGGTACGAACACACACCTGTGTCTTAATGGAGAGTGAGGACCCTTACTGACAGAACACTTTCCTGACAGCCCAACCAGAACCAGAACATGGGCCTGTCTTTGATGATGTCTGATGTTTTTCTGAACAGTCGTTCAGAGTCCAGTTATGCGCTCTCTGGAAGAGTGGTACTGATGGGGTTTGGGAGTGTGTGAGAGTGGTGGTTATCACGTTAGCGTCTCAGCAAGCAGCAGAGTAAAGAACACTTAGGGAACAACTGATGTGTGTTTATACTCGACCATTGGTTCTCAAACTGTGGAAACCCAGAATTACTTTTTTTTTAATGACAAGTCAAAAACGTAAAAAGATCAAAACAATGAATCCTTTTGAATGAAAATAAAGCGAATGAACTTCACAGTAAGTTTTGTCTTTCTAGTGACAGCTTTGTGTCTGACGCAACGTGGTCCTGTTGATTTCCACTGCACATGAAGCTGGAGTGTCCGCACACCTGCTGCTGCTAATGTTAGCTGCTAATGTTAGCTGCTAATGTTCGCAACAAATGAGGCCAGTTGGGGAGGAGCTGTGACTCCAGTGTCTCCAGTCTGGATTCAGTTGGACTGAGGAAGAGCTGAGGCCCCGGAGTGTGTATGAGGAGAAGTTCTCAGCTATGGATCATGGGATCAGCACAGTCATGTGACCATCAAGAGACTACTTTTATTCGTATTCTTCCTGAAACAAGTATTTGCTGGTTTGGTTCGTCAGGAACCTGCAGGGAAGCAGCGCATGGTTGGCATCTCTCTCTCCTCTGCTTCACCTTAGGAGTGAATGTCTCTCGGCCATCAGCTGGTCTCTCTCCCTCTCTTCCTTCAGTATCAAGCGTGTCGGTGACTGAGGGTTGAGTTGATCGACACAGCAACAAATACACGTGTTTCATCTCTGCAGGTTCTGAGCCACGGACTCACGTGTGACTATTCTGGATAGACAGCTTTTGTGTTTCATCAAAAGGTTCCCATAAAAGGAGATTAAACAAAAACATTTAAATGACTCTGTGAGAGATCTGGAGAATGAAGCCGTCAAAGTCTTGTCAACATTAGAAGAGTTTAGTCCTGCAGGCTCTTCATGCAGATCTTGGATGTGTTCATGTCAAGTTGTTATTGATCACATCTCTTGCTTCTGGGACTTAACCGTCTGCGACTGTGATGTCTTTATCAGTGACCATGGCCTTAGTTTTCTGAACACTGACCTTCAGGATGTGCCCCCCCCTCGGAGAGCTGGGCCAGGGCTCCCCCTCCATCCTGAACCAGACTGACTAAGATTGAGTAAACCTCAAGAGGGACTGCTAGCTGGGGACTCCTGCAGTTGTCTCAATGCAGAGTACAGGTGCCCCCTTGTGGTTAGCATGAGGATGACAGTTTGTTTTGTGACAGACAGCAGGCCTGAGAACCTTGTCCCCGTGCAGACATCCAGGCTGAAGTCAGATTACAGTGAGAATGTTTGGCTGGACGGTATGAAAGCTGAGGAGAAGCCTGACAGCAAAAGACAAGCAGGAGTTTTGGTATCTGGAGATGTTTGTGAAGAAAGTTCATTCGAGTCCTGGTGGCGGGTCATGGCGTGGCTCAGAGGTAGAGTGGCCGTCTAGCAACCAAAGGGTTGCTGGTTCCATCCCCACTTCCCTGGTGACCATGTCCAAGTGTCCTTGAGCAAGATACTGAACCCATAATCGCTCCTAATGGCCCTGAGACGGACTGGTGACACGTCCAGGGTGAACCCCGCCTCTCACCTGAAGGCTGCTGGGATAGGCTCCACCCCCGACCCTTATCAGATAAGAGGGAGAAAATGGAAGGGTGTGTGTGTGTGTGTGTGTGTGTGTGTGTTTGTGTAAATGTGTGGGTTCTATCTTTCAGAGTAAGGCGGCAGACTACGGTCTTGGTCTGACACAGGGGGACAAGCTGAGAGCCTTAAAGAGCAGGCGTCCCCCCCGGCCAGCCACCACTGGAACCCTGAGGTACCAGAACCGGGTGCCCCAGATTCATCAATGTACTCGTTTAGTTCCTGTTTTCATGATCACAGGAGGCGGTAAATGTGTGCTGGTTGTTGTTGCTGTCAGGTGACGTGTGTGTTTGTGTTTCAGACTGGAGGACATGAAGCTGCACAGCCGCTCGGCATCTCAGCCGCTCAGGTAACCTGATCCGCGTCTGATGTTTCTGTCACAAGCTAAGCTGGGCCGTGCCGGTGCCGACCTCTAAGCAGATCCGCCTCTGGCTAGATGATGCGGCCCAATCATTGGTGTTTGTAACAAAGAAACGAAAATGCGTTCAAATTTTGAATTGTTGACGTCTCCACGTGTCTCTCAGCGCTTCCACTTGGTCATCTCGGTGACGGCACTGATGTCGGACACGATGACACAAACTAGTCCTGATGCTGCCAACCTTTGACAAGCTTATCAGCAGCTGGCTCAACATCTGGACAAGAGCGCAAATGAATGAAGCAAACCTGATCTGTCAGCTGCGACACGTTTCTGTTGACATCATCACAACTGAATAATCGCTTTATAGACAATTCAGGAAGTTTTGCACAGTGAGCACAAACCCGGCCACGTGCTCTGCTTATGCCTTTAACGGCGCGTTTTGGTGACGAGTGGGAACACTGCATTTGAGCTGAATGTGACATCATGAATCATGGCAGTTTCTGTGCACAGGTTGTCAGTGGGGTTGGGGCGGGGCTCTGCCTCCCCCCTCAAGTCCTCCAAATTCCCAGCATCCTCTGCTTCAGCTGCAGCCAAGAGGATCAGCCGCTGTCCATCATCATCGGCATCAAACATGAGGTAAGCAACTTCCTGTCTGTTTTCGCTCTAATGTCATCATAGAGGGCTCTGACCTCCTCTCTGTATGAGATCTGATTGGCTGCTGGAAGCTTCAACCTCACAAATTCAATATGAATTCCACACGACAAAGTTCTGCTTTATGGAGGTGATTCTCCGTCTCATTTGGTGACAGATATTTGGTTGGGTAAAGTCCCGCCCCCCAGATGGTGATCAGGATGAATGTGGGTGAATTCTGTCTCCCCCAGCAATTTGGAAGCATTCCATATTGGAGGCTGGTCGGAGGTGGTCATGTGATCATTGATTGTGACAAGTTTACAGACAAAATCTTCACACCACCAGTCCAGAAACCCTCAACAGCCAATGAACCAACCAGGAAGTGTCACTGAACAGATGCATTGCTGCATTTCAGACCAAACTTAATTCAAACTCACTTTCATGTGAGCTGGTGTTTGATCATGTGAGGGTCTGAGAGATCAGGTCGCTCTGACAGCACGTAGGGTCCACGCCATCTTCAAGGGTTCTGTGCTACGCCAGGTGACCTTTAGATCAGCTGGTGTCATGATGCTGTGGAGGGATGTTGAATCATAAGCTGTGTGTGTGTGTGTGTGTGTGTGTGTGTGTGTGTGTGTGTGTGTGTGTGTGTGCGCGCGTGCGTGCATGCATGTGCAAATGTGCGTGCGTTCACTCGGCTCTCAGCTCCCGATTGGCCAGTTCCCTCAGTGACCTGTACGCCGCTGATGTGGAGGAGGACAGGAAGACACCATACACCTCTCTCACTCCCCCCTCCTGCTCCTCCTCTGGGCCCCTCAGCTCCTCCCCTCTCATCCCGCCCTCCCTCTGTCATTATGGTAACAGCCCCCGCAGCACACAGCACGAGATCAACGGCTCCACAGCCCCCCCCACTCAGCCCACTCACGACTTCGTTCCGTACCGGAGCCCGGGGCCCTACAGTGCTCTGAAGGGCCCATCAGGACGCTACCTGAGCCGCTCCATACCTGTAAGTCCTTTGACTCAGCAGCAGCTCCGCCCTGCCCCTCTTAAGAATAATAATGGTAATTACTGTATAATAATAATACAATTTATTCATAAAGTGCTTTTCAAGGTACACAAAGACGCTTTACAAAGTTTAAAAGATCACAATCAACACCCTAAAATACAGAACGATACAAAACAAAAGAGCAGCTTTGAACAGATGAGTTCTGAGGAGTGATTTGAACGAGGACGGGTCGGTGCAGTCCGAGTCGATCGGGCAGGGACTTCCAGAGGGAGGGTGCAGCGATGGAGACTGCTCTGTCACCCAGGCCCGGTGCTCGGTCCTATGAGGTACAGACAGGAGGTTGGCGTGGGATGAGCGGAGACGGTGTGAGTGAGGTGGCGAGCAGCAGGGTTCTGAATGTACTGAAGTTTATTGAGGAGGCAGTTTTGGTGATCTGGTTGGTGTGGTGTTCAAAAGTGAGGCGACTGTCAAGCATGACTCCAAGGTTGCAGACTTGAGGAGAGGGGAAGAGGGTGGCGTAGTTGATGGTGAGGCTGAAAGTCTGGGTGGTTTGGACTTGGGGCCGATTATGATGAAGTTAGATTTGTCAGAGTTGAGTTGTAGGAAGTTGGTTTGCATCCAGGATTTGATTTCAGGGAGACAGTGGGACAGGTGGAACTGTAGAGCTGGACATCGTCGGCATTGCAGTGGAAGTGGAGGCCATGATGGCGGATGATGTTACCAAGGGGAAGGATGTAGAGGATGAAGAGGAGACCCTGGGGGACGCCTTGGGACAGCGGAGTTGTGGAGGAGGTGCAGTTGTTGATATTTATGAATATGATGTTATATATTATTATATTATATGATATTTATTTATGAAACCCAAACCATCACCCTGATTGGTCCACTGTGCTCCGGCATCACTACCACCTCTCATGACCTAAATCGCTTACTCAGCCAATAAAGGATCAATAACCCATATTTCAGCTGTGAGCACATGAACTCATTTAGTTTACCACACAGCTGAGACTTCAACCCTTTTGCTGCCTAAACAAAACAGTGACAGAAAACTGAAAATAGATTCTAAAATGATTCAGGAAATTAATTAACCTGTAAAAAACAGAAGTTCAGAGTCACAGCTGAAGGCGTCAGAGAGGAATGGAACCTGTCTGCTTGGGTGTCTTGTGAGTCTCAATACTGCTTTATATTGATTTTGCTTGAAACAAGGTTTTCTGGTGGAAAGGGTTTGACAGTGTTGAACCAAACCTGTATGGAACTGATGAGCATCACCATGACAACATGATGCGGCATGGCTCAGAGGTAGAGTGGCCGTCTAGCAACCAAAGGGTCGCTGGTTCGATCCCCGACCCCGGTGACCATGTCCAAGTGTCCTTGAGCAAGATACTGAACCCATAACTGCTCCTGATGAGCAGGTTGGTGCCTTGCATGGCAGCTCCACCATCAGTGAGTGAGTGAACGGGTGAAGGAGACGACACTGTGAAGAGCTTGGAGTGCTGCTGAGGTAGAGAAGCGCTCTATTATCAACTGAGTTCATTTACCGTTTAATGAAGGAAGCCCTTGGTGTAACGGTGCTGTCGGGTTCACCAGGCCAGCAGGCTGTAGGTGCTGACACCACCTGCAGAGTCCACAGCAGCACTTTGCTCTCCAAGTCAGTTTTATTTCTACAGCGCCAAACCCCAACCAAAGTTCTGTCCTGACTCTGTCCAAGTAGAGCAGGTCCAGCACCTCCCTCCTTCAATGAACCTCCACCCAACAATTCTCCATCAGCAGCACATCCTGCAACAGCAGCCACCAGAACCTTCCTTTACCAGCAGGAAGATGGAGCAGATCCAGGATCAGTGGGGATGGAGAGAGAGCAGGAGAGCAGGACAGAGACAAAGACAGAGAATGGAGGACGACAGAGAGACAGAAGGAGAGAGAGGGACAGAGATAAAGAGAGAGAGAAAGGAGGAGAGACTGATGGACAGAGACAAAGACAGAGAATGGAGGAGGACAGAGAGACAGAAGGAAAGAGAGGGACAGAGATAAAGAGAGAGAGAAAGGAGGAGAGACTGATGGACAGACGGGGACGTGAGCAGGTGGAGCTACGGGTGGCAGCTGGAGCCTCTTCAGGTCTGGAGCCTCCTCCAGCAGCACCAGGATCTGGGATGAGGGGAGAAGAAGAGGAGTAGTAACACGTATGAGGACAGGAGGAGGACAGAGAAGCCCAGTGCATCATGGGAGATCCCAGCAGTCTGAGCCTAGAGCAGCAGATCTAAGGGCCAGCCTAAGCAGTCCTGACTATAACCCTGATCAACAAGGAGGTCTTAAGTCTGCTCTTAAACCTAGAGAGGGGGTCTGGGTCCTGGACTGGAACTGGGAGACGGTTCCACAGGAGGGGAGCCTGATAGCTGAAGGCTCTGGCTCCATTCTACTGTTAGAACTCTAGGAACCAGCAGGAACCCTGCATCCTGGGAGTGAAGGGTTCTAGCTGGATCAACGAGAGTATCAAAAATATCAACTACAGCAGCAAAATGTTTACTAGAGTATCAAAATGTTTAGTAGAGTATCAAAATGTTTAGTAGAGTATCAAAATGTTTAGTAGAGTATCAAAATGTTTAGTAGAGTATCAAAATGTTTAGTAGAGTATCAAAATGTTTACTAGAGTATCAAAATGTTTAGTAGAGTATCAAAATGTTTAGTAGAGTATCAAAATGTTTAGTAGAGTATCAAAATGTTTAGTAGAGTATCAAAATGTTTACTAGAGTATCAAAATGTTTAGTAGAGTATCAAAATGTTTACTAGAGTATCAAAATGTTTAGTAGAGTATCAAAATGTTTAGTAGAGTATCAAAATGTTTACTAGAGTATCAAAAATTTCAACTCGAGCATCAAAAAGCCCAACTTCGTTAAACTGCTGCCTCACGAGTCAGTGACTAGTGCTGAGTGACGTTCAACTAGTTCAGGAAATGGTTCAACATGTCAAAGTCTCACATGTTTGATACAGAGTCTGACTGGTGAGACAAAATGTCCTCCGCTAGTTACGGCGCTCTGTGGTTGCACGCTTCATTCAACTCTGGTACTGAGCAGGTGTCGTCTCTGGCGTGGCGGCGACACGTCGGACTACACGGAAGGGGAGTTTGTTTCTAAGCTGCCAGATCAGAACTGCTGTCTTACTGCTCTTCTCCTCTTTTGTCTTGCAGTCCCTTCAGTCTGAGTTTGTCCAGTACTAGAAGTCCAAACCTGCCCTGAACACTCGGCCCACGTTACCCACAACCCCCTGCGTGGGACGCTGCTTGCTGATGTAACTGAAGATGTATTTAGATTCAGAGCACAGATTTTATATTTGTGACAGAGAGAAGACCTATTTTTGTTTTTAAGAATTTTTTGATAAACTGAAGGAAAGAGGACTGGTTCCTTGTCATGGTGACAGTATTCCAGAACCCCTCCTGACTGGTTGAGCTGTCCCTCTGTTGGACAGCGTTTTCTACTTGGAGGAAGAAGAAGGGAAAGTTGAAACTCAGGTTCAAGACACGAGTCAACCATGATGCTTTTAGACTGAATGGTGACGGAGCTGAAGGTTAGCAGCTCAAGGACACCGAAGGATTGTGACCAGGCGCCATCACGCTGCCCAACAGGAAGCACAACTAACCCGCCTTTGTTTTCTTGTTTGTTTCAGTCTAGCCTTACTGGTGATCTGTAACCTTTAAGCTCTTGATGAGCTCCATCCCCCAGGATGCAACTCGCTCAGCTGTCGCTGTCAAAGCTCCTGTGTCACTGTCAGGTTCAGAACAAACGTTCGGCGATGAATGTAGAGAGGCGAGTCGAACATCTGATGATTCTTTGTGTGCTCAGTCACCTGGTGACATGGCGAGGATCCAGGCAGCAGCAGTTATTGATTCTCCGTACGATTTCTAGTCAGTTTTCATTCAGTAAGTCGATTAACCATTTTCAGACACTCATTAACGCTGAAGGTTCACCATCAGACTTGAAGGTCACAGATTCATGTCTTTGAGTCAAGTGTCCAACAGATTATGTTCTGATCAGATGAAGGTTATTGATCATCTTCTACCTCCTCTCCATTATGTATCTGAAGTTGCTTTCAAAATAAGAGCTCTGGGTCCAAATTCTTTGAAGTCACTTTGCCTTCAGTGAAGTAGACGAATGAATGATCATTCAGGTGTTTCAGTCCTCACAGGAAGCTCACCTGCTGGGTCCTGACGACAAAGGGAACCACAAAACACCCTAATGCTCCTTTAGCACCTATCTGAGAATGTTGATGCGCTGCAGGGCTTTTATTTTGAGAGGACTGTTTCTTGTCTTTCACTGAGCAAAATAACTTGAAAATTTATGTTCTTGTAACTGACAGTTTCCATGTGAGAAAATAAAATCCCTCTCTGTGTTTCCTGCGTTCAGATTCGTGATGAGCTGCCAATAATCAAATGTCACTTTCACAACAGTAGCAGCGTTGCCAGTTGGCACGGTGACGGATGAGCGGTGTTCATCTGGGGGCGTGGCCGGTCCGTCTCACAGTAACAAGTTACTGATGGAATCCCTTCATCTGCCTCCTGAACTGATAATCAGCCTTGTTTTATGGTTTTGATGATGATTTATTGCTTCACTGCCTCAGAGTCTCCATGGCAACACTCACCACTGACTCACATGTTGACACATGCGAAGCTGCATGTCACGTGTCAGAATGCACACTGATGTAACGTGAGCGGATGCAAGGAAATGTAGATTACAGTTAGAGGGAAGACGTGACAGGAAAGAGTCAGCTGATTCCTGAATGATCTGTGGCTCCATGACTCAGCTGTTTTTCCTTAAAAACACACAAACACCTAAGATGGCTCTGATTGGTCGATGTGTTCAAACGCTCAGTATATTCCTAAAATGATGTAATAACCATCCTGAACTTAAGGCAAGGCAGGTTTCTTTGTGGCCTGTTTTCCCCACCAGTTTGTCTCCAGGCTTCATGGCATCATAACAACATCCTCTGCCCTCAGAGCCTCACATCGACTGAGGAGAAACTCCATAGAAAACCTTGAACAGGGAAAAATGGGAGAAACCTCAGGGTGAGGAGGGGAGGAGGATCCCTCACCAGGAGGGACAGACGGACAGGAGATGTTGGTACAGAGAAGAAAACAGTTTATAACACAGAATGGAGGAAACATGGAAATGTTAATAACAGTTGAAGAAGGAAGCTTCTGGAAGGGGAGGCAGGGAGAGCAAGCCAGCTTGATGGGGGACTGGATGGCAGACTGGTTCATGGGAGGGGAGGCAGGGAGAGCAAGCCAGCTTGATGGGTGACTGGATGGTAGACTGGTTCATGGGAGGGGAGGCAGGGAGAGCAAGCCAGCTTGATGGGGGACTGGATGGTAGACTGGTTCATGGGAGGGGAGGCAGGGAGAGCAAGCCAGCTTGATGGGGGACTGGATGGTAGACTGGTTCATGGGAGGGGAGGCAGGGAGAGCAAGCCAGCTTGATGGGGGACTGGATGGTAGACTGGTTCATGGGAGGGGAGGCAGGGAGAGCAAGCCAGCTTGATGGGGGACTGGATGGTAGACTGGTTCATGGGAGGGGAGGCAGGGAGAGCAAGCCAGCTTGATGGGGGACTGGATGGTAGACTGGTTCATGGGAGGGGAGGCAGGGAGAGCAAGCCAGCTTGATGGGGGACTGGATGGTAGACTGGTTCATGGGAGGGGAGGCAGGGAGAGCAAGCCAGCTTGATGGGGGACTGGATGGTAGACTGGTTCATGGGAGGGGAGGCAGGGAGAGCAAGCCAGCTTGATGGGGGACTGGATGGTAGACTGGTTCATGGGAGGGGAGGCAGGGAGAGCAGGCCTGAATTCACTGAAGGCAATACCTGTAAGAGGCTAGCTGGAGGGTCAGAGGTCACTCTTGATTAGCTGCTGGAAACAGCTAACCTACGCACTTGCTGTCAGCTGAGTGTCACATGACAGCGTCTGACCCTCTGTGACCCAGCGACGAGTCCTCTGACTCCCTCCATTGTTATCTGACACTGAACTGATCGACTGATCAAAGACTCTGAAGCCACTGCACTGTAAAACCCTCGCTGACGCCTGAGCACGAGCTAGCAGGTCAGTGAGTCTCTGGCTAGCATACTCACTCAAGGAGACATGTGATTCACTGGTTCTCAACCTCTGGGACAAGGCCCTTGGGTGGGTCACGAAACAACTGCAGCTCCCAACTTATGTGTTGGAAGAAAAATATTTTTGGATTTTTGAAATAGCAAATAAAATCATGATGGAACTTTTATATTAAGATCATTTAAAGCTGAAAAAACAATTTGTTCAATCGAATCCTGAGCAACATGAGGAGTCACTCAACTTGATGGTTTTAAACACTTGTGAACATTAAACATAAACCTGATGAGCTAATAATTTATTAATATTTTTACTGTCTTGCTATTTCCAATTAATTTACTGAAATGGATCCATAGTAGGACAGCCCGGTGGAGCAGCGGTCCTCCCTGTGGCCCCCAGCAAGAAGGTTGTGGGTGGAGCAGTGGTCCTCCCTGTGGCCCCCAGCAAGAAGGTTGTGGGTGGAGCAGTGGTCCTCCCTGTGGCCCCCAGCAAGAAGGTTGTGGGTGGAGCAGTGGTCCTCCCTGTGGCCCCCAGCAAGAAGGTTGTGGGTGGAGCAGTGGTCCTCCCTGTGGCCCCCAGCAAGAAGGTTGTGGGTGGAGCAGTGGTCCTCACCGTGGCCCCCAGCAAGAAGGTTGTGGGTGGAGCCCCGGCTGCAGCACGGGGTCTTTCTGGGTGAGTCTCCATGTTCTCCCTGTTCCTGCTGGGTTCTCTCTGGTACTCCAGCTTCCTCCACAGTCCAAAGACATCAAGAGGGACCAGGTTAATCCAGACTCTAAATTGACCGTAGGCGTGGCTGGGAGAGCCAATGGTTGTCTGTCTCTATGTGTTGGCCCTGCCATGGACTGGTGACCTGTCCAGGGGGAAGGCTGCTGGGATAGGCTCCACCCCCACCACCCTCAACAGGAGAAGAGGGAGAAGATGGAGGGATGGATGATGGAGGGATGATGGATGAATGAGGGATGGATGGTGGATGGATGAGGGATGGATGGTGGATGGATGAGGGATGGATGAGGGATGGATGGATGGATGGATGAGGGATGGATGAGGGATGGATGAGGGATGGATGGTGGATGGATGAGGGATGGATGGTGGATGGATGGTGGATGGATGAGGGATGGATGAGGGATGGATGGTGGATGGATGAGGGATGGATGGATGGATGGATGAGGGATGGATGAGGGATGGATGAGGGATGGATGGATGGATGGATGGATGAGGGATGGATGAGGGATGGATGAGGGATGGATGGATGGATGGATGGATGAGGGATGGATGAGGGATGGATGAGGGATGGATGAGGGATGGATGAGGGATGGATGGATGGATGGATGGATGAGGGATGGATGATGGATGGATGGATGGATGGATGGATGAGGGATGGATGATGGATTAGTAGTAGCCGCAATAACAGCAGGAGCAGTAGTATTCTTATCAACTGAAGGGTCGCTGGTTCCATCCTCACTTCCCCTGGTGACCATGTCCAAGTGTCCTTGTGCAAGATACGACTACAGTAGCAGTAGCAATAGTAATACTAGTATTAGCAGTAGTAGTATTAGCAGTAGTAGCAGCAGTAATAGTAGTCGTAGTAGTATTAGCAGTAGTAGTATTAGTAGTAGTAGCAGCAGTAATAGCAGTAGTAGTATTAGCAGTAGTAGTATTAGTAGTAGTAGCAGCAGTAATAGCAGTAGTAGTATTTGCAGTAGTAGTATTAGCGGTAGTTGCAGCAGCAGGTCAAAGCAGACATCCGTCCCCACTGATCCTGGATCTGCTCCACCTGCTCACGTCCCCGTCTGTCCATCCCTCTCTCCTCCTTTCTCTCTCTCTTTATCTCTGTCCCTCTCTCTCCTTCTGTCTCTCTGTCTTCCTCCATTCTCTGTCTTTGTCTCTGTCCATCAGTCTCTCCTCCTTTCTCTCTCTCTTTATCTCTGTCCCTCTCTTTCCTCCTGTCTCTCTGTCTTCCTCCATTCTCTGTCTTTGTCTCTGTCCATCAGTCTCTCCTCCTTTCTCTCTCTCTTTATCTCTGTCCCTCTCTCTCCTTCTGTCTCTCTGTCTTCCTCCATTCTCTGTCTTTGTCTCTGTCCATCAGTCTCTCCTCCTTTCTCTCTCTCTTTATCTCTGTCCCTCTCTTTCCTCCTGTCTCTCTGTCTTCCTCCATTCTGTCTTTGTCTCTGTCCACCAGTCTCTCCTTCTGTCTCTCTCTTTATCTCTGTCCCTCTCTTTCCTTCTGTCTCTCTGTCCTCCTCCATTCTCTGTCTTTGTCTCTGTCCATCAGTCTCTCCTTCTGTCTCTCTCTCTTTATCTCTGTCCCTCTCTTTCCTTCTGTCTCTCTGTCTTCCTCCATTCTCTGTCTTTGTCTCTGTCCATCAGTCTCTCCTCCTTTCTCTCTCTTTATCTCTGTCCCTCTCTTTCCTTCTGTCTCTCTGTCTTCCTCCATTCTGTCTTTGTCTCTGTCCATCAGTCTCTCCTCCTTTCTCTCTCTCTTCATCTCTGCCCCTCTCTCTTTCCTTCTGTCTCTCTGTCTTCCTCCATTCTCTGTCTTTGTCTCTGTCCTGCTCTCCTGCTCTCTCTCCATCCCCACTGATCCTGGATCTGCTCCACCTTCCTGCTGGTAAAGGAAGGTTCTGGTGGCTGCTGTTGCAGGATGTGCTGCTGATGGAGAATTGTTGGGTGGAGGTTCATTGAAGGAGGGAGGTGCTGGACCTGCTCTACTTGGACAGAGTCAGGACAGAACTTTGGTTGGGGTTTGGTGCCTCACTAATGAACCGGACTCGTCTGGGAGCGGGGGGTCAGGCTCCTCCTCGCCCGCTCAGCCCTGTAACGGAGCTGAACCTAAAAAAGCGCTGAGTAGTTTTACAGTGCAGCTGCAGATCCGGTGGTGTCCAGCAGGAGGCGGCGCCGTGCAGACCAGCAGGAGACAAAGAGGAGGCGTCTGTCCTGCTGCTGCCGTCTCAAGCTCAGACTCACGTCGGCATTCCTGTCTTCTCCATGGCGTGGATGAAGGAGAGGACAGACATGACTCGCCCGTCCGTCAGCGGGTCGCTTCTGCTGTCAGGTGAGGAGAATCTTCATTTTCATCACGAGACAGGAACGCCCACTGCCGTGGCGGACCTGTCGGGCTCCCGCAGGGCTGCGCGGTGGTCAGAACGCTGGGGAGGCTGCGCCGGGGCTGCTGAGCCTGAACCCGTCCGTTCCCCCAGAACCGCTCGGCTCCGGCCTCAGTTCCTTCTGTGATTCCTTCTGTTGTTGCATTTTGGGCGCTTTTTAAAAAAATGGAATTTCATTATTTACAAAATTTCATATTGATGTGATTCGAAAAAGCGCATTCGCAAATCTTAAGACCAAAGATTTGGAATCGCAAACACAAACAGAAAATGATTTGAACATGGAAGACAAAACTGTTATTATTTATTGACATGAATTCTTTACTGATCATAAAATCGTGTGCCACACGATTATTATATTTTATGTAAAATTCTCTAGATGTGACTGACTGAGCGACCACTAGACACCAGATCACAATAATTATTATTAATATTATTAATATTCTTATGTTACAGGACATAATGGTGATAAACCTGATCTCCTCAGGAGATCGTTGATTATTGATTATTATTGATTACAGATCTGATCAGCTTCCTGTCACCTCCTCAGAACAAAACAAAGGAAACATTTTTATGTTTCTGTTTGTTTTGTTTTGGGTCTCTGAAGTTTCAAAGTAAAAGCCTGCTGTTTGTCTGGGCTGCAGGTGGGCGGGGCCACATTAACGTTCCAGCTCCACATTAAAGGGGCTAATACCCGTCTGGCGCCCTGACGGCTGAACGCCACATTTGAGCATCATTAATGCCTCAGAACAACCTGATCTGATCCCGTTGACGCCATCTAGAACTTGTTTACCTCTACGGTTCTGTTGTGTTGGTCTTCCCCTCCTCAGCTCTGATGATGTCATCGTGCAGTGTTCACGCTCTGCATGTTGAGGTTTGGCCCAAAAAGCCTCTCTTCAGGCTGGGCGAGCGTCATCAGCTGGTCTGTTCGGTTCAGGACTGTCCTGCCACACCGAGTATCTCCTGGTCTCTGCCCGGCGACCAACCGCTGACTGCCTCTGTCAAGAATGATGGGCCAAAATCAGTGGTGACCTTTGACCCCCTGATGATGGAACATGAAGGAACTCTTCTGTGTCGAGTTTCCTGTGGGCGAGAAAACAAACAGAACAAAGTCATCGTGCAGGTTTATGGTGAGTCAGACACACACACACACACTCTCACATACACTAACATTCTCTCACATACACACACACTCTCTCACACGCACACTCACTCACTCACACACACTCACTCACATACACACACATTGTCTCACCTATACACACACACACACACTCTCTCGCATGCACACTCACTCACACACACTCACTCACTCACACACACACACACTCTCACACGCACACTCACTCACACACACTCACTCAAACACACACACACTCTCACATACATACACACACACACACACACGCTCTCTCATACACACACACACACACTCACATACACATTCTCTCACACACACACACACTCTCTCACACGCACACTCACACACACACACACTCACATACACACACACACTCTCACATACACACACACTCTCACATACACACACACAAACACACTCACATACACACACGCAAACACACACACTCTCACATACACACACACACTCTCACATACACACACACTCTCTCTCACATACACACACACACTCTCTCTCACACACACTCACTCTCACACTCACATACACACACACACACACACTCTCTCACATACACACACACACTCTCTCTCACACACACTCACTCTCACACTCTCACTCTCACGCAAACACTCTCATTCACTTTCACTCACTCACACTCACTCTCACGCACACACTCACTCACTCTCACGCAAACACTCACTCACACTCACTCTCACGCACACTCACTCTCACACATTCTCACTCTCATTCAACACACTCACTCACTCTCACTCACTCACTCACTCACTCTCACGCACACACTCATTCACTCACTCTCACACTCACTCACTCACTCTCACGCACACACTCATTCACTCACACTCACTCACTCTCACACATTCTCACACTCATTCTCACTCACTCACTCTCTCACTCACTCTCACGGATTCACTCACTCACACTCACTCACTCACACGCAAACACTCACTCACTCACTCACACTCTCTCACTCACTCATTCTCACACACACTCACTCACTCTCACTCACTCACACACTCTCACATACACACACACTCTCTCTCACATACACACACACACACACACACTCTCTCACACACACACTCACTCTCACACTCACTCACTCTCACGCACACACTCATTCACTCACTCTCACACTCACTCCCTCTCACACTCACTCACTCTCACGCACACACTCATTCACTCACTCTCACACTCACTCCCTCTCACACTCACTCTCTCACACTCATTCTCACTCACTCACTCACTCTCACGGATTCATTCACTCACACTCACTCACTCACCCTCACGCAAACACTCACTCATTCACTCACTCACTCTCATGCACTCACTCACTCTCACGCAAACATTCACTCATTCACTCACACTCACGCATTCTCTCACTCTCACACAAACACTCACTCATTCACTCACTCACCCTCACCAGTCTCTCACTCTCATGCAAACACTCACTCATTCACTCACTCACTCACACTCACGGATTCACTCACTCACACTCACTCACACGCAAACACTCACTCACTCACACTCTCTCACTCACTCATTCTCACACACACTCACTCACTCTCACTCACTCACCCACTCTCTCACTCTCATGCAAACACTCACTCATTCACTCACTCACTCACACTCACGGATTCACTCACTCACACTCACTCACTCACACGCAAACACTCACTCACTCACACTCTCTCACTCACTCATTCTCACACACACTCACTCACTCTCACTCACTCACCCACTCTCTCACTCTCACGCAAACACTCACTCATTCACTCACACTCACTCACTCTCACGCACTCTCTCACTCTCACGCACACACTCACTCATTCACACACTCACTCTCACGCACTCTTTCACTCTCACACAAACACTCACTCATTCACTCACACACTCTCACGCACACACTCACTCACACTCACTCTCACGCATTCTCACACTCATTCTCACTCACTCACTAACTCACGCACACACTCATTCAACACACTCACTCACTCTCACTCACTCACTCACTCTCACGCACACACTCATTCACTCACTCTCACACTCACTCCCTCACACACTCACTCACTCACTCACTCTCACGCACACACTCATTCACTCACACTCACTCACTCTCACACATTCTCACACTCATTCTCACTCACTCACTCTCTCACTCACTCTCACGGATTCACTCACTCACACTCACTCACTCACACGCAAACACTCACTCACTCACACTCTCTCACTCACTCATTCTCACACACACTCACTCACTCTCACTCACTCACCCACTCTCACATACACACACACTCTCTCTCACATACACACACACACACACTCTCTCACACACACACTCACTCTCACGCACACACTCATTCACTCACTCTCACACTCACTCCCTCTCACACTCACTCTCTCACACTCATTCTCACTCACTCACTCACTCTCACGGATTCATTCACTCACACTCACTCACACGCAATCACTCACTCACTCTCACGCACTCACTCTCACTCACTCACTCTCACGCACACACTCATTCACTCTCACTCACTCACTCACCCACCCTCACATACACACACACTCTCACATACACACACACTTTCTCTCACATACACACACACACTCTCTCTCACTCACAAACTCACTCTCACACTCACTCACCCTCACTCATTCACTCACTCACTCTTACGCACTCTCTCACTCTCACGCAAACACTCACTCATTCACTCACACTCACTCACTCTCACGCACTCTCTCACTCTCACGGCACACTCACTCATTCACACACTCACTCTCACGCACTCTTTCACTCTCACACAAACACTCACTCATTCACTCACACACTCTCACACACACACTCACTCACACTCACTCTCACGCACACACTCACTCTCACACATTCTCACACTCATTCTCACTCACTCACTCTCACGCACACACTCACTCACTCTCACGCACTCACTCACTCTCACGCACACACTCATTCACTCACTCTCACACTCACTCACTCTCACACTCACTCACTCTCACGCAAACACTCACTCTCACGCAAACACTCACTCTCACGCAAACACTCACTCTCACACATTCTCACACTCACTCACTCTCACGCACTCTCTCACTCTCACGCACACACTCACTCATTCACACACTCACTCTCACGCACTCTTTCACTCTCACACAAACACTCACTCATTCACTCACACACTCTCACGCACTCACTCACACTCACTCTCACGCACACATTCACTCTCACACATTCTCACACTCATTCTCACTCACTCACTCTCACGCACACACTCACTCACACTCACTCTCACGCACTCACTCACTCACTCTCACGCACACACTCATTCACTCACTCTCACACTCACTCACTCTCACACTCACTCCCTCTCACGCAAACACTCACTCTCACACATTCTCACACTCACTCACTCATGCACACACTCACTCACTCACACTCACGCACTCACTCTCACGCACACACTCATTCACTCCCTCTCACACTCACTCCCTCTCACACTCACTCCCTCTCACACTCACTCCCTCTCACACATTCTCACACTCATTCTCACTCACTCACTCACTCTCACGGATTCACTCACTCACTGACACTCACTCACTCACACGCAAACACTCACTCACTCACACACATTCTCACACTCATTCTCACTCACTCACTGACACGCAAATACTCACTCACTCTCACACTCACTCACTCACACTCACTCTCACTCACTCACCCTCACTCAAACACTCACTCATTCACTCACTCACTCTCACGCACTCTCTCACGCAAACACTCACTCATTCACTCACTCACTCTCACGCAGTCTCTCACTCTCACGCACACACTCATTCACTCACTCTCACACTCACTCACTCACACGCAAACACTCACTCCCTCTCATGCACTCACTCTCACTCACTCACTCTCAGGCACACACTCACTCTCACTCACTCATCCACTCTCACGCACACACTCATTCACTCACTCTCATACTCACTTACTCACACGCAAACACTCACTCACTCTCACTCACTCACTCACTCACTCTCACGCACACACTTACTCACTCACACTCACTCACTCTCACACTCACTCACACACTCACAGTGACCCATTAACTGATGTTTGATGTGTTTCGATGCCCATATAAGGTCTGTTCTCTGATTGGTTTATTGTTTATTGGTTGTCTGGGCGGGTCCAGCCTTCCCGTTGCCCCCCAGCATCAGCGGTCAGGAGCTTGTCAGGCTGGGGGTGGAGTCCAACCTCACCTGCAAGGTGTCAAACATTTATCCCCCTGAGCTGCTGACCCTTGATTGGCTGAGAGGTGACACGGTCGTGCAGAGCATCGTGGGAGATCCTGGTGCCGGCTCAGTCCAGTCTACGTACAGTTTCACGTCTCGGAGGGAGGATTCAGGGGCCAACATCACCTGCAGGGCCACACTGGACCTGCCAGACCTTCTGGCAGAGACCAGAACCAGAGAGACTGCCATCACCCTGGACCCCCTCTGTGTGTTGAACAAGCACGTTGACAAACATTAGAAATCAATATTATTGATTGAAAATTCTTCATATTGATCATTATCATCATGTCCTGCAGATCCTCCCGTCGTCACAGCGATACCAGACTCTGTGGCCGTCATGGCAGGCTCTCCGCTTACTCTCACCTGCTCGGCGGAGGGGAACCCTGCACCGTTCCTCACCTGGAACTTCAGGATGGCAGATGGGCGGTTGGTGCCGCAGGTTCGAGGCCCGCAGCTCATCATCCCAGCAGCCAATCTGTCGCTGGCGGGATGCTACATCTGTGAGGCCAGCAACACAGAGGGGAAGCAGAGTGCTGCGGTGGAGGTCAAAGTTCATGGTGAGACAGGTGTCTCTGATTGAATCACCTGAAAAGATCTGATTGGTGCTTGTTCTCATTTGTTTCTTATCCGTGTCTTGGACAGCTCCGCCCACCAACACCTCCATCTGGGTGACTCCAGGTCATGAGGTTGTGGAGGGTCAGCAGCTTAAGTTTACCTGTGTCTCAGAGGGAGCTCCACCACCAACACTGGTGCTGAGGAGAGAGGGGGCGGAGCTCCATAGGGTTGACTCCACCTCCTCACTCTCCTTCAGGTTCTCCTCTGCCCACCTGGAAGACTCCGCCCACTACCAGTGTGAAGCCTCCAACCGGTTTGGATCTCAGCTGGTCACCAGTTCTGTCACTGTCAAAGGTCAGAGGTCAGGCAGTGCTGCTGTCAACATGAGAACATTTAGTTTTAAGGTACAGTTTGTTTTTCCTGGTGAGGTCCGCCATTGGCTCCCTCCGTCACATGCCTGATGTGAAGGAGCTCTGGAAAGGTCACATGACTCAATGCTGATGAGCATCAGTTAGCAGTGGCATTGTCAGCAGGTTAGCATACTGATGCTAATATTATCCAGGGTTAGGGTTGGTTAGTTAGTAGGCCAGCGATCTGCTCAGTTCTCATGACTGAATGATATTGATGGCTCTCTCAGCTCACCCTCTGCAGGTGCAGCTGACTCCGCCCCTCTCAGCAGCAGAGCAGGGTTCGGATCTGGTTCTGACCTGCCAAGCTTCTGGATGCCTGCATGCACCCCTGCTCACCTGGAGGAAGACAGACCTGGACCGGGACTCGGACCTGGGACAGAACATCCTTCAGAGGACACAGGAGCCAGACGGACTGTCCCTGCTCCACCTGCAGAACCTGGACCTGCCAGACCAAGGCAACTACCGCTGTGAGGCCCAGTGTGACTCCGTGATTAGGACCAGAGACGCAGAGGTCTGTATATACGGTGAGTCACACACCCGAGTCTGTGACATCATCAGTCACCTGAGAAATCAAACATATCGTTTTTATGACTAAGTTGCCAGAATGACTCGAGCAGAACCAGCAGTGTTAACATGGAGATGCAGGACTTTGGAACAACTTGATTGATTGGTCTATCAACATGGGACAGGAAGTGACTGAGGGTCAGAGGTGACAGACTGTAACCCCTGATGATCGGACACATGGTCAAGAACCTGATCAGAGCCGGTCCAGTAGGATCTGGGAAACGAGCTGCATGATGATGCCTGTCAGGTCAGAGTGCTGGCCGGCGGCCAGACCTGCTGTGTGACTGCAAATATTTATTCCTGCTGGTGGGAGCTGAGAGGTCAAAGGTCACTCTGGTGTTTAGTGTTGCTACCAAAGAGAAGAAGGCTTCTTCAGCATCTGTCTTTAATCTGAGCAGAGGAGGACAGACAGGAAGTCCCCCCCCACACACACAGACACAGACACACACACACACGCGCGCGCGCGCACGTGCAAGACAGGAATCTGAACCTGGCGAGGGAGGAGCTTCAGTCTGATGGTGAAGCCTCATTGATGATAGACAGACAGGAAATGATGTGTGAATGTTTCTGTGTTTGATTCTCCAGCTCTTCCTTCTGACCCTATTCTGAAGGACTCTGGACCGGTCCTGCTGGGTCAGGAAGCAGTCCTTCGCTGTGATGTCAACAACGTCTTTCCAGCCAATCAGCTCAGGGTCCGATGGATGTCCGGGAACACCACGCTAATGTCAGAGTCCTTCCGGTTCTCTGGTTCCTCACAGAACATAACGTCTGTTCTACGTTACCGGGTTCAGGATGATCAGCAAGTCCTGACTTGCCGAGCCGACCTGCTAACAGTCAGTGGAGACGTGTGGCGGGCCAGGAGGACCAGCATCCTCCTACAGGTCCACTGTGAGTGACAGTGAAAGCTGCACATGTAAGAGGAAGCAGTTCAATTAAACATCAAGTTGCTCTCAGGTCTATTTAGACTCAGACTTGGATTCACTTTGGAATTTGGACTGATCAGCTACACTCCACTCAGGAAAACTGTAGTTTCCAGATGTTTGTCTGATCAGGCCACAGCTGGATTTAAGGAAGTGGTTCCATTGGTGCTAAATTCAGTGTCATGTCCCACTGTAACAGAGGCGCTGTTGTCCACCTTTGTCCCTCCCAAACTGATCCTTTTATCCATAGAGCAGCAGCACCTTTGCAACAACTCTGGACTCTGCTGGCCCACTAAAACAGAAAACTATGAATCCAAGGAAACAAGCACCTTGGTACGGTTCTGGAACCTGACAGCTTCAACAAGAAACCAGAAACTGGAGAGAAGATGGTGCTGCTCCAAACTGGAGGAGTCACATGGAGTCTGGCAAGATGGCCTTAGAACCTAGAAGAAAGCCCTTGGTAGAACCAGAGCAGCCGACTACTCAGCACTGATAGAGGAACACAAGAACAACCCAGGTTCCTCTTCAGTACTGGAGCCAGACTGACAGAGAGCCACAGCTCTACTGAACCAAGTAGTCCTGTTTCCCTGGGCAGCAAAGAGTTCATGGACTTCTTTAAGGACAAAATTCTCCTGATTAGAGAGAAACTTCTTCTCCTGCTGCCATCAGCTGACAACATGGCCCCTAGAACCCAGAACCTTAGAGGCAGCTGGAGGACCAGACACACACTTGGATAGTTTTTCTCCCATCAGCCTTCATGAGCTCAGTTCAATAATGTCCTCCTCTAAACCTCCAGCTGTCTCTTAGACCCCATCCCAACTAAGCTGCTCCAAGACTCTCTCCCCTCGTTAGCCCCTCCCTCTTAGATATGATCAATGTGGCGCTGGTATCTGGTTCTGTCCCTCAGTCCTTTAAAGTAGCAGGAATTAAACCCTCCTCAAAAAACAAGCCTGGATCCAGAAGTTCTCTCCTGGACTGCTTCTCTGCATGGCTCCCTGTCAGATTCAGAACAGAATTTAAAATTCTTCTTCTACCATCAAAGTCCTCAAGAATCAGGCTCCTTCATCCCTGACAGAGCTCCTAGTCCCCTATGATCCAGCTAGAACCCTTCACTCCCAGAATGCAGGGTTCCTGCTGGTTCCTAGAGTTCTAACAGTAGAATGGAGCCAGAGCCTTCAGCTATCAGGCTCCCCTCCTGTGGAACCGTCTCCCAGTTTCAGTCCAGGACCCAGACCCCCTCTCTAGGTTTAAGAGCAGACTTAAGACCTCCTTGTTGATCAGGCTTATAGTCAGGACTGCTTAGGCTGGCCCTTAGATAGACTACGGTTTATTCAGACTCAGACTCAGGTCTATTTAAACTTTCACTAACTCAGTTGATTTGGCTTCGTGTTGCAGACCCGCCCAGGAGAACCTCCATCCTTCTGAGTCCAGGTGAGCAGCTGCTGGAGGGTCAACAAATGACCATTTCTTGTCAGTCAGAGGGAGCTCCGCCTACAACGCTGGTGCTGAGGAGACAAGGGGTGGAGCTTCAGAGAGTTGATTCCGCCTCCTCCCTTTCCTTCTGCCTGTCCTCTGCTAAGCTGGAAGACTCCGCCCACTACCATTGTGAAGCCTCAAATCGGTTTGGATCCCAGCTGGCCTCCAGCTCCGTCACTGTCAGAGGTCAGAGGTCAGGCAGTTTGTTGAACACTCCTCTGTTCTTCTCCTTGGAGGTTGTTTTCTCGGACGACTGTTATTGCTAAGGTCGACCTTTCACTCCCTCACATGATTCTGTTTCTCTGAAGAGCTGCTGAGGAATGCAGAGCCTGACAACTTGGCCGCCGCCGCTGCCGCTGCTGTGAGACAACCTGCCAGCCAGATAATCCGTCATCGTTAATGCGTCCGAGTGTGTTCCTTCAAATAAAGAGGAGGCTGATGTGACACACATGTTGATTAAAAGCAAACACTCATCTTCATCCAGTCACATGACACAGCTGATGGCATGTTTGGGTGAAAGGTCAAACTGAATGTCACCAAAGTTTTAGTGTTGAAATATTTTCACCTGGAGCTGTGTCTCTTGACTTCCTGTTTCTGAGGCGAGGATGCTGATTGAGTCACAGTAGCAACGATCTCGCTCAAAGCGTTGAGAGGCGCTAATGGGACCTCTCAGCTGATAACTGCAGCTTGAAACAAAACCTGAGGACACCTGACCTGCGCTGAAGGTCAAGAGGTCACCAACCTGCATGTCCTCCATTGAGGGTGCTAAGAGTTAAAATTCACCAAGGAACTAAAGTCAGCTTTGTTGTCTCCTTCCTGGTTGTTGAAACTGTTCAGACTCCAACAGACGCTGCAACCTCCTCGGTCCAGATGAATGCTGGGATATGAGTCTTCATCTGATGACGTCGCTGTCAAAGATTTATTTGCTGTGTCATAACAGAACTGTTGACATCTGGTTCTTCTGGTCCAGCTCCTCCGAGGAACACCACGGTCCTCGTCCTGCCCTCCACCGAGGTTCAGGAGGGACAAGACGTCACCGTGTGCTGCAGAGCCATTAGCTTCCCGCCATCAGCCGTCACCCTGA
>NC_141333.1:498077-510577 GCF_037954235.1 Aulostomus chinensis | reverse complement strand
AATACGTATTTAACCACAGGAGTGAGGGGCTTTAGGCCGGCCCTCACATCTTCAAAGGGCTGATTGAAGAGCAAGACTTGGTTTTAGGGTTAAGGTTAGAATCAGGTTCAGGTTAGGGTCAGGGGTCAGGCAGTCAGCTGAGATGGTTAGGGTCAGGGGTCAGGCAGTCAGCTGAGATGGTTAGGGTCAGGGGTCAGGCAGTCAGCTGAGATGGTAAGGGTCAGGCAGTCAGCTGAGATGGTTAGGGTCAGGGGTCAGGCAGTCAGCTGAGATGGTAAGGGTCAGGCAGTCAGCTGAGATTGTTAGGGTCAGGGGTCATGCGGTCAGCTGAGATGGTAAGGGTCAGGGGTCAGGCAGTCAGCTGAGATGGTTAGGGTCAGGGGTCAGGCAGTCAGCTGAGATGGTTAGCCTCAGGGGTCAGGCAGTCAGCTGAGATGGTTAGGGTCAGGGGTCAGCTGAGATGGTTAGGGTCAGGGGTCAGGCAGTCAGCTGAGATGGTTAGGGTCAGGGGTCAGGCAGTCAGCTGAGATGGTTAGGGTCAGGGATCAGGCAGTCAGCTGAGATGGTTAGGGTCAGGGGTCAGGCAGTCAGCTGAGATGGTTAGGGTCAGGGGTCAGGCAGTCAGCTGAGATGGTAAGGGTCAGGGGTCAGCTGAGATGGTTAGGGTCAGGGGTCAGCTGAGATGGTTTGGGTCAGGGGTCAGGCAGTCAGCTGAGATGGTTAGGGTCAGGGGTCAGGCAGTCAGCTGAGATGGTTAGGGTCAGGGGTCAGGCAGTCAGCTGAGATGGTAAGGGTCAGGGGTCAGGCAGTCAGCTGAGATGGTTAGGGTCAGGGGTCAGGCAGTCAGCTGAGATGGTTAGGGTCAGGGGTCATGCAGTCAGCTGAGATGGTAAGGGTCAGGGGTCATGCAGTCAGCTGAGATGGTAAGGGTCAGGCAGTCAGCTGAGATTGTTAGGGTCAGGGGTCATGCAGTCAGCTGAGATGGTAAGGGTCATGCAGTCAGCTGAGATGGTTAGGGTCAGGGGTCATGCAGTCAGCTGAGATGGTTAGGGTCAGGGGTCATGCAGTCAGCTGAGATGGTAAGGGTCAGGCAGTCAGCTGAGATGGTTAGGGTCAGGGGTCATGCAGTCAGCTGAGATGGTAAGGGTCATGCAGTCAGCTGAGATGGTTAGGGTCAGGGGTCATGCAGTCAGCTGAGATGGTTAGGGTCAGGCAGTCAGCTGAGATTGTTAGGGTCAGGGGTCATGCGGTCAGCTGAGATGGTTAGGGTCAGGGGTCAGCTGAGATGGTTAGGGTCAGGGGTCAGGCAGTCAGCTGAGATGGTTAGGGTCAGGGGTCAGGCAGTCAGCTGAGATGGTTAGGGTCAGGGGTCAGCTGAGATGGTTAGGGTCAGGGGTCAGCTGAGATGGTTTGGGTCAGGGGTCAGGCAGTCAGCTGAGATGGTTAGGGTCAGGGGTCAGGCAGTCAGCTGAGATGGTAAGGGTCAGGGGTCAGGCAGTCAGCTGAGATGGTTAGGGTCAGGGGTCAGCTGAAATGGTTAGGGTCAGGCAGTCAGCTGAGATGGTTAGCCTCAGGGGTCAGGCAGTCAGCTGAGATGGTTAGGGTCAGGGGTCAGGCAGTCAGCTGAGATGGTAAGGGTCAGGGGTCAGGCAGTCAGCTGAGATGGTTAGCCTCAGGGGTCAGGCAGTCAGCTGAGATGGTTAGGGTCAGGGGTCAGGCAGTCAGCTGAGATGGTTAGGGTCAGGGGTCAGGCAGTCAGCTGAGATGGTTAGGGTCAGGGGTCAGGCAGTCAGCTGAGATGGTTAGCCTCAGGGGTCAGGCAGTCAGCTGAGATGGTTAGGGTCAGGGGTCAGCTGAGATGGTTAGGGTCAGGGGTCAGGCAGTCAGCTGAGATGGTTAGGGTCAGGGGTCAGGCAGTCAGCTGAGATGGTTAGGGTCAGGGGTCAGGCAGTCAGCTGAGATGGTAAGGGTCAGGGGTCAGGGAATGACTTATGCTTCAGTGGTGGGTTCGTAAAAGTGAATCTATTCCTGATGTTCACAGCTGCATTGGTAGTGAAGCCAGTGGTGAACTGCAGACTCTATAAAGTCAGATGTTACTTGCATGTTCATTCGTTGTATTTTTCTCCAAATGTTATCAGTTGTACTTCATATCTTCTATGCTGTGTCTCTTCAGTCGCTGATCTTTAGTCCAGCTGATCTTGTCAATTCTTCTTCTTCAGTTTAGGTCTGATCTCAGACTCCTTCCACATGTTCTTCGACTGTACTGCTCTGCTCGCCGGCCTCGCCGCCTCCGTCATTTCCAGGTGGCGCTCCAACGACAGCTTCTCTTACGGGTGAGACTCAGCACACACTCATTTACATACTTGAGCTTTTACCTCTTATTATATTAATTTAATATATTTACTATTTCAATATGTAGTGGATATCACTTGGATCCAGTGACCTTGTTTGATTCTAGTCTGTAGGTTGTTTTCTCATGACCTTTGACCCAGTTCTTACTCATTTCCTTGCAGCATTTCCATTGTTTTATTCATTTAATAAATCTGGCGGCCATTTTGACCTCAATGATACAGACGCTAGAGAGCCTGAGCCAGCTGGCACTTAGACTGACCGTTGCCAACACCAGGTGTGCTCAGGGCACGAGTGAGAGGAGGCAGGGCGTCAGTCACTCGCACGCGTGTTAGCTGATCTCTGTGGTGCTTTTGCGTTTCAGTTACGTCCGAGCAGAGGTTCTGGCCGGATTCGTCAATGGACTCTTCCTCATCTTCACAGCTTTCTTCATCTTCTCTGAAGGAGTTGAGGTAAACACAGATACACATGGACCCACACACCCACACACCTATAGCTGAGGAAATGTTGTGTGTGTGTGTGTGTGTGTGTGTGTGTCAGAGAGCTCTGGAGCCTCCGGACGTTCATCACGAGCGGCTGCTTCCTGTCTCTGTTGCTGGTCTGCTGGTTAATCTGGTTGGAATCTTCGTTTTCCAGCACGGAGGACATGGACACTCACATGGCGAGGAAGGTAACACCTGTTACAACATGAGGGACTGAGCGAGGAGGAACGTTGGTGTGTGTGCCACCTCTAAAGTTTGACCTGTGTCTTTCTCATCCTCAGGTCATGGTCACAGCCATGCTCTGTTCAATGGCAGCGTGAATCACAGCCACAGTCATGGAGGACATGGACACCAGAACAAACACGCTAACAGGCAGGGACACGGACACAGTCATGACGGACACGGACACAGTCATGACGGACACGGACACAGCCATGACGGACACAGACACGACGTCCACTGTCAAGGTGAGCGTTGGTCCTGAAGTCAATCATCCACTGGCAGACAAATGTGGGATCCAGTCCTGTTTACCAGGTATCAAAGAGTGTTGGCGTGTGACACTGATGGTGACGTGTCAGTGTTGTGTCTCCTCAGATGAGCAGCAGCTGACACCGGGAAAAGGTTCCAGTAAACAGATCCTGCAGGGTGAGGACAGCTGCAGCTCCACTAGATCACATCTCACCTTCATACAACAGTGATCAGATAGGTTGGGCTTCCATGTGGTGGAGAAGAACCTTGAGATCCTCCCTACACTTAAAACTCTTCTTAAAGGAACACACCCACTTATCAGGAGATGTATCATCCCTAGTAGAGCTGAGACCCACACTAGTTAGCTTAGCCCAATGGCTAGTAGTGGGTGGGAAGTGGTAGCATCAGCTAGCTAAGGTCCAAGCTAGTTAGCTTAGCCCAATGGCTGGTAGTGGGTGGGAAGTGGTAGCATCAGCTAGCTCAGGTCCAGGCTAGTTAGCTTAGCCCAATGGCTGGTAGTGGGTGGGAAGTGGTAGCATCAGCTAGCTCAGGTCCAGGCTAGTTAGCTTAGCCCAATGGCTGGTAGTGGGTGGGAAGTGGTAGCATCAGCTAGCTCAGGTCCAGGCTAGTTAGCTTAGCCCAATGGCTGGTAGTGGATGGGAGGTGGTAGCATCAGCTAGCTCAGGTCCAGGCTAGTTAGCTTAGCCCAATGGCTGGTAGTGGGTGGGAAGTGGTAGCATCAGCCGGCTCAGGTCCAGATGATTCTACCACTACAACGTCTCCTGATGTTAAACTGGTATTCATCACCAAGGTGACACACAACCCTCCCGATATTAATGCAGGCAGAGACGCAGCTACGCTAACACTTCCCACCCACTACCAGTCATTGTGCTAAGCTAACTAGCCAGGGTCTCAGCTCAGGTTAACACTGGAACCAGATCTCTACCAGTATTTTAATGTCCTCATTGATCAGTATAGTGAGGTAGTTTGACGAGGACGTCTCAACACAAATGTCTGAAAGGAAAGTGAACCATCCTGGAGATTCAGAGGAGCTGACAGATCAGCTCTCCTCTTCGTTGAGTCGAACTATCGTCACTATATCAAACTCATGGTTGACCTCTAGTGGCTGCTCATTAAAACAGCACATCACACCTGTCAATCAGCAACTGATTACACAGTACTGACCTTTTGAAATAGCAATTACATGAGCAATTATTGAAAATCTGCTGGTAAGATGAAAAGAGTGTGCCACCAGGGGGCGCATGCTCACATCACACCCTTTCACGTAACTCACTCACATCATGCACACACTCCATCACACACTCACAATGTCTATTATCAGTCAGGCTTGTTGATCAATTGGGATGTTTCTGGGGAGTCAGTCACTAAGTTCACAAACATGAGAATATCAAGATATTCATGTGTGTGTGTGTGTGTGTGTGTTGCAGGAGTCCTGCTACATATCATCGCTGACACACTCGGCAGCGTTGGTGTCATCATCTCAGCTCTGCTGATGCAGAACTATGACCTGATGATTGCTGATCCCATCTGCTCCATGCTGATTGCCATGTTGATTGGAGTCAGGTGACACACAGACACACACACTGAACATGTTGGTGTAGTGATATCAGAGCGCACCTCTAATATTGTGAACTCATTACTCATGTCGTCAGGCCCAAGCGCACAGCGACGTGCTCCAATCTTTGCTGCCTAACAGAACTCATTCCAGTCATTCGAACCTCTGGGAGATCCTCTAGAACTTCCTCATCAATAATCTTAAGCGCAAATATTGATAATCACTCTCTGAAACACACAGACTGAAATTTCTGAGTGTTCCTGAACACACCATCAACTGACCCTCCGCTGCATCGCGGCACCAACTGGAAAGAGAGGAAGTCTGAAATTGCATCTTTGTCAGCCTGGAAGGACGAATGGAAAATACTCGCCGCTAATGTCAAGAATGTGCCATTAGTCACTAATGTAATGCCACAGGCCAAACCACGGGAATGGACCTGGAACAGTTCTGGAGAAGAGCCTGGCCTCCACCAGCGCTCTGAATGTAAACACAGAGGCCAGATTTCCCAGAAGCCCCAGCGATAAATGGAGCTGATGTGGTTTGATAGGCTGGAAGGAACCACTGCTGCGTGGCCAGGAGCAGAGCCGGCTGTGGTCAGCTGACAGGCCTTCAGCCAACCACAAGCATCACGTTACTGCAGCTGAGACCACCGGCGCCAACAAGAGCCCCCGCAGCCAATCAGAGCCATCTCCCTGATGAGGCAGAAGACGAATCCGCAGAACTCTGGGAGAGTGGGGGGGCACGTGGAACAGACAGGAAGTGTACAGTTACATCAAATTCTTCACTCACGTTAACTGGCACGAATAATCAGACCAATATTCACCCACACGCCGCCCCCCAGCTGTCAGCATCAGACCAATGATAAAACGATGACATCATCACCGCTGTGGTGTCTGGGTCGTGACCTCGTTAATGGAGACTTGACTGATGTAACTGTAATATAAAGATCAAAACACATCAGATGGTAAATAAGGTGCCTATTTCTCAATTCTGTCACCATGACAACAAGCTGACGACATTTAAAATGCTGCTTTATGAAAGGAGTTCATTTCGCAGCATCAGGTCTGCTCATCTGTGACCTTTGACCCTCAGTGTGGTGCCACTGCTGCGTGAGTCTATTGGGATTCTGATGCAGAGAACGCCGCCCTCACTGGACCACACCCTCCCAGAGTGCTACCAGAGAGTGAGTACAAGCCACGCCCACACCCCTCTTTGCCAGGTGTTCCTTGCGTCCATCAGCCTGTCCTGTTGTGTTCAGGTGCAGCAGCTGCAGGGCGTTTACAACCTGCAGGAGCCTCACTTCTGGACGCTGTGCACCGACGTTTACATCGGAACCCTGAAGCTGCTTGTGGCCCCAGATGCCGACATGCGCTGGATCCTCAGCCAGACGCACCACATCTTCACACAGGTACCTGAACGCACCACCACCTACATCAATGTTGTAGACTTGTAGAAGATTTGAAGTTGTTGTGTAGTTGTCATGGTAACACTTTTTCTCTGCAGGCAGGGGTGCGACAGCTGTATGTTCAGATTGACATGGCTGCCATGTAGAAGCTCCTCCCCTATGGACACAGGGACCAATCACTTGTTGGCTGCTGCTGCAGGTGATATCTGACCAGAGGTCAAAAAATAGACGGGGGGGGGGGGGGGCTACGAGAACTGTTTTGACCTCACACTGCCCCTACCCTCTATTATCTTTGTACCCACCTGTGCACACATGGCCCTGGTGGGACCTTGGCCCGCCCCCTAACCTTGTAGAATGAAGCAAAGTATTCTGGGTAAGTGCCTTCATCATTAATCAGACCCTCCCACGCCCCTCTTACATCACGCTGGGACCAGACTGCTACCAGCTGATTGGTGTGAGTGAATGAGTGTATATGATGTCATGTTTTAACGTGCCAAACCATGTGATCAAATCATGTGACTAGTCGCTGGGTTCAGTCTTTTTCAACTGTAATAAATGATTGTTTCTTTGACGTGTTTGTTTGTATTTATTGATGACATCACACGAGTCAGGACTGACACCATGGCGTCGGCACCGAGGTCCTCTGGCTCCTTGACATGATCCGAGAACAGACGTCAACAAATTCTACACTCGTTTTTATTTACTGATTCTAAGCTGACGACGACAAAGCTTTGATCAAAACATTTCAACCTCAATTATCTGAATTAAATGAACTAATTGCCACAAGAAGTTACATCCTGACTCCTGCAGCTGACACGCCTTCTTCCAGTTTGATAAACAGACTAGTGACATCATCATCTGAATTATTTTAGGACAGTGAAAGACATTTGTGTTCATCTGGAATCAAGACTTATGAGGTGTAGGTGGAGCTGTCAATCATGCTCAGGTGCTGCAGCGCATCGGGTTCAGCATTCACTCGCAGCATGTCGACCTCCATTGGGTGGAGTCGACCAGTGATCACCAGTGAATGTAGCGGCGCACCAAGGTCACATGACACCAGCTGGCATAACGTTGCTGTGCGGATCATCTGGTCATCGGCGCCAAGTCGGGCCACACCTACACACACAGTATTCTCCGTCATACCTGCAGACAGAAATATCATCCATTTAGAGGAGAATGACTGCCACAGGTGCATGCTGACATGACTAGTGGCTTCTGATTTGTATGTGGTCAGCAGAGCTAGAGGTCAGCCATCACCCACCCAGCTCCTCCCCCTGGTCCCGCCTCCTCTGGATGATCTGGATCAGCTGATTGGCGGCCTGCTGCACTGTCATGAAGCGAGGAGGCTCGTAGATCTTTTTCCCTCTGCGATGACACAAACGTGATCAGGTCACTACCAGCGACAATGATTCTTAGTGCGAGATGACAACGGCCATGACAAACATCAGTGACATCACAGTGTGGACACGTGCTTCGTGTTCTGTCTCTTCACACATGTTCAGGTGACAAAACGATGACATCGCAAAGACGCTGAGTTGAGGGCAACTTCAGGTCACTGGTGGCGGAAAAAAAATGTTTCCTCATCAGAGGCTTCAGGACATGACAGGCAACAACTGCAACTCCGAGGTCAGAGGTCAACAGGTCTCACCTCATCATGTTCTCCACAGTCTGCTCTTTGACTTTGATGTCTGCCAAATAAACACACAAGCATCAGAGCAACCTTCACCTTCATCAGCTTCCGGGTTTCTTAATGTTCTATGGTGGCGGGCAATCAGTGACACGTCTGTTGAGGAGGGAGATGTTTGTCATGTGACTCTGAAACCAGCTGTCACTCTCAAGTCATCACGTCATGTGACATGCCACTGAAAGACAACGGATTTGTTTGTTTAGAGAGGAAACCATCAACAGCTCTGCTCTGCCTCCAAAACAAGACACACCCCTAGTAATCTATTTCTGTTGCAGTGATCTGTTACCACAAATGTAATTGATTACTTCATCTATAATCTTATTTCAGTAATCTATTACTGTGACAACAGGCTGTTAATTGATTACATCTGTAATCTATTACTGGAATCGTGACACGAGTACTGGCTGCTGCTTTCCTTCATGTTACCAACTCACACCTGTGTGATTTATTCTTTGCTACCTGTACTGAGCTGAACGGTGACACCTGCTGACACGCAGAGATCTGATGATGCAGTCGAGAGTCACCGAGTGGAGCCGCGCACTGGTGGCCCCTCCAGTCAGTCTGAGGCCACTGTCTACTGTTCATCATCGTCTCAGACCAGGGACGAGCGAGTACACCTGCACCACCATCATAATTATCTGCATCCACATGTGGGTGGGACTTAAAACAGAAGAGGGTGTAGTTTAGGGGAAGTGTGTTACTTTCTAGGTTGGTTTCAAGAAACTAACAGGGCCTGATCATAAATCTGCACTCTCACCAGAACAGCTCAGATGGAGCCTCTGCTGCCACTGACTTGATGCTGACTGACTGGTGACGCGGAGCAAATCCTGACAGCTGGGTGTGTGTGTGTGTGTGTGCGTGCATGCGTGTGTGTGTGTGCCTCACCCAGCAGACAGAGCGTGTGAAGTCCAGCTGATCTGTTCTTACTGATTTTATCGTAGAAGCTCTCAGGTCTCCACGTCTCCGTCCAGAACACCAAAGACACAGTTTCCCCGAAGTTATACAGCTGAGACACACACACACACACACACACACCCTAGTTTGTTTACAGCAGAATAAATCAAATTATCATTATTATCTAGGTTTGCGTGAACATTTGAGTAAGCAGGGTCAAAAACATGATTTCAGCTTCACACTAAAAGTGTAGTTACAGTTGTGTTTCATCATGTCGATACAGAAACACGCTGAGCGCCATGCTCGCCGCCATTTCAACCATCTGTGAGAGCATTCCGGGGTTCGGCTGGTTTGCTGTTTTAGACTTGTTCAACGCTGCTTGGCCACATCCTCAGTAAACGCCATTGAAGAACATAATAAACATGATGGATGTTGTTTCACTGAAATCATCGAACAAAAGAAAAGCAAATGTGTCTCATCTGCTGCAGCTCCTCCCACCTGTGACCTCATCAATCACCGAGCTGTCAGAGCAGCCGACTGAGAGCAGCACACCCCCACACACACAGCAGCAGCAAGTCAGCAGGTGGCATCTTCTCAGGGAAGGTTATTAATATGCTAATGAGATGACTTCTCTCCAATGGGAGTCAATCACCTCAGGTCCTTTTGTTGCCCCGCCCACCCATCACATAATCTGATGAGACAGATGGACGCTGAGTTGAGGTGGAGTTGTTTGATCCTGATAATTGATCAGTAGCGAGGAATCCACCTTCGTGCTCCACCATCATTAGAGGAAGTCGCCACTTCACACCGCTGCCTCTGCAGGTCACCCTAAATATCGATGTGCGTGTCAATGCCTCATCTTCATCATGTGACCTACCTGCAGGCCGCAGCAGCCCACAGCATTCATGACGGAGGCGTTGTGGATGACCCGGTACGGTATGCCAGTATGCACTGCTCTCAGGACCAGATCACTGTGGGTGGTGGCTCTATAGGAGAGAGACAATATTTTTGATGACATCACATCACACGACTTCATATGAAAGACAGCAGGTCTTTTCTCCAACTGCCATTTTGTGTTTTTCTCTTATAAATTAATCCTGAGCTAGCTGATCAATGTGTTGATTAAACTGATCAACCAGACGTTGGGAGGCCCGAGTGAGTTCCTCCTCGGGGTAGGGGTAGGGGTAGGGGTAGGGGAAATATTTACACATTTCACAAACTGAACAGACCGCAGATGTGATGCTAACAGCAGTAGTCGGCCTCATTTGTATTGGCCACACGAGCTTGTTGACAGAATAGACACTTTGTGATGTATAAAAGATGACAAGGAAACCCTGGCAGGAGAGATGAAAGCACAGGTATGGGCTACCTGCAGGGCATTTAAGCCTGACACACCTCTGACGGTGCCAAAGGGGTAGCTGTAGGGTCATCAAAGGACATCCCTGCCGCCCCCTGCAGCTACCCCTAGGACCCTTGTTTTCCCCACAACATGTCTGTTCCTTCTCAGCCACAGCCAGAGGTTCGCTCTTTCCACCTCCTCTGCCAAGTCCTTTGATGCCTTCATCAGCTTTGGCCCAGTCACTCCTACGTTCCTCAGGAGACACTGGGTGGATGTTCCGATGAACCCCCTGCAGCCAAACTCTACAGGGCAGATAACAGTTGACCACACTGCCTCTCGACACTGAGCTGCCAGCTCGGTGTACTTGTCCTTCTTTCTTTCGAAAGCTGCCTCCATTCCTCCCTCCCAAGAGCTCTGCCAAGAGCACTGTTTGGACTGAGGGCAACCACAGGATGATGTCTGGTCTCGGGGAGGTTGTGGTTATCTCTGGCCGGAACGTGAGCGGCCAATCAAGGTCAACTCTTAAGTTCCAGTCAAATCCAGGTGTCAGCATCTTCTCTTCTGATCTTCTCTCCCTCTGGGTGATTTTCGGACCCCTTGTCCAACAAACTGAATCAGCTTCCGGTCTGTTGAAGGATGGTCTTTGGCCACTTCCAGCTTTCATGCCTCAAGGACTTCAGCCAGCCTCTGCAGGACCTGGTCATGCCGCCAACTCTACCGACCCTGAGCCAGAGCTGTCTTGCAACTGGACAGGATGTGCTGTAGACAGGATGTGCTGTAGACTCCTCTGAGCCATACCCCCGACTCAGATTGCCGAATGAGGAAACTTAACCTTGCTTGAGGCCTCTTCCATGTCAGACCACCTGATGGTCCTGTCCACCACTCCTCCCCAGGTTGTCCAACGTCCTTGCTGCCGCTGGCTGAGCGCTCTGATCTTATACTTCCCCTCCTCAGTCCTGACTACGTCTACAATCACAAGGTCCTTCCTCTGTTTTCTTGTGTCTTTTGACCAACCCTTGGGGCTGTTACCCACCCCAAGCTAGTTCTCATTAGCTGCAGCCTGCCAACGATTTCTCTGTGCATCAACATGCTGATGGCCCAGTCGACAGCCTCTTCAGCCTTCCACTTGTGTCCTGTTCAAACGGGTGTCAAGGTGTTTTTTAACAAACAGGTCAGTTGAGTGTCAGATCCAACATGAGCCTTGCCTTCTCCTGTCTGCAGCCCAGGTTGATGGATTTCAGTTGCAGCTGGAGTGTGTTCTTCCCAAACAGGCCTACGTTGGAAAGGTTCCTAGGTAAGCCAAGCCACTTGAGAATTAAACTGTAGGCCTTGGCATCCATCCTCAGTAGTGTGGATGTAGTGATCTCATCCAGCTTCAGGGGCCACATCAGGAGCTGGTAGAGGGTGAATTGATAGCACCAGACCTTGAGCTTCCCTGGAAGGTGACCTCTGTCAGTCCTCTCTAGGCCACCAGAAAGCTGTTTCATGATGGTGGCAGGCATATAGGTATCAGACAGATCAGCCCTTTTCAATCTTCCCAAACTTCAGACAGGTTGTTCAGCCAGCAGCGGAACCCTTTCTCCATCCACTGTGAGGGAGATGAAGTCATTCCTAGCTCCCTTTCACTTTGTTAGTTTAATTCTCATTCTGGCCCATCCAAAGAGTTCTTCAAGCCTCTAGGAGCCGGGCAGTACATGCTGCTGTTTGGAGTAGGCTTGTTACATCATCCATATAACTCTGGTAGTCATTGGCCTGACTGCGCTCTCACTCCTTGAACCATCTGCCTACCGCCAATCAGAATAACTTCAAAGGCTGCTGTAAAGCAGATGCATATCTGGTTCTGCCTTGTTGTGGTTCAAGTCCTACCTCACAGGCAGATCCTTCACAGTGTCATGGCGAGGACTGGGGTTCCTCAGGGGTCAGTGCTTGGTCCCCTTCTCTTCTCTCTGTACACCACCTCACTTGGTGCAGTGATCCGCTCCCATGGCTTCTCCTACCACTGTTATGCTGACGACACTCAGCTTCTCCTCTCTTTTCCACCTGATGACAGAACGGTCTCAGATCGTATATCAGCGTGTCTGGCTGATATCTTCACATGGATGAAGGAACGCCACCTTCAACTGAATCTCTCTAAGACTGAACTCATGGTCTTTCCAGCTTGTCCATCTGTTCAGCCTCAGGTCAGTGTCCAACTTGACTCGAGCCTACTTGTGCCCACAAACTCAGCCAGAAACCTGGGTGTCATGGTTGATGACCAGCTGACCTTTAAGGTTCATGTGGCCTCAGTTTCTCGGTCTTGC
>NC_141333.1:478077-483077 GCF_037954235.1 Aulostomus chinensis | reverse complement strand
TGTGTGTGTGTTTGTGCTCGCATATGTTAGGTGATTCATTCTTCAGGTCCTTTCCTGCTTGTACATTTCCCTCCAACTGTCGTCATGGAGATGCTCTGCTATGCAGAGCCTGAATATAGTCAGCAACTCCGAGGAAAGACTCCTTTGTACCCCCCCCCCCCCCAACACACACACTCGCATCCCCACTCCCCAACAAAGAGCAGCAAACAGGAAATCAACCGTGGAGGTCACATGTCCACTAAAGTCCCACTATGGAGGAACCATTGTGATCCCACAAACTTCTTGGATGGTTTAGTTCCTACTGGAACCAGTGAAGTCAAGGTGTTCATCCTGAGCTGAGAAGAAGGAGCTGGGAAACATGTCAGAGCCATCACTCAACCACATCCTCGATTCATCCTCTTCTTCTTGCTTTGAGTATTATGATCATTACAGTTCATTTACATCCCCAGAACTTTCTGCTGGTCAGAGCCCGTGTTAGCCTGTCATAGCACAAAACCTTTGCTCGCACAAAGCCTGTGTTTGCCCATGTTAGCACAAGCCTGTGTTAGCCCATGTTAGCACATAGCCTGTGTTAGCACATGTTAGTACAAAGCCTGTGTTAGCACATAGCCTGTGTTAGCCTACCTTAACTCAACAACTGGAGGAAGAGGGGAGCCTTTTGACCTTATCAAGTTTAGCGTACATACACAACAAATGTATATGAGCTGTTGTAATTCTGAAGTGTGCCATGATTACGATCAATCTGAAATATTTGTGACTGCTTGTGAGAGCTGCACCAGGCTGTGAGTGTGGAAGTGTGAATTTCTCCTTGGAGATTAATAAAGTATCTATCTATCTATCATCTATCTTTCTATCTATCTATCTATCTATCTATCTATCTATCTATCTATCTATCTATCCATCTATCTTTCTATCTATCCATCATCTATCTATCTATCTATCTATCCATCATCTATCTATCATCTATCTATCGATCCATCATCTATCTATCATCTATCTATCTATCTATCTATCATCTATCTATCCATCATCTATCTATCTATCTATCTATCATCTATCTATCTATCCATCATCTATCTATCTATCTATCATCTATCTATCTATCCATCATCTATCATCTATCATCTTTCTATCATCTATCTATCTATCTGTCTATCTATCTATCTATCATCTATCATCTTTCTATCATCTATCTATCTATCTATCTATCTATCTATCCATCATCTATCTATCTATCTATCTATCTATCCATCTATCTTTCTATCTATCCATCATCTATCTATCTATCTATCTATCTATCTATCTATCGATCTATCTATTTATCTATCTATCCATCATCTATCTATCTATCCATCATCTATCTATCTATCTATCTATCTATCTATCTATCTATCTATCTATCTATCTATCTATCTATCTATCTATCTATCTATCTATCATCTATCATCTATCTATCTATCTATCTATCATCTATCTATCTATCTATCTATCATCTATCATCTATCTATCATCTATCAATCTATCTATCATCTATCTATCTATCTATCTATCTATCTATCTATCTATCTATCTATCTATCCATCATCTATCTATCTATCCATCATCTATCTATCTATCATCTATCATCTATCTATCTATCTATCTATCATCTATCTATCTATCTATCTATCATCTATCATCTATCTATCATCTATCAATCTATCTATCATCTATCATCTATCTATCATCTATCTATCTATCTATCTATCTATCTATCTATCTATCTATCCATCATCTATCTATCTATCCATCATCTATCTATCTATCTATCTATCTATCTATCTATCTATCTATCTATCTATCTATCTATCTATCTATCTATCTATCCATCATCTATCTATCTATCCATCATCTATCTATCTATCATCTATCATCTATCTATCTATCTATCATCTATCTATCTATCTATCTATCTATCATCTATCATCTATCTATCATCTATCAATCTATCTATCATCTATCTATCTATCTATCTATCTATCTATCTATCTATCTATCATCTATCAATCTATCTATCATCTATCTATCATTTATAAATCTATCTATCTATCTATCATCTATCATCTATCATCTATCTATCTATCATCTATGAATCTATCTATCTATCGATCATCTATCATCTATCTATCATCTATCTATCTATCTATCTATCTATCTATCTATCATCTATCAATCTATCTATCTATCTATCTATCATCTATCTATCTATCTATCATCTATCTATCTATCTATCTATCTATCTATCTATCTATCATCTATCAATCTATCTATCTATCTATCTATCATCTATCTATCATCTATCAATCTATCTATCATCTATCAATCTATCTATCTATCTATCATCTATCATCTATCTATCATCTATCTCTCTATCATTTATCTATCTATCTATCATCTATCTATCTATCATCTATCATCTATCTATCTATCTATCTATCTATCATGTATCTATCATCTATCTATCATCTATCTATCTATCTATCATCTATCTATCATGTATCTATCATCTATCATCTATCTATCATCTATCTATCTATCTATCTATCTATCTATCTATCATCTATCATCTATCCATCATCTATCAATCTATCATCTATCTATCTATCTATCTATCTATCTATCTATCTATCATCTATCAATCTATCTATCTATCATCTGTCAATCTATCTATCATCTATCTATCATCTATTTATCTATCATCTATCATCTATCCATCATCTATCAATCTATCTATCTATCATCTATCTATCCATCTATCTATCATCTATCAATCTTTCTATCTATCTATCATCTATCATCTATCTATCATCTATCTATCTATCTATCTATCTATCTATCATCTATCTATCTATCTATCATCTATCAATCAATCTATCTATCATCTATCTATCTATCTATCTATCTATCATCTATCTATCCATCATCTATCTATCTATCTATCATCTATCTATCATCTATCTATCTATCTATCTATCATCTATCTATCTATCATCTATCTATCTATCTATCTATCATCTATCAAACTATCTATCTATCTATCTATCATCTATCTATCTATCATCATCGATCCATCTATCTATCTATCTATCCATCTATCTATCATCTATCTATCTATCTATCTATCCATCTATCTATCTATCTATCATCTATCATCTTTCTATCATCTATCATCTATCTATCTATCATCTATCTATCTATCCATCTATCTATCATCGATCTATCATCGATCTATCTATCTATCTATCATCTATCTATCATCTATCAATCTATCTATCATCTATCTATCTATCTATCTATCATCTATTAATCTATCTATCTATCTATCATCTGTCATCTATCTATCATCTATCTATCTATCATCTATCTATCTATCATCTATCATCTATCTATCTATCTATCTATCTATCATGTATCTATCATCTATCTATCATCTATCTATCATCTATCATCTATCTATCATCTATCAATCTATCTATCGATCTATCTATCTATCTATCTATCATCTATCTATCTATCTATCATCTATCATCTATCTATCTATCTATCATCTATCAATATATCTATCATCTATCATCTTTCTATCATCTATCAATCTATCTATCATCTATCTATCTATCTATCTATCTATCATCTATCAATCTATCTATCTATCATCTATCAATCTATCTATCTATCAACTATCATCTATCTATCATCTATCAATCTATCTATCTATCTATCATCTATCATCTATCATCTATCTATCATCTATCTATCTATCTATCATCTATCATCTAACAATCTATCTATCATCTATCTATCTATCTATCTATCTATCTATCAATCTATCTATCTATCTATCTATCTATCTATCTATCATCTATCCATCTATCTATCTATCTATCTATCTATCTATCTATCTATCTATCATCTATCTATCTATCTATCTATCTATCATCTATCATCTATCTATCATCTATCAATCTATCTATCATCTATCTATCATCTATTTATCTATCATCTATCATCTATCTATCATCTATCAATCTATCTATCTATCATCTATCTATCTATCTATCTATCTATCATCTATACATCTATCTATCTATCTATCATCTATCATCTATCTATCATCTATCTATCTATCTATCATCTATCTTTCTATCATCTATCTATCATCTATCTATCTATCTATCTATCTATCATCTATCTATCTATCTATCTATCATCTATCTATCATCTATCTATCATCTATCTATCTATCATCTATCTATCATCTATCTATCATCTATCTATCTATCATCTATCCATCTATCATCTATCTATCTATCTATCTATCTATCATCTATCTATCATCTATCATCTATCTATCATCTATCTATCTATCATCTTTCTATCATCTATCTATCTATCTATCATCTATCTATCATCTATCTATCTATCTATCATCTATCTATCATCTATCTATCTATCATCTATCTATCATCTATCTATCTATCATCTATCTATCTATCTATCTATCATCTATCTATCATCTATCTATCATCTATCATCTATCTATCTATCATCTATCTATCTATCTATCATCTATCTATCATCTATCTATCATCTATCTATCTATCTATCATCTATCTATCATCTATCTATCTATCTATCTATCATCTATCTATCTATCTATCTATCTATCTATCTATCATCTATCTCTCTATCTATCTATCTATCTATCTATCATCTATCTATCATCTATCTATCTATCCATCATCTATCTAACTATCTATCTATCCATCTATCTATCCATCTATCTATCTATCTATCCATCATCTATCTAACTATCTATCTATCCATCTATCTATCCATCTATCTATCTATCTATCCATCATCTATCTATCTATCTATCTATCTATCTATCTATCTATCTATCTATCTATCTATCATCTATCATCTATCTATCTATCATCTACCTTTCATCTATCTATCTATCT
>NC_141333.1:458077-475577 GCF_037954235.1 Aulostomus chinensis | reverse complement strand
TATCATCTATCTATCATCTATCTATCTATCATCTATCTGTCCATCATCTATCTATCTATCTATCTATCTATCTATCTATCTATCTATCTATCTATCTATCCATCGTCTATCATCTATCTATCATCTATCTATCTATCATCTATCATCTATCCATCTATCTATCCATAATCTATCTATCTATCTATCTATCTATCTATCTATCTATCTATCTATCTATCTATCTATCTATCTATCTATCTATCTATCTATCCATCGTCTATCATCTATCTATCATCTATCATCTATCTATCTATCATCTATCATCTATCCATCTATCTATCTATCATCTATCTATCCATCATCTATCTCTCTTTCTATCCATCATCTGTCTATCATCTATCTATCCATCATCTATCATCTATCATCTATCCATCTATCTATCTATCATCTATCTATCCATCATCTATCTATCTATCTTTCTATCCATCATCTATCTATCATCTATCTATCTATCATGTATCATCTATCTATCTATCATCTATCTATCTATCATCTATCTATCATCTATCTATCTATCCATCTATCTATCTATCATCTATCTATCTATCATCCATCTATCTATCATCTATCTATCATCTATAATCTATCTATCTATCATCTATCTATCATCTATCTATCTATCTATCATCTATCTATCATCTATCTATCATCTATCTATCTATCATCTATCTATCTATCATCTATCATCTATCATCTATCATCTATCTATCTATCATCTATCTATCATCCATCTATCTATCTGTCTATCTATCTATCATCTATCTATCATCTATCTATCCATCATCTATCTATCTATCTTTCTATCCATCATCTATCTATCATCTATCTATCATGTATCATCTATCTATCTATCATCTATCTATCCATCTATCCATCTATCTATCTATCATCTATCTATCTATCATCCATCTATCTATCATCTATCTATCATCTATCATCTATCTATCTATCATCTATCTATCATCTATCTATCTATCATCTATCTATCTATCATCTATCTATCATCTATCTATCTATCTATCTATCATCTATCTATCATCTATCTATCTATCTATCATCTATCTATCATCTATCTATCTATCTATCTATCATCTATCTATCATCTATCTATCTATCATCTATCTATCTATCTATCATCTATCTATCTATCTATCATCTATCATCTATCTATCTATCATCTATCTATCATCTATCTATCTATCATCTATCTATCATCTATCTATCATCTATCTATCTATCTATCATCTATCTATCATCTATCTATCTATCTATCTATCATCCATCTATCTATCATCTATCTATCTGTCATCTATCTATCATCTATCTATCTATCTATCTATCATCTATCTATCATCTATCTATCTATCTATCATCTATCTATCTATCTATCTATCATCTATCTATCATCTATCTATCTATCATCTATCTATCTATCTATCATCTATCTATCTATCTATCATCTATCATCTATCTATCTATCATCTATCTATCATCTATCTATCTATCATCTATCTATCATCTATCTATCATCTATCTATCTATCTATCATCTATCTATCATCTATCTATCTATCTATCTATCATCTATCTATCATCTATCTATCTATCTATCATCTATCTATCTATCATCTATCTATCTATCCATCATCTATCTATCTATCCATCATCTATCAAACTATCTATCTATCTATCTATCATCTATCTTTCTATCCATCATCTATCTATCACCAATCTATCAATCATCTATCATCTATCATCTATCTATCATCTATCTATCTATCATCTATCTATCATCTATCACCTATCTATCTATCTATCATCTGTCATCTATCTATCTATCTATCTATCATCTATCTATCTATCTATCCATCATCTATCTATCCATCATCTATCTATCATCTATCCATCTATCTATCTATCTATCTATCTATCTATCTATCTATCTATCTATCTATCTATCTATCTTTCTTTCCATCTATCTATCCATCTATCTATCATCTATCTATCATCTATCTATCTATCATCTATCATCTATCTATCCATCATCTATCTATCTATCTTTCTATCCATCATCTATCATCTATCTATCTTTCATCTATCATCTATCCATCTGTCTATCTTTCATCTATCTATCTATCTATCTATCTATCTATCTATCTATCTATCTATCATCTATCCATCTATCTATCTTTCATCTATCTTTCTATCATCTATCCATCTATCTATCTATCATCTATCTATCTATCCATCATCTATCTATCTATCTATCTATCCATCGTCTTTCATCTATCTATCATCTATCTATCTATCATCTATCTATCATCTATCCATCTATCTATCTATTATCTATCTTTCCATCATCTATCTATCTATCTATCTATCTATCTATCTATCTATCTATCTATCTATCTATCTATCTATCTATCTATCTATCTATCATCTATCTATCTATCATCTATCTATCTATCATCTACCTTTCATCTATCTATCTATCTATCATCTATCTATCATCTATCTATCTATTATCTATCTATCTATCATCTATCTATCATCTATCTATCTATCATCTATCTATCATCAATCTATCCATCTATCTATCATCTATCATCTATCTATCTATCATCTATCTATCATCTATCTATCTATCTATCTATCTATCTATCTATCTATCTATCCATCATCTATCTATCTATCTATCCATCTATCTATCCATCTATCTATCATCTATCTATCATCTATCTATCTATCATCTATCATCTATCTATCCATCATCTATCTATCTATCTTTCTATCCCTCATCTATCATCTATCTATCTATCATCTGTCATCTTTCCATCTATCTATCTATCATCTATCTATCTATCTATCTATCTATCTATCATCTATCATCTATCCATCTATCTATCTTTCATCTATCTTCCTATCATCTATCCATCTATCTATCTATCTTCTATCTATCTATCCATCATCTATCTATCTATCTATCTATCTATCCATCATCTATCATCTATCTATCATCTATCTATCTATCATCTATCTATCATCTATCCATCTATCTATCTATTATCTATCTATCCATCGTCTATCATCTATCTATCATCTATCATCTATCTATCTATCATCTATCATCTATCTTTCTATCTATCATCTATTTATCCATCATCTATGTATCTATCCATCGTCTATCATCTATCTATAATCTATCTATCTATCATCTATCCATCTATCTATCTATCATCTATCTATCCATCATCTATCTATCTTTCTATCCATCATCTGTCTATCATCTATCTATCTATCATCTATCATCTATCCATCTATCTATCTATCATCTATCTATCCATCATCTATCTATCTATCTTTCTATCCATCATCTATCTATCATCTATCTATCTATCATGCATCATCTATCTATCTATCATCTATCTATCTATCATCTATATATCATCTATCTATCTATCCATCTATCTATCTATCATCTATCTATCTATCATCCATCTATCTATCATCTATCTATCATCTATAATCTATCTATCTATCATCTATCTATCTATCTATCATCTATCTATCATCTATCTATCATCTATCTATCTATCATCTATCTATCTATCATCTATCATCTATCATCTATCATCTATCTATCTATCATCTATCTATCATCTATCTATCTATCTATCTATCTATCTATCATCTATCTATCTATCTATCATCTATCTATCATCTATCTATCATCTATCTATCTATCATCTATCTATCTATCTATCATCTATCTATCATCTATCTATCTATCTATCTATCTATCATCTATCTATCATCTATCTATCTATCTATCATCTATCTATCATCTATCTATCTATCTATCTATCTATCATCTATCTATCTATCTATCATCTATCTGTCATCTATCTATACTCTATCTATCTATCATCTATCTATCATCTATCTATCATCTATCTATCTATCATCTATCCATCTATCATCTATCTATCTATCATCTATCCATCTTTCATCTATCTATCCATCTATCTATCATCTATCTGTCATCTATCATCTATCTATCTATCATCTATCTATCATCTATCTATCATCTATCTATCATCTATCTATCTATCATCTATCCATCTATCTATCATCTATCTATCATCTATCTATCTATCATCTATCTATCATCTATCCATCTATCTATCCATCATCTATCTATCTATCTATCTATCTATCTATCATCTATCTATCTATCATCTATCCATCTATCATCTATCTCTCCATCTATCTATCATCTATCTATCATCTATCATCTATCTATCTATCATCTATCTATCATCTATCATCTATCCATCTATCTATCCATCGTCTATCATCTATCTATCATCTATCATCTATCCATCTTTCTATCTATCATCTATCTATCCATCATCTATGTATCTATCCATCGTCTATCATCTATCTATAATCTATCTATCTATCATCTATCCATCTATCTATCTATCATCTATCTATCCATCATCTATCTATCTTTCTATCCATCATCTGTCTATCATCTATCTATCCATCATCTATCATCTATCATCTATCCATCTATCTATCTATCATCTATCTATCCATCATCTATCTATCTATCTTTCTATCCATCATCTATCTATCATCTATCTATCATGTATCATCTATCTATCTATCATCTATCTATCTATCATCTATCTATCATCTATCTATCTATCCATCTATCTATCTATCATCTATCTATCTATCATCCATCTATCTATCATCTATCTATCATCTATCTATCATCTATCTATCTATCTATCATCTATCTATCTATCATCTATCTATCTATCATCTATCATCTATCTATCTATCATCTATCTATCATCTATCTATCTATCTATCATCTATCTATCATCTATCTATCTATCTATCTATCTATCATCTATCTATCTATCATCTATCTATCATCTATCTATCTATCTATCATCTATCTATCTATCATCTATCTATCATCTATCTATCTATCTATCTATCTATCATCTATCTATCTATCATCTATCTATCATCTATCATCTATCTATCTATCTATCATCTATCTATCTATCATCTATCTATCATCTATCTATCTATCTATCATCTATCTATCATCTATCTATCTATCTATCTATCTATCTATCATCTATCTATCTATCTATCTTTCTATCATCTATCTATCATCTATCTATCTATCTATCATCTATCTATCATCTATCTATCTATCATCTATCTATCTATCATCTATCAATCTATCATCTATCATCTATCTATCTATCATCTATCTATCATCTATCTATCATCTATCATCTATCTATCATCTATCTATCTATCTATCTATCATCTATCTATCATCTATCTATCTATCATCTATCTATCTATCTATCATCTATCTATCATCTATCTATCTATCTATCATCTATCTTTCTATCATCTATCTATCATCTATCTATCTTTCTATCATCTATCTATCATCTATCTATCTATCTATCTATCATCTATCTATCTATCTATCTATCTATCATCTATCTATCATCTATCTATCATCTATCTATCTATCATCTATCTATCATCTATCTATCATCTATCTATCTATCATCTATCCATCTATCATCTATCTATCTATCTATCTATCATCTATCTATCATCTATCATCTATCTATCATCTATCTATCTATCATCTTTCTATCATCTATCTATCTATCTATCATCTATCTATCTATCTATCATCTATCTATCTATCATCTTTCTATCATCTATCTATCTATCATCTATCTATCTATCTATCATCTATCTATCTATCATCTTTCTATCATCTATCTATCTATCTATCATCTATCTATCATCTATCTATCTATCTATCTATCATCTATCTATCATCTATCTATCTATCATCTATCTATCTATCTATCATCTATCTATCATCTATCTATCTATCTATCATCTATCTTTCTATCATCTATCTATCATCTATCTATCTATCTATCATCTATCTATCATCTATCTATCTATCTATCTATCAATCATCTATCTATCTATCTATCTATCATCTATCTATCATCTATCTATCATCTATCTATCTATCATCTATCTATCATCTATCTATCATCTATCTATCTATCATCTATCCATCTATCATCTATCTATCTATCTATCTATCTATCATCTATCTATCATCTATCATCTATCTATCATCTATCTATCTATCATCTTTCTATCATCTATCTATCTATCTATCATCTATCTATCATCTATCTATCTATCTATCATCTATCTATCATCTATCTATCTATCATCTATCTATCATCTATCTATCTATCATCTATCTATCTATCTATCATCTATCTATCATCTATCTATCATCTATCATCTATCTATCTATCATCTATCTATCATCTATCTATCTATCTATCATCTATCTATCATCTATCTATCATCTATCTATCTATCTATCATCTATCTATCATCTATCTATCTATCTATCTATCATCTATCTATCTATCTATCTATCATCTATCTATCATCTATCTATCATCTATCTATCTATCATCTATCCATCTATCATCTATCTATCCATCTATCTATCATCTATCTATCATCTATCATCTATCTATCTATCATCTATCTATCATCTATCTATCATCTATCTATCATCTATCTATCTATCATCCATCTATCTTTCCATCTATCATCTATCTATCTATCTATCTATCATCTATCTATCATCTATCATCTATCTATCTATCATCTATCTATCATCTATCTATCCATCATCTATCTATCTATCTATCATCTATCTATCTTTCTATCCATCATCTATCTATCTATCTATCATCTATCTATCTATCTATCCATCATCTATCTATCTATCTATCATCTATCTATCTTTCTATCCATCATCTATCTATCTATCTATCTATCTATAAACCCAACTTCTGTGAAACAAGTGAGATGCCTGGATTTTGACCCTGACTCCGCCCCTTGCTGATGTCACAGACCCGTTTCAGTAGGAGGTCAGTGACACGAGCAGCTGGAAGCTTCTTACAAAGAAACAAAGACTCAACAACTTTTCTGATAACTATTTTCAAATATTATGATTATCATAGAAAATATGTTACATTAATCTCTTCTCAAGAAGAAGAGAAGCGCAATATCATCATCATTATGAACAGTGTTTGTGTGTGTGTGTCTCAGTCTGTGTGTGTGTGTCACTCAGTCTGTGTGCGTGTGTGTCTCAGTCTGTGTGTGTGTGTGTGTCTCAGTCTGTGTGTGTGTGAGTGTCTTCTCATTTTCTAATTGGCTTCATGGGGATGGGAATGTTAGCCCTTGCAAGGTTCGAGGTCAAGACATTCTGTTGTGATGGTTCAGGTTGAGGTCAAAGGTCAATGATGGGACAGTCCCGCCAACTCTGTGTGTATATGTGTCTGAGTGTGTGTGTGTGTGCGTGCCTGTGTGTGTGCGAGTGTGCGCCTTTGTATGTGTGTGCGCCTGTGTGTGGGAGTTTGTGTGTGTGTGTGTGTGTGTGTGTGTGTGTGTGTGTGTGTGTGTGTGCGCCTCCGCTCTGCTCTGCTTCATTCAGCAGCGGGCGGGTTCGTTTCTCTCGGGACTCTGAAGGTAAAACGCGACTTAAATCTTCAGTAGAAGTTTGATGATGACGATGACGATGATCGATTTATCATGATCAAGTTTATCAGCTCCAAAGTTCCGCTTCATCGAGTTCTCGCTGTTGTCCGGACGCTCGGTGCTGGAAAGCGGCGCATTTCAAGCTGCGTTTTTACCGGAATTATCACTAACGGATAATTAACGGTGTCACGGAGTTTCTGATGAAGACCGGGAGGTAATGAACGGGATCATTTCTTGTCTCAGCTCAGTTTCTTCCAGGTGAAGCAGTTTTATTCCTTTGATCGTCTTTGGCTGAGGGGCTTTCAGGTCGTTCTGGTTGATGTACTGGTGTTAATTTGTTTAACAACGAACTCTTGGACCCGGCCAATACGCAGATTTCCTGAAAGTTTGAGGGAACCGAATTAAAGTCTTACTGTTTGAAACTTGAAGTTTGTCTGGAGGCGAAAGAGTTAATCACACAGTTTAGTGGCTGTTCAGCCGTTAAGGGTTCTGCTGCTTTTGGTTCTCTGGTATCAGACGGTGATAGGGGCGACTAGGGCCGTTGGGTTCATTAGATGAGTTCTGCGTCCGTCCGTCCGTCGCCCCCCCCCCCCCCGGTTTCCATGGTAACTTTTGCTACAGTATGTTTTTTTTCCTACTCAGGCAGAGAAACAGTGTTAGAAGTGCATTGAATGATCAAGTCAATCCGGATTTGCGCACTGGAGGCGGAGCCAATGAATACCTGCTTCTACTTAGGGGTCATGTGACCCTGGATTCAAGGTTGAGTCCTATAGCAGACAAAAGTCTGAAAAAACGGGTGTTAGCAGAAGGTAGCAGGCGCTAGCAGAGACATCATGCTGCATGTTTGAATTTGAGATGGAGTCATGTGATGTGATTCTAGCTAAATGTTTGGTCTCATTAGATAGAAATATGCCAAATGTGTTAAACATCAAACAGTTTTGAAGTCGTGATGTGTAACCATCAGAATGGCATCTCGTTCATTCCTCCTTCCAGCTCTGGAAACCCTGCTATTTGTAATGCTGCCTTCAGGTACCAGTGGCTAGCTGGGAATTCTTAAATTACAACATTTATGGAGGCAGAGATGAAGAAAATGAGTCTTTCCTGCTGTTGGTCACCCAATCAGTGTGACGTTAACTATTAGCCTGCTAACCAGAACATACAAGGTCCAGATGGTTGTCATGGTGATGAGTTCAAACCCAACTTTAATCACAAACCATATAATTTAGTGAAACATTTTGTTCATTTCATTGTGGATTCATTGCAGAGATACAAAGTATCATATTTTGCTGTTAGAAGATTCTAGCATCACCTCACCTGAACGTGTCACTGCTGTCATACCACAGACGGAACTGCGATACCAACTCCTGCACGCAGACGGTACCACAATATCACCTCCCCACCATATGAGCGTCTCAGGTGAACCAGGACGAAAGTTGGTGATATCTATGCTGGTCCTATGGGTCTCTGTTAAAGTTCAAATAAATACGTGCCTCATCACACCCGTCTAGAGGCAAGATAACATCTACGACCATCTAAGGCTGCTAACCTACCAGCAGGTACCAGGAGGTGTAATCCTAGAAGATGGGGTCTTGGTACCATCTGTGATCCAGGAGGTGGTGTCATGGTAGCGTCTGTGATCCAGGAGGTGGTGTCATGGTACTGTCTGTGATCCAGGAGGTGCCTTCATGGTAGCGTCTGTGATCCAGGAGGTGGTGTCATGGTAGCGTCTGTGATCCAGGAGGTGCCTTCATGGTAGCGTCGGTGATCCAGGAGGTGCCTTCATGGTAGCGTCTGTGATCCAGGAGGTGCCTTCATGGTAGCGTCTGTGATCCAGGAGGTGGTGTCATGGTAGCGTCTGTGATCCAGGAGGTGCCTTCATGGTAGCGTCGGTGATCCAGGAGGTTCCTTCATGGTAGCGTCTGTGATCCAGGAGGTGGTGTCATGGTAGCGTCTGTGATCCAGGAGGCTGTGTCATGGTACCGTCTGTTAGCAGCCACTTGTCTGCTGGATCCCATCCCAACAAGCCTCCTTAAGGATGCCTTCCCTCTAGTCAACACTTCTATATTAAATCAAATTAATCTTTCCTTAGTCACAGGTTATGTGCCACAGGCCTTTAAGGTGGCTGTCATCAACCCTTTACTTAAAAAACCTTCTCTTGACCCAGATGTGTTAGCCAACTATAGGCCAATATCCAACCTCCCCTACATCTCCAAGATCCTTGAGAAGGTTGTCCTGGAGCAGCTACATGAACATCTGCACAGCAACGAGCTCTTTGAAGCCTTCCAGTCTGGATTCAGGGACACCACAGCACTGAAACAGCACTGGTCAGAGTCTCGAATGATCTTCTTATAGCTTCAGACAGAGGTCTTGTCTCTGTGCTTGTCCTTTTGGACCTCAGTGCTGCATTTGACACCATCGACCACAGCATCCTGCTACAGAGACTAGACCATGACATTGGGATTAAAGGAACTGCCCTAAAATGGTTTAAGTCCTACTTATCTGACAGGTTTCAGTTTGTTAATGTTAATAATGACCATTCGGAGTATAGCAGAGTTACATATGGTGTACCACAGGGTTCAGTTTTAGGACCGATTCTCTTCACTCTTTACATGCTCCCATTAGGTGACATAATCCGGAAGCACTCGATCAACTTCCACTGTTATGCAGATGACACACAACTTTACTTGTCGATGGAGCCAGACGACACAAGCCAGTTTACTAATCTGCAAGACTGCCTGAAAGACATTAAATCCTGGATGTCTTCTAACTTCTTAATGCTCAATTCAGATAAAACTGAGGTAATCATTTTTGGACCTAAACACCACAGGGACACACTCTTGAATCGGATCTCTACTCTAGATGGCATCACCCTAACTTCGAGTACAACTGCAAGGAACCTTGGGGTCATTTTTGACCAGGACCTTTCCTTCAGCTCCCACATAAAGCATGTGACTAGGACCGCCTTCTTCCATCTTCGAAGTATCGCTAAGATTAGGAATATCCTTTCCCAGAGTGATGCTGAAAAACTGGTGCATGCATTTATCACTTCTAGGCTGGACTACTGCAACTCTCTCTTGTCAGGATGTCCTAAATACTCTCTAAAGAGTCTCCAGCTGGTCCAGAACGCTGCAGCGAGGGTTTTGACGGGAGTTAAGAAGAGAGAACACATCTCTCCCACTTTAGCTTCTCTCCACTGGCTTCCTGTAGGATCTAGAATCGACTTCAAAGTCCTTCTGCTAACTTATAAGGCTCTCAATGATAAAGCTCCATCCTATTTGAAAGAGCTCATTAGTCCCTACTGTCCGACCAGAGCACTCCGCTCCCAGAATGCAGGTCTTTTAGTGACTCCCAGTATCAATACAAACAGACTGGGAGGTAGAGCCTTTAGTTACCGGGCTCCTCTACTGTGGAACCAGCTCTCTCCATGGGTCAGAGAGGCAGACACTTTAACTACGTTTAAGTCCAGGCTTAAGACCTTCCTCTATGACAGAGCCTTCAGTTAGGACTGGTTCAGGTAGCTCTGAACCATTGATAGCTATGCTGCTATAGGCTTAGACTGCTGGGGGACACATCAGGTTACATTGAGCCCTTCCCTCCTCTCCTCTCCTCTCCCCCTCTCTCCTCCTCTCCTCCCTGCACATTTTACTTGTTGCACTTTGTAGTTTGGCCTTGGTGTCTCGCAGTCTCTCTGTGTTTCCACAGATCCACCGGAGCCCCAACCGCCGCCTGCATCGCCCCCCCCCCCCCCCTTATTCCCTACTGTTACACCGGCCTGCGCTCCCCTTCCATGAACAAGTCTGCCATCCAGTCCCCCATCAAGCTGGCTTGCTCTCCCTGCCTCCCCTACCAGAAGCTTCCTTCTTCAGCTGTTATTAACATTTCCGTGTTTCCCACATTTTGTATTGTAAACTGTTTTCTTGTCTGTAACAACATCTACTGCACGTCTGTCCCTCCTGGTGAGGGATCCTCCTCTGTTGCTCACCCTGAGGTTTCTCCCATTTTTCCCTGTTAAAAGGGTTTTCTATGGAGTTTTTCCTCAGTCGATGTGAGGGTCTGAGGACAGAGGATGTTGTTATGATGCCATGAAGCCTGGAGACAAACTGTTTGTGAAAACGGGCTATACAAATAAAATTGCCTTGCCTTGCCTTGCCTTGTTATCAAGGAGGTGCCTTCAATGTAGCGTCTGTGATCCAGGAGGTGGTGTCATGGTAGCGTCTGTGATCCAGGAGGTGCCTTCATGGTAGCGTCTGTGATCCAGGAGGTGGTGTCATGGTAGCGTCTGTTATCAAGGAGGTGCCTTCATGGTAGCGTCTGTGATCCAGGAGGTGGTGTCATGGTAGCGTCTGTGATCCAGGAGGTGCCTTCATGGTAGCGTCTGTGATCCAGGAGGTGCCTTCATGGTAGCGTCTGTGATCCAGGAGGTGGTGTCATGGTAGCGTCTGTGATCCAGGAGGCTGTGTCATGGTACCGTCTGTTATCAAGGAGGTGCCTTCAATGTAGCGTCTGTGATCCAGGAGGTGGTGTCATGGTAGCGTCTGTGATCCAGGAGGTGCCTTCATGGTAGCGTCTGTGATCCAGGAGGTGGTGTCATGGTAGCGTCTGTTATCAAGGAGGTGCCTTCATGGTAGCGTCTGTGATCCAGGAGGTGGTGTCATGGTAGCGTCTCTGATCCAGGAGGTGCCTTCATGGTAGCGTCTGTGATCCAGGAGGTGGTGTCATGGTAGCGTCTGTGATCCAGGAGGTGCCTTCATGGTAGCGTCTGTGATCCAGGAGGTGGTGTCATGGTACCGTCTGTTATCAAGGAGGTGCCTTCATGGTAGCGTCTGTGATCCAGGAGGTGGTGTCATGGTACCGTCTGTGATCCAGGAGGTGCCTTCATGGTAGCGTCTGTGATCCAGGAGGTTCCTTCATGGTAGCGTCTGTGATCCAGGAGGTGGTGTCATGGTACCGTCTGTGATCCAGGAGGTGGTGTCATGGTACCGTCTGTGATCCAGGAGGTGGTGTCATGGTACCGTCTGTGATCCAGGAGGTGGTGTCATGGTACCGTCTGTGATCCAGGAGGTGCCTTCATGGTACCGTCTGTTATCAAGGAGGTGGTGTCATGGTACCGTCTGTGATCCAGGAGGCTGTGTCATGGTACCGTCTGTGATCCAGGAGGCTGTGTCATGGTACCGTCTGTTATCAAGGAGGCTGTTTCATGGTACCGTCTGTGATCCAGGAGGTGGTGTCATGGTACCGTCTGTGATCCAGGAGGTGGTGTCATGGTACCGTATGTGATCCAGGAGGTGCCTTCATGGTACCATCTGTGATCCAGGAGGTGGTGTCATGGTACCGTATGTGATCCAGGAGGTGCCTTCATGGTACCGTCTGTGATCCAAGAGATGCCTTCATGGTACCATCTGTGATCCAGGAGGTGGTGTCATGGTACCGTCTGTGATCCAGGAGGTGGTGTCATGGTACCATCTGTTATAAAGGAGGTGGTGTCATGGTACCATCTGTGATCCAGGAGGCTGTGTCATGGTACCGTCTGTTATCAAGGAGGTGGTGTCATGGTACCATCTGTGATCCAGGATGTGCCTTCATGGTACCGTCTGTGATCCAGGAGGTGCCTTCATGGTACCGTCTGTGATCCAGGAGGTGGTGTCATGGTACCATCTGTTATAAAGGAGGTGGTGTCATGGTACCATCTGTGATCCAGGAGGCTGTGTCATGGTACCGTCTGTGATCAAGGAGGTGGTGTCATGGTACCGTCTGTGATCCAGGAGGTGGTGTCATGGTACCGTCTGTGATCCAGGAGGTGCCTTCAGTGTACCGTCTGTTATCAAGGAGGTGGTGTCATGGTACCATATGTGATCCAGGAGGTGCCTTCAGGGTACCGTCTGTTATCAAGGAGGTGGTGTCATGGTACCGTCTGTGTTGATGTCTTAATGTGTAGAACCTTGTCACACAGAGCAGCTGGTACCAAACTAATACAATTACTAACATGTCACAGTCTGCAGGAGGAATGTGATGACCCAGAAGTCTTGACCTCAGGTCCTTAATCTGGTCTGTAGTTTCCAGTCTCATGGCTCTAGTCTCTAGTCCCCGGTTTCTCGTCTGGACATCAGGTCTGTAGTCTGGTCTGTAGTCTTAAGTCTCTGACATCTGGTGTCTCTGCAGGATCATGTCTTCGTGCTGTTGGACTCTGGGTTCCTCCTCTGGCTCTCAACCCAACATGACAGACTGAAGCTAACTCACCTCCAGCGCCCCCTCTTGGACTCCCGCTGGCCATGGCTGAGCCCGCTGACTTTGACCTGATCGCTAAGCACTACAACTACACTGGCAAGTTCCGCAAGACAGAGCAGGACTCAGGCCTGAAGGCCGACTCTGTGGTCTTCATCATTGTGTGCTGCTTCATCATCCTGGAGAACATCCTTGTCCTCACCACAATCTGGAGAACCAAGAAGTTCCACAAGCCCATGTACTACTTCATTGGGAACTTAGCACTGTCCGACCTGCTGGCTGGCGTTGTCTACACCGCCAACATCCTACTGTCGGGCGCCAACACCTACAAGCTGACCCCCACACAGTGGTTCTTCAGGGAGGGCAGTATGTTTGTGGCACTGGCTGCATCCGTCTTTAGCCTACTGGCCATTGCCATTGAGCGCCACCTCACCATGTTGAAGATGAAGCTGCATAACAATGGGAACACGTGCCGCGTCTTCCTGCTCATCAGCACGGTGTGGATGATTGCAGCGGCATTGGGGGGTCTCCCTGTGATGGGCTGGAACTGCATCCACAGTCTGAGCCACTGCTCCACTGTGCTGCCACTCTACCACAAGACCTACATCCTGTTCTGCACCAGCGTCTTCAGCATCATCCTCATGGCCATCGTAGCACTCTACGCTCGCATCTATACACTAGTGCGTACACGCAGTCGTAAGCTTGTTTTTCGTAAGGTGTCCAATGGCCGCAGCAACACCGGCGCCAACAGCAAGAGCTCAGAGAAATCAATGGCACTGCTGAAGACCGTCATCATTGTCCTGAGCTGCTTCATAGCCTGCTGGGCGCCACTCTTCATCCTCCTGCTGCTGGATACTGCCTGTGAGACGCTCACCTGCCCCATCCTCTACAAGGCTGAGTGGTTCCTGGCGCTCGCTGTTCTTAACTCTGCCATGAACCCACTCATCTACACGCTGACCAGCAATGAGATGCGCCGTGCTTTCCTCAAGACGCTTCTGTGCTGCACTGCGTGCCTCCGACCCAACGCCAAGTTCAGTGGGCCCATCATGGGGGCGGAGTTCAGCCGTAGCAAGTCAGATAACTCCTCCCATCCCAACAAGGAGGAGGCTGAGTGCACACCGCGGGAGACAACGGTGAACATTACCTCCTCGTCCTAAATAGGCGTCGGTGAAGTGGATGTACAGTTTCAGATATAGAGTTTGACTTTGTACTGGAAACGAACACTGCCAGGTGGCCCCAACACCAACCAGATCAGGACTCACTGCACTTGATTTTCTTACTGGTTGAATTAGGAACCAGTAAAGCTTCAGATGGGAGGCCCAGTCAATTTGAAGCTCATGTCTGCAACATATCATGGCTGCATGACCGCTGCAGGTGCATTTTGGTTACCTGGTGGTCCAGGTTCACCTGGAGCCGCAGGGTCTCAGTGGTCCAACTTCATCAGGACCTGCAGCCGTGGATCAGATGGACCGAGCTTCGTATCAAGAGTTACGGTTGTCCACTGTAGAAAAAGAAGCAGGCGTCTTACTGACCCGCTCAGAGCAGCCAGAACTGTTAGCATGTCCACGTATTTAAGACACTCCTTCATGAACTCTTGTCCTATGGGAAAAAAGTGAGGTCAGAGGTCAGAGATCAGCCGCTTCCACTGTTGTTATGTTTCCAGTCACCTGAGGGTTAAAACAGCAACGAATCATCAGGGAGTCTGAAGTAGATTTACTGGATCAATTCAGATTGAATCACCATGGCAACCAGCATCTGGATTCTTTCTGTCTCTCCTCCTTTCTTTTCTTCCTCTTCTCTCCTCCCTCCTTTTCTTTTGTTTCCTCCAACCTGTCTTTTGTTTCTTCCTTCCTCTTGATTCCTTCAATCCTTTTTTCCTTTTTTCTTTTCTCCCTTTGTGTTGTGAATGAATTGTTTACTTTTTTAGTGGTACAATTAAATGTCGTAGCATCCCTGTTAGCTAGTAGCTCATTTGTGTCTGTTGTCCTTGGGTAGGTAAAGAAAGCCACCCAACACACTCACTCACACACACAAACACACTCACTCACACACACAAACACACTCACACATCAGGAACCTGAACAAGCAGAATCCCACATGCTGATGTGTTGAATGTCCAGTGAGGATCAGAGGAACACACTTACTGACCAGCTTTGAGCCCATCAGCTCAAAAATGTCCTTCCTGACTTCAGATGTAAATCTGTCCTGCTGCCACCATCATGAGTGAGGACCACGATGGAGCAGGCGACTGCCACCATCTTAGTTTGAGAGCCTCATTCCTGTGTAGCTCTGTGTTTGTATGCAGGTCAACCAGAACTCTGTCCACTCCTCTGTAAACCTCCATGAGATCTGAAATTCCACAAAATTCCTCCTTTGTTTTTTTTAGTCCTGAATGTGCTCTGCATATCAGTGACGTGCTTGCTAGAACTAGCAGGCTAATTTGGTTCCATTATGGCTGCTGTTCTTCTAACTGTAGGTCCGTGTATGTAGTCCACATGACTGGATGGGAGGCGGCCCGGTGGAGCAGTGGTCCTCACTGTGGCCCCCCATCAAGAAGGTTGTGGGTGGAGCCCCGGCTGCAGCACGGGGTCTTTCTGGGTGAGTCTCCATGTTCTCCCTGTTCCTGCTGGGTTCTCTCTGGTACTCCAGCTTCCTCCACAGTCCAAAGACATCAAGAGGGACCAGGTTAATCCAGACTCTAAATTGACCGTAGGCGTGGCTGGGAGAGCCAATGGTTGTCTGTCTCTATGTGTTGGCCCTGCCATGGACTGGTGACCTGTCCAGGGGGAAGGCTGCTGGGATAGGCTCCACCCCCACCACCCTCAACAGGAGAAGAGGGAGAAGATGGAGGGAGGGAGGGATGATGGATGGATGGATGATAGATGGATGGATGGATGATGGATGATGGATGGATGATGGATGGATGATGGGTGGATGGATGGATGATGGATGGATGATGGTGGATGGATGGATGATGGATGGATGATGGATGATGGATGGATGCTTGTGTAAAACAGCAGGGGGCCGGCTCATCTGTACGTTGGACTCATGGACACCTGACCAAACCAGGTGTGAGACTGGAAAGATTTTGTGAGGCTTGATGGAACAAGCTGACCTCTGGATTCACATGATTTTACAATTTTGTAGAGAAAAAAAAAGTTCTGGGTAAAAGTGGTCAGAATGTATTTTCTACTTTCTGTCTTGTTGTCAGTAGCAACGTCACAGGAAAAGAAGAGTAGTCCCTTCACCCTCAGGTCACTTTAGTGAAGAAACGTGGGAGCAAAAGGTTGCCAGAGGAATCTCAGTACAAGCCACTGAACTGTTTTCCACGACATGGTGTTGAGACCGGAGCGTTCCATCAGGGTCTGTAGATGGGGGTCGGCGTATTTGGAGAAGATCAGGTGAAACCATCAAAGCTCCAGCCACTAAATACAATTGAGATTCTTAAACTCAAAAAGTTGCCATGTTTCTGCTGATGTCTTTGTTTTTCCATGTGATGGTTTGGTTCGGACTCTGTTACCATGGTAACTATTGCAGCTGATGGATTAATCCATTAACTCCTGAGTGTTTGTTTAACCCCTGAAAGTTGCTTCATTAGCTTC
>NC_141333.1:422500-458057 GCF_037954235.1 Aulostomus chinensis | reverse complement strand
GCGTGAGAGGGTTCTGGTTCAGCTGAGGGTTTGGAGGTGAGCTGAGGTCCTTGACTGGTCTGGTGAGTGTTTGCTGCCCCCTGCTGCTCTTGCTCAGAACATGTCACCACGAGCAGATTGACTCAAACCAAACCAGCACCTCCCTCAGGAGGGGGCAGGAACTGTAGCTGTTGTTTCTATGCTTCTTGAAACCCACCCACCCATTTTCTACCACTTATCCTGCAAAATGTGTGTGTGTGTCCTTCACCTGACAAATGAAAAATAACAGGGAACAGGAGCAGCAGTTGTATCACTTTCTCCTTTCTGGGCAACTCCAGGGACCCCTCTGGGAGCAGGGACACCTCCAGAGTTGCTTGTTATGTCATCTGTGGCCCCCCAGGACGTCCTCAGGAGCCTCCCAGTGCATGTCAGGACATTCACCCCTCAAAACAAACAAACACCTACCAGCATCCGTCCATCCATTCTCTACACAGCTTATCTGGAGGGTTGTTGGGGGGTGGGGGGTGGATCCAGGGTTCACCCTGGACGGGTCACCAGTCCGTCTCAGGGCCATCAGGAGCAATTAGGGTTCAGTATCTTGCTCAAGGACACTTGGACATGGTCACCGGGGGACGTGGGGTCGCTGGCCTCTACCTCAGAGCACAAGTGTTTCTCTCTGGCTGTTTATCTTGCAGTGTCTTCCAAGGAGCTGCTGGACGAAGATCAGCGGGAAAATGTTCTGAATATCAAAGACGTGTGATGTCCCGTCAGCACCATCAGTCCAAGTTCTCTGACTGCGGCGGGCGAAGGCACATCAGCAGGAGGCGAGACGGTCGCAGGACTGCAGACGGCCTGAGGTGTTGTGTCAGTGTGCACTTATTGAGTCCATCGTGGATAAGCAGTCAGTGACGTGGTGTTGGTCAAAACGGGACCCGGGCACTGTCGGCACCGCTGTCAGCACCATCTGGTCTCAAGGTGTTTACTGGACTCCCAACCTGTCAGGGACCTGCAGCCCCCGATGGCAGCGTCACAGTGGAGAGGAAGATGAGAAAACTGGACCTGGAAAAGTTCCATTATAGTGTCTCCCGTGTTCATGAGTGCACCAGTTACTGATCCAGTTTAGTGGAACCGTACTTGAGTTTAGGAGAACCGCAGAGGTGTATGACAACACATCTGTAGAGTCTCACTGCAGGACACTGATGCAACATATTCACACATGCACTTCTGCTTGGACTGACAGCCAAACCAGCTGATCAGCCACTCGTCGTCGCCCTGCTCGGTAGCCGGATCAACGTTCTGTTAGTTTCAGTCAGAACAGGAAGTGAACAAAGGGACACCAGCACAACGAGGCGCCGAGTCGTCTTTGGAATCTGGCAGAAACTTGAAACCAGCAACGCGACTTCACTCAAATGACAGAATATGAGAAGCTGTTTTATATTTGGGAGAAGACATGACCCTCCCGTCCTCCACCCCTCTGCTCCGTCCCAGGTTGTGTGTGCATTCATAGAAGGACTTGATGGTCCGACACCTCCTCAACCACCACCTGTCATGAGAGAACTTCGTTGTGATTTGGAACAACACAAATAAAAGCGACTTGACTAAAACTACATGACATCAGAATTGTTGTTTTTTTAATGGTTTTAAGAGAAGAGATGTTTGACTTACATCTTCAGACTGGGTCACCTTCAGTCCTGGACCAGTACAGAACCAGAAGCAGCCTCATCTGATGTCCAGACTCAAAATGGATCCAAGTCACGAGTCACAGACAATAGAAGAGACACTTCCTTAGATGGGTCAGAACTTTTACACGTGTCAAAACCTCCAGAGCAACGTTCCAAGTGACACCTGAGGGAGGGAGGTTATTTTGGAAGATGACTTCAGGTGAACTTCAAGTTGACTTGGTTTATTGTAATGTTTGAGTTGTTTTACGAGTTAATTGGGAAATGGATCAGCGGTTCCGATTCCGATAGGATGGAGACGCACAACTTTATTCAGCCCAAGTCCAAGAGCCAGGATGACCCCGCTCCTCCCAGATGCATGCCGGGAAAGAAAGTCTTTCAGACGTCCGTGATGCCAAATCGCCTCAGCCTCAGGAACTTCACTTCCCAGCGAGCCCCACGCTTTTTTTCCTTCCCTCCTTCCTTCCTTCCTGCAGCTTCGGCCCGTCTGGCGTGAAAAAGGAAGATGAGAGCGCTGAACCGACGCTACACCGAGTAACGTCCCGCGGAATGGCGGCAGAGCGATTGCTGGCAGACCGGAGGCCGAGCCTCGCGTCTCCTCTGCGGCCTTGAAGCAGACACGAGCGCCGCCGGAGCTCCGGAGGCTGGAGGAGAGGCGGGTGGAGCTGCAGCCTGCCGGGCCGAGCCGAGCCGGGCCGAGCCGAGCTGCTGGTCTGAAGCCTCGTCAGCACTGCACCCCGAATCACTTGATAGCTACTGTCCCCCTTCAGGTGAGGCCGAAACCGACTTTACACTGGAGCTTCACTTGGTCCCTCGAGAGCAGAGACTGACCTGGCTTGGTTCTGATCTGGACATGGTCGGGTTCCAACCTGTCAGAGCTTTTCTGGCGCTGGGTCCAGCTGCACATGATGCTTTGATTCAGGATAGTTAAATTTTCATGAAACGTGCTGGTTTCACCAGGTTGGACCGGGTAAACAGTGTGTGGCGTCAAAGTCAGATCAGGTGACCGATGACGTAATTAAGTTCTGATCTGTGACAGTTCACCTGAACGAACACCAGTAACCTGCTAGCGTGAACACCAGTAACCTGCTAGCGTGAACACCTGTAACCTGCTAGCGTGAACACCAGTAACCTGCTAGCGTGAACACCTGTAACCTGCTAGCGTGAACACCACTAACCTGCTAGCGTGAACACCTGTAACCTGCTAGCGTGAACACCTGTAACCTGCTAGCGTGAACACCTGTACCCTGCTAGCGTGAACACCAGTAACCTGCTAGCGTGAACACCTGTAACCTGCTAGCGTGAACACCAGTAACCTGCTAGCGTGAACACCAGTAACCTGCTAGCGTGAACACCAGTAACCTGCTAGCGTGAACACCTGTAACCTGCTAGCGTGAACACCAGTAAGCTGCTAGCGTGAACACCTGTAACCTGCTAGCGTGAACACCTGTAACCTGCTAGCGTGAACACCTGTAACCTGCTAGCGTGAACACCTGTAACCTGCTAGCGTGAACACCAGTAACCTGCTAGCGTGAACACCTGTAACCTGCTAGCGTGAACACCAGTAACCTGCTAGCGTGAACACCTGTAACCTGCTAGCGTGAACACCTGTAACCTGCTAGCGTGAACACCTGTACCCTGCTAGCGTGAACACCAGTAACCTGCTAGCGTGAACACCTGTAACCTGCTAGCGTGAACACCTGTAACCTGCTAGCGTGAACACCAGTAACCTGCTAGCGTGAACACCAGTAACCTGCTAGCGTGAACACCAGTAACCTGCTAGCGTGAACACCAGTAACCTGCTAGCGTGAACACCAGTAACCTGCTAGCGTGAACACCAGTAACCTGCTAGCGTGAACACCTGTAACCTGCTAGCGTGAACACCAGTAACCTGCTAGCGTGAACACCTGTAACCTGCTAACGTGAACACCAGTAACCTGCTAGCGTGAACACCTGTACCCTGCTAGCGTGAACACCAGTAACCTGCTAGCGTGAACACCAGTAACCTGCTAGCGTGAACACCTGTAACCTGCTAGCGTGAACACCAGTAACCTGCTAGCGTGAACACCTGTAACCTGCTAGCGTGAACACCAGTAACCTGCTTGCGTGGACACCAGTAACCTGCTTGCGTGGACACCTGTAACCTGCTAGCGTGGACACCAGTAAGCTGCTAGCGTGAACACCAGTAACCTGCCAGCGTGAACACCTGTAACCTGCTAGCGTGAACACCAGTAACCTGCTTGCGTGGACACCAGTAACCTGCTTGCGTGGACACCTGTAACCTGCTAGCGTGGACACCAGTAAGCTGCTAGCGTGAACACCAGTAAGCTGCTAGCGTGAACACCAGTAACCTGCTAGCGTGAACACCTGTAAGCTGCTAGCGTGAACACCTGTAACCTGCTAGCGTGAACACCTGTAACCTGCTAGCGTGAACACCTGTAACCTGCTAGCGTGAACACCAGTAACCTGCTAGCGTGAACACCAGTAACCTGCTAGCGTGGACACCTGTAACCTGCTAGCGTGGACACCAGTAAGCTGCTAGCGTGGACACCAGTAAGCTGCTAGCGTGAACACCTGTACCCTGCTAGCGTGAACACCTGTAACCTGCTAGCGTGAACACCAGTAACCTGCTAGCGTGAACACCAGTAACCTGCTAGCGTGAACTCCAGTAACCTGCTAGCGTGAACACCAGTAACCTGCTAGCGTGAACACCTGTAACCTGCTAGCGTGAACACCTGTAACCTGCTAGCGTGAACACCTGTAACCTGCTAGCGTGAACACCAGTAACCTGCTAGCGTGAACACCAGTAAGCTGCTAGCGTGAACACCTGTACCCTGCTAGCGTGAACACCTGTAACCTGCTAGCGTGAACACCAGTAACCTGCTAGCGTGAACACCTGTAACCTGCTAGCGTGAACACCAGTAACCTGCTAGCGTGAACTCCAGTAACCTGCTAGCGTGAACACCAGTAACCTGCTAGCGTGAACACCTGTAACCTGCTAGCGTGAACACCTGTAACCTGCTAGCGTGAACACCTGTAACCTGCTAGCGTGAACACCTGTAACCTGCTAGCGTGAACACCAGTAACCTGCTAGCGTGAACACCTGTAACCTGCTAGCGTGAACTCCAGTAACCTGCTAGCGTGAACACCTGTAACCTGCTAGCGTGAACACCAGTAACCTGCTAGCGTGAACACCTGTAACCTGCTAGCGTGAACACCTGTAACCTGCTAGCGTGAACACCAGTAACCTGCTAGCGTGAACACCTGTAACCTGCTAGCGTGAACACCTGTAACCTGCTAGCGTGAACACCTGTAACCTGCTAGCGTGAACACCTGTAACCTGCTAGCGTGAACACCTGTAACCTGCTAGCGTGAACACCTGTAACCTGCTAGCGTGAACACCTGTAACCTGCTAGCGTGAACACCTTTAACCTGGAGATTTAGAATGTATGACAACGCGATCATGGGATGTTTTAAGACATTTGTTCTACATAGCTAAACATCAACCACAGCAGAGTCTTAGTCCTGGAGTCATTCAACAACTACATCAATACAAATAAATTGATATCAAGTGTTTGCACCAAAAACCTGAACTACGTCCTGGTGCCTACTGGGTCCCGCACCAGCCTGGCGCTGCTGGTCACATTCAACACCAGTAGTCAACTATAATAATTAAGTGTTGACTCTACAGAAACTCAGCAATCAGACCACAGATCTGAACTGGTGACTTTAAGGTCAAAGGACAAACGCGTCGTGTCCTGAGAATCCTGCCTGCACAGGTGAGAGGCAGCACAGCAGCATCAGTGCTCACCTGCTCCAGCTCAGCTGCTCTAACGCTGCAGCCGATGGCGTGCTTGCTGTCTGTGTTTGGTGGCGCTGCGGCTCATCTATCGTGGGTGACTCGGTGGATCCTTGTGATCATTACCAGACGGCTCACATTCCCCTCCGGTACTTTTCTGACTGAAAATTGACATTTTTCGGAGTTTTCCTCCCTGTCATTCAGTGGGTAAAATAAGTATTGAGCACGTCCCCATTTTTTTCTGAAAACATTTTTCAAAGGTGCTACTGACAACAACCCATGCAACCCACACATGCAGAGAAATCACACCTTAGATGTCCATAAGTTGAGTTGTGTGTAATGAAATGAACGAGACAGGGAAGAATTGTTGACCAGGTGAAGAAAGGGAGGAGCAAAAGGGCCCAGACAGCAGCTGAAACCTGTCAGTCATTAGAAAGCAGCCCCGCCCTCACGTCAATGTCAGCTGGTTCAGCTCCGACTGACGGCCTATGAACAGTGACTCATCGCCAAGGTGTCACACAGGAAACGCCTCATGACGGGAGGAAGCACAGAGCTCAAGACCTTCACAACTTTACTGTTGCAACATGTACTGATGATCCAGAAGGATTCCTGAACCCCTGAATGTTCCAGTGAGCCGCACCATGGAAACGACACCATTTCACCATAAACCGACCGCGACCAGCAGCTCCTCACCAGATCCTCACCAGATCCCTGACAGAGGAGTTAAGCATCCTCAGAGGAGCTGTCCAGGAGCCAAGGACCGCGGTGGAGAGCTTCAGAAAGACCTGGAACGAGCAGGTCCAGTCGTTCCAAAGAAACAAGAAGTCACGCACTCGACAGCCTGGATGAGTGCTCGCCACCCAAGACGCCATCGCTGAGGAACCAACATGTTGAAGCTCTCTGAAAGTTTCCTGCACAACACTTAGACAAGAAATACTGGGAGAGTCTAGAGACCGTAAATAGAGGCCAGAACACACAGGTTAGGAGGTCAAAGGGCACTGCACATCACCCCAGAAACACCACTAACAGGGGGGTGTGGCGGTGGGAGCTCCTGGTGGGGGGCTGTTCTACAGCATACGGCACTGGCAAACTGGATTTAACTGAAGGACGGATGCATGAGAGACGCACCGAGACGTTCTTGATCCAATGTGCTGCCGTCTACCAGGAGGGTGGAGGTTTCACCAAGACGATGATCCCAAACACAGCCAGGAGACTCTCACTTGGCTTCTGAGAAATAAAAAAAGAAGCTGCTAGACCGACCCACCAGTCAGCTGACTTGATCCAGCAGAAAATCTATGGAAAGAACTAAAGATCAGAGTTCCTAGAAGAGGCCCACGGAACCTTGAAGACTGGGAGACTGTCAGTGTGGAAGAACCAAAATCCCACCTGAGCAATGCAGGCAGTGGGTTTCTCCTGAGAGGAGGCGTCTGGGAGCTCCGATTACCAACAAAGGCTTTTGTACAAAGGGTGACGTGAACTGCAGTGTGTTGAGTGCTTCGTCCCTGCGTCGCTCCTCTTCACTACACTAACGGACATCTGAGGTTTGACTTCTTTGCACGTGTGGGTTGCAGGGGTTACCAACATCTGGCCAAAATTTCATTTCAGTAGCACCTTTAGAAAAATCATGACATTGAATACTTAATTTACCTGCTGTATCTCATCATGTGTGACGAGGTTGTAGTGTGATAGTAGCGCGTGACAGTCAGGCGTGTTTGAGGCGGAGCCTCCAGGTGTTGAATAAGAAAACGGACCTGACCTGCTGTGCTCAAGTGAATACAAAGTTATGTCGTTTTTGTACGTGTAGGACGGCCCCTCATTGGTGCAGTCAGTGCTCACTCAACACCAACCGTCATCCCACTGATGAACCTTCAAATAAAGTTTGGTCAGCCTCAACTGTTTGGCCACACCTACTGGGAGTGATGTCACTACATGTGGTTTTTTTTTTTTACGTCAGCGGTTAAGTTCTGTTGGAACATTAGACATCTTCAGAAGTGGACGTGGTCTGACCCCAGTCCTGGTCCAACCGTAGCCCCGGTCTGGTCCTGATCGTGACCCTCATCTGACCCTGTCCCTAATCTGATCCTGGTCCTGGTCTGACTGTTGTCCATCCAACCCTGATCCTGTTGTTATTGTGTTGCCACAGGCTGCGTCATGGAGCGCTCCGGCAGCATCCAGCTGGACATTCCAGACTTCAGTAACTCTGTTCTATCGCACCTCAACCAGCTCCGTGTTCAAGGCCGCCTATGTGACATTGTGGTCAATGTGCAAGGCCAGAGCTTCCGTGCCCACAAGGTAGTCCTCGCTGCCAGCTCGCCATACTTCCGGGACCACATGTCACTGAGCCAGATGAGCACTGTTTCGTTGACAGTTATCCGCAACCCGTCTGTGTTTGAGCAGCTGCTGTCCTTCTGCTACACGGGCCGCCTCTGTCTGCAGCTTGCTGACATCATCAGCTACTTGACGGCCGCCAGCTTCTTACAGATGCAGCACATCATCGACCGCTGCACGCAGATCCTGGAGGGCATCCACCTGAAGATCAGCCTGGCTGACCTGGACGATGAGCCCACAGAAGAGGAGGCTGCGCGGGGCTCTCGGAGCACTCGGACCCTTGAGGCCGTGGTGAGAGGAGGTGGCCATCATGCCAGCTTGCGGCTTCTTGGCGCGCGGGGAGGCTTGGAGGTGTGCGAGGCTGTCAGCCCCGCTGAGGAGCCGCTCAGCCCCACACCGACTGTAGAACACAGCGGGCTTGAGGGACCTGTGGTCCCCACCAGCAGAACAGGTAAAGAACCAATCCTCCGCATCAATCGGGCTGGGCAGTGGTACGTGGAGACGAGCAGTGAGGCGGAGCGGACTGGCAGCGCAGAAGAGGGTGGCAGTGTGGATGGAGTCAGGATCAAGACGGAGAGGATGGAGCAGTGGATTGGAGCAGGACAGCACCAGGAGGAGGGCGGCCCAACTGAGGAGGGAACCACTGTCATGATTGACACGTCAGGACGCAGCACACTGGTGACGGGGCCTGTGGGAGCGGTAGGTGTTCGCAGTGTCCAGCCGTCCAGCAGCTTCAGTGAGACAGACAGGTAAGATACGGGGAGCCACGTCCCTTTGTGACATCATAATTGACATGTAGACACTTGAAGGTGGGGTGTACAAGCCTGTGGGTCCGACATACTTTTTGGAGGGTTGGGTCTTTGTGACCCTGTGACTAAGGCCACATTTGGGGTCAGAAGTCAGGCAGTCGTGGCAGGCGGTTTATGGGATGCATATAAATGAATGAAAATCAGTGAGGTCCCCATGATAACAGTAACATCTCCTTGTCTGTGTTCCAGGTTCAGTCCAACTGGCAGCGTGGTGGTCCTGGCCGAACGCCAGCGTGCCAAGAGCGAATCTCCCAGTAGGGTGGATGAGCTGCGACAGCCGAGCTCCCAGGTACAACATACTTTGACCACATGCCAAAAACACGGGTGGATTGTGAACAGCTGGCCTTGGTCCATGAGTTGCTCAAATCCTGATGAAGAGTCGATTGACTACCTGAACAAACACGTTGGTAAATTCTGGAGCGTTGAAATGGCTCCATGCGTAGTGCTATGCTAATGGATGGCGACTGACGGTTGTTGTTCCTTCAGCAGTACAAATTACATGAGAAGAACATGGTCAAAAGTAAAATGTGTGTAACTTGATACTTGTGAATATACTGGACTCTGAATCAGAACCACTAAAATTACTTTCCACAACTAATTTACAGAACCCCCAACCCACATCAGAGAACAGTAGAACCCCCAACCCTCTTCAGAGACCCCAAGAACCTCCAGCCCATCTCAGAGTTGTCTATAACCCCCAACCCTCCTCACAGACCTCTAGAACACACATCTCTCCTGAGAGACTCCTAGAACCCCCCAGCCCTGCTCAGTCAACACTAAAAAACTCAACCCCCTCAGAAATCCCTTGAACACCTAGCCCTCCTCAAAGACTACTCGGACACTCAACCCACCTCAGAGAGTACCACACCACTCTTGTCACTCACCTCTCGACAGCATCTAGAATCACCCAAGACTCAGTGGTTTCTAGAACCCCTCCCAAAGTACCAACAGGACCTCTAAAACCTCCTACAAGACTCCATCCAGAGTCTCTCGGTATCTCAGCTGATGAGACTGGTTGCAGCTTTGTTGGTGACAAGAACATGTTTCTCTGCTGTTCTTACATTTTTTCTGGTTGTCAGGGGGAGGAGCATGCGGCATTTGACATGGGTGGCTACGAGGACTACCTGAGGGAGCAGGTTGGGGACCGCTGGTTCCGCTACAACCCTCGGCTTACTTGCATCTACTGCTGCAAGTCCTTCAACCAGAAAGGCAGCCTGGACCGCCACATGCGTCTGCACATGGGCATCACGCCATTTGTCTGCCGCATCTGTGGGAAGAAGTATACACGTAAAGACCAGCTGGAGTACCACATCCGCAAGCACACGGGTAACAAGCCCTTCCACTGCCATGTCTGCGGCAAGAGTTTCCCCTTCCAGGCCATCCTCAACCAGCATTTCCGTAAGAACCACCCCGGCTGTGCACCGCAGGAAGCGCACAGCGCCTCGCCAGAGACCACAACTGCCTCCATCACCTCCAGGGGTGGCCCGAGTGATGAGGCGTCCCCAAGCCAGGAAGAACCTGAGGGCGGGGGTGGCGGTAATAGTGGAGGCCAGTACGGTGAGGCGCCCCAGGCCTCTGTCTCCACTACAGGCCCTGACTGAGCCCAAGGGGGTTGATGGTGGAGGGCAGGTTGGTTCCTGTTGCAGAGGAAGCCAACAGGAGGCTGAAGGCCTCCAACTGAACTGAGATTTTTCTGCTTTAAAACGCATCTACCTTCACTAATGAACCAAACAGATTAAGCTAAACGAAGAAACTCCACACACTCCAACAACCTCATAACCACACAACGCCTCCGCTGACTTTAAGTTACAGAGTTCTACTTTTATATTTGCAGGTTCACAGCGCGGCTTCACAACCATCGTTTCTCGTGGGACTTTGCCAAACTACTCAGTGCCAGTTAAAGTTTGCCTTGAGACAATCGGAGCAGTGGGCTGGTAACTGTCCTGCATGCTCCTCACGCCACACTGGCGCTAAAAAATGTAGTTGCACAAAAACATTCAAATGTGAAAAATACGACTGTTAAAGTTCCAGTGTGGTCGGAGTTACTGAACGTTTAGGAAATGAAATCAACATGAAGATGCAGTGGGGGTTGGTGACCAGGGCAACTCCTACTGGCAGAGGCTGATGCAGATAATGGCGAATAAATACCCAGTTTATCGGTTGAGGTTCTTAAAAAGAACTCATCATAGGAAGTGAAGTCAATCAAACAGTAACTCAGGTTGCTGCTGCTAAGTCGAGCGAGAACCGCCACCACTGGCAACTGACCTGACAGTTGTAACAGTGCAGTCGCAGCGGTCCCTGCTGGTCAAACATGTCATGACACCAATATTCCTTCTCTATATTCTGTATCATATGTCTGTGAGAGCATCACTGGCAGGTAAATTCATTTGGCATGACAACGAACGCTTAGCTTCCTTCAGAAAAACATTCAAAGAACGTCTTGTGCACAATTTTTGACATCAGTGACATCGAGCGATGTTCCAACTGTAAATCATTACAATCAGCGTTAAAATACACACCAACGGGTTCACGGACAGAGCTTCAGGATGTCTGAAGTCATCATTTGAAACACAGTTGTGTTCCGTTTCTGGAGACGATGTCAGCAAACGCTGGACTCAGCCCTCGCATTAATATCCCAGAATGCAAAGTTGTAGTCAGGGAACCACAATGCAACTATGGCCAATCTCGACTGAAGCACTACAGAAACAGCATTTTTAACAGGAACAAACTGAAAGCTTAAACTGTGTTGGATATCAACTCGTCTATGTGGCTAGTCATCCATACACAAATGTCAATATCGCTACATTTGCTAACGTGTCAGTTAGACCATAGCTTTGAAAACGATGTTCTCTGTCAGCGTAACTTCCCAGAGAACAGAAGAATTTTACCTTTGCTTCTATGGATGCACAGAGGAATGAGTTCCATTTCCTTGGTGATGAACATTTTATCTCTTTTAACTGTTTCAGGATGAATTAACTTTTTATTTTTTTTCACTAGCACATAAAAACCAAAATACTTCAGCGCTGTCGGCGCTCTGCCCACTATATTCTTGAACCACTAAAATACTCCTCTTGGTCACCATACTTAGACATGGCACACAAAGTGAGGACATTTGTGTTGGGGAGATCATCTCTTTGTTGTAACGGTGCTTCATGGCAATCAAGCTGACATCGTTGGAAAGCCTGCATGTTTCCCTTTTAAATGGAGCCGCTTTTGTAGGGAACAGGCGTTTGTGCGATGGGCAGCAGAGCTGAGGATGTGGGTTGTGGACGTTAAACATTTGCCTCATCCTCTCTGCCAGTGCCAAACAGCTGATTTTGCCATTAACTTTTGTTTGGTGTTTGGTGGATTGGATGATTGAAGTCTGAAGAAACAAGACATGTTGGCATTTAACAATTTATCCATTTCACAAACAGGAGACGCAGTAGTGGTTGAAGAACCACACACAGCTACACTGGCCCCTCCTCCTCACGCTGGTCGCCAGCCTGGTCACACACCGCTGTGGGACGGCATCTCCTTCTCCAACCAGTGGCTGTGTTGGTCACTTTGACAAGAATCAGTGGCAAAATCAGCTGTTTGGCACTGGCAGAGAGGATGAGGCAAATGTTTAACGTCCACAACCCACATCCTCAGCTCTGCTGCCCATCGCACAAACGCCTGTTCCCGACAAAAGCGGCTCCATTTAAAAGGGAAACATGCAGGCTTTCCAACGATGTCAGCTTGATTGCCATGAAGCACCGTTACAACAAAGAGATGATCTCCCCAACACAAATGTCCTCACTTTGTGTGCTAAGTTTTATATATTTAATGTATTGAAAATTAAAAGAGGAAAAAAATCAAAAATTGCACATAACGTTTTATAAAGTTTGCTCTTATTGGGTGTGTCAATCTCTTATCTGGGAGTTATGATACATTTTCTGAAGACAAGCTCTGTTTCTGGTGAGCCAGTCTGAGGTCCAGGACCAGTCTGGGTTGCTGGTAAAACCAGAAGCAAAACTTGTGAGAGAACTGTTAAATCCCCCATTATTGATTGGAAGCTGAGATGTAGCTGTGAGGCTAGTGCTCAAAAAACAACCGGATCTTAAGGGCCAGACAAGAACCAGAACCAGCACCAGGTCTGTCTTGGGGTAAAGAGGCTATCACTACTGCTCAGCCATCTTCAGTCTCTGAAACTTTCCTGGCGGTTGACGCCCGTAGCTGGAGCGGAGGAGCTGTGGTCACAAGCTCAAGGCGCACACGAGTATTGATGTGTTGAGCAAGTAAACACCTATTTGACAAACTCCGATCACACTGGTTGAAAAATTTGGCGGTAAATCGAGTAGAATTGATGTGCTAGACGAGAACGACGTCTGTCGGCCGGTTGACTGAAGGAACTTGCTGCAGGAAACCTCAGATAAGCTACACAGCTCAGTTACCTCTCATCAAGACGCAATACAGCTGCTGCACTGCACAGCACCGCACCACCGGGGGGCGCTCTGACCCACTCAGAGATCTCCGACAGTCTTCTCAGATATTTTTATATCAAGCATGTTTTTTCCTTGTTGTTTTTTCTTGGACACTTTCTGCTTTGACAATGTGTGAGACAGAGGACAGACGTTTGGTGTTAAGAGGACAAGGGTCACCTGATCTAGAACTTCTGTCACTGCTGAAATGAATTAAATCTGAGTTTGCTTGACTGCACACGACCAGCTGTAGCGGTCTAACCAAAATATTGCTGTCACAAGAGAAGCTACAGATGAAAAAAACATCACATTTAGTCAGACAGAAGAAACAGGAGCGGCCGAGTCGCCTGTCTAGAGATGATTGGTGTTGTCCATCTCACATTAGCCATTTTTGATAACCCTCAAATTCAGTATGGCCTCCCAGCTAACAAGCTAAAATAAACTGGATTAGCTCAAAGCTAGTGTTGTCCTGCAGGAGCAAATGTTAAATATGTAAGCTAGCAGGCTCGTGTTACTTTATTTTTACTAGCTGGCATAATTTCTTTCGTTGTACAGACAAAACTTAATTTACTTTCTAACTAAACAATTTCTGCTCAGTTCCTGTACAGAAAACGTGTTCCAATTGTTCAATATATTCACATCCCCTCATGCAGACCTCCTTTTCTCAAAGAGTTTATGTTTGTGCGTTGGTCAGCGAACAGCTAATTAACCTGACGAATGCTAAACAGGCTAGGCTAGTTAACGCCTTCCTTATGACTAGAGATGGCACATCCCCGCCCCATCTAATCTACCATGTAATATCAGCATCTACTTTTGCAGGCCAACACAGAAGATTGACATTAGCTTAGAAGCTAGCTGGTGGATAGCATAGGTGTGTAGCAACACTAAAAGGTAAATTATTCCCATGATCTGTTGTACTAGCTCTCTGCTCAATAGCCGACAGTCAGCTTTTAAGATGTCAACACCTGACCATCAAAGGTAAGCTGCTCGTGTGCAGACGAGGGGACTCTTGGGTAACAGCAGACATTTCTGATCGGGTAGTGACAGGACAAGGAGCCAGACCCTGTCAGCCCACATGGATGTAGTAGCCAGGCCTCAAAGATGGACTCCTCCAGAGGTCAAAGTTCACCTGTTGGAGGGTCCGGCCAGTTGGACCACCTGGCAACCAAAGGAAAGACGACATGGCCACATTGGCCCTCCAAACAATTTCAGCACTTATTAGACACGTGGAGTTTTTTTTTAGAGAGACACTGAAACAGACATTGAATATCAGACATGTTTAAACTACCAAGATGGTTTAATCGCACGCAAGCAGGTAGCACACGGAACAGCTGTTACTGTTTTCTACGGAGCTGTGAATCAGATTCTCAGTGGACGGTCCATTTTTATGCAAGTGAAGCTAGCGGTTGAGTCTTCTGGATGGCTGGACTTGTCCTGCCGCCGTGCTCGCTCTTCAGGCTAAACCAGGAACTATCAGGTATACAGACTCTTTATTCAGTCAATCAGACGTTAGCTTCCTGTACGTTGCAGGATGCTAACGGTGAAACCTCAGTGGGAGCTGCAGACATAAACCTGTAAATAAAACCTGCAGCAGAACAAAATATTAGTAATAACCACAGCACCTCCTTCACTCGCCACAGAATACTGCCTTCTGATTGGCCTGGACGTCACACGCGCTGGTGCTGAAGTTTGCCCCGGCCACTTTGCTCTTCGGCTTCATCACACCTCATTGTGCTACTAACGTGTCATAGCAACCTGTTCATCATACTGAAGGTTTTTCTCTCACAAGAAGTTAACGCTTAAATTTGTAGCTGAGCAAGCTAGGACGGCTTTCACATGCCAACCAGGAGGGGGCAGTGCTACACCACAGGGTTCGCGTCCGCATGTATGGTGAAATACAAGAAAATAGCTTCCAGAGAACCTGGGGCTTATCGGCTAGCAGCACCCATGTAGATGCCCTGAACCAGTGTGGACAGCAGTGAAACTCTGCAGGTCAATTAAATGCTGCAACTAGCGTTTAGTCCCAGTTCCGTTCCAACAAGCACGCAGCTACAAGATTTAGGTTGCACCACTTCTTAAATCGAAGGGAAAATCTTCGACAGCTGGTCGTTCCGTAGTGTAACCCCAGGTTCTCTGGTCCAGCCCGGAGTCGACGGACCGCCACCAGCTTGTTCAGCAGTTTACAAATGATTCATTGAACTTGTTGGCATGCATTGAGAAAACTGGGAGGAACTTTCCCTCAGCTCGCATTCCGTCAGAGTCACCGACACAGAGGGATCACCGTTCCGGAGTCGCCAGAACTTCAACGGTGGCTGTCATTTGGAAAACGGCTCAAGATTTCTACTTCAGTATAAAAAGAATAAAATATCCATTAATTGATGAAAGACTCTCTGAAGACACCAGAAACCAGGTTACTACAAATAAAGTTGTTACATATGTTGTTGGAACAGTTGAGTGACAGCCCTTTTTTGACGGCTCCGCCCCTCAATCGTCTCTAAACTGTGAAAACAGTGCAACCTCATCATCCTTGTCTTCATGGCGTCGATGGAGGTGCCGCTTCCTCTTCTCTGATTTTCGACCGTGAATCGTGTCTATAAATATCCGCCACCACAGAGTCCTCGTCACCAGAATATTAACTGTTGATTCCTCAAAGTGTATCCTAATATATATCAATAAAGTTTAGTAAATTAACTTTTAATACTGTACATTTTATAATGGAGGTACTGAACCTGAGAGGTTTCGAAGTGAACACCTTTATGTTGCATGTGTCTGTTGCTAACGTGAAGGGGGCGGGGCCAAAGGTGGATGAGATCAGTACAATGTGAAGCTTCATTCACCATGACCACTAGATCACCGGCGGGTCGCCCCCGGGCGGCGGGTCGCCCCCGGGCGGGTCGCGTCTCCACAGAGCAAATAAAGCACTTTAAGTGTGACGGCCTGGAGTCTTGCCTCTTCATTTACCACCCAGAGACCCTCGGGTCACGGGGGGTCTTCCACTGGCCCCCGAAGTATCACTGAGTTGTTCAGGGACGCTTTTCACTTTTGCAGGAACTTCCATCATGGAGAAGAATCATAATTGACAAAGACACAGCACAATTGGCTGAAAAAAGTTACAAATTATTTCCAGCCACAATTTCTACTGCAACCCAAAAAATGTATTTCACCTTCCAAGATTCACAAACAGGAGTCTTCGGCTCATGAGGACCTCCTTCATGACTTCTTGGTGATTCCAGATAGTGTAAATCTGCAGTCCACGTATGTTTAGCCGTAAGCTAATGGAGACTGATGCTAATAGCAGCTAGACTGTCCAGAAACGTCTGTTCTCTAACTCTCCAGGTCGTCTGGTGAGATCCAGGTGTCCTCGATCCAGACGGAGGATCAGGGATCCACTAACAGTAAAACATTAAAACTAGAACACTTGTGGTTTAGAGCAAGCCGCCGTTAGCTGTCAGTCTCCGTTAGCTCCAAGCTAAGCTAAGCTCACCTGACTGACACAGACGCAATGCAGGTGATAAAAGACATCATTTTTAGAAAAAAGGAAGAACCTCTTACTTGACGTATGACTTTAATCTGAGAGCATCACGTGTTGTAACTTTGCCCGAAAAAACTGACAACAGAAAATGTCCGAAGGAGCTAACGAGTCAGTTTGAAACGCTGGTGAACCCATGAATCCAGACGTTGGTGAATAAATGAAGTCGAACCAACTCTGATTTATTCATGGTAGACAGCTTTGATGCAACATGCTGATGACATCATCATCGTGTGTTCAGACCTACGCGGAGGATCTTTGTAACGAGTTCGGACCAGAGGCGGCGCCTCGTTTCACGGTGAACCTGCCAACATTCAGCCTGTCACAAGCTTTGCTTCGCTGTCATCTTCATGGCGCACTGACCACCCTGCCGTGATGTCAGGGTCATGACATCATCAACAGAGATTTGATGGTTTTAATGGTAAAAAATGGATCAAATGATGCTGAAACAATGACATCAGGGTTGAGATTTGTTGAAGTGGGAATTCATGATTTGTCGTGTCAAGTTGAGCTGATCAAAGGTCAGGGTCACAGGGATCCGCCACTCGGCCGGTGAACAGCAGCGTGTTGATGGTCGACTCTCTGATGAGCAGCAGAAACGGACGGTCCGCCAGAAAAACCTCCCGATTGAAGTCAATGGAGCGTCCGATGGCCACGACGGAGGTGACGGCGGCCGCCTCGCTGCCCTCCTCATTCACCTGAGTAGAGAGGAGCCATCAGGAATTCAGTCCGTCAAGTCTGACAGCACGAGGAAACACCGGAAACGTTAGCACTGAATTGCTCCCAGGACGACATGCGGGAATGCCACCGCGTCAGCTTCAGACCTGATCCAGAGGCAACACCACCAACATCTGGCGGGGAGCTCCTCCAGTCAATCACTTCAGACAGCGGTGTCACATGACATCAGGATTAAAGCTCTCAGAGAGCAGTGATGTCAGCAGCGATTCACTGACCTCCAGGAAAGCTTTGTGGTAGGCATCCGAGATGAAGAGACTTCCAGTGCCATCCTCCAGCATCCCTGCAACACACACACACACACACACACACACACACACACACACACACACACACACACAATCATGACTGGTGAGTTTTCTGATTCCATGACACTGAGTCATGCCCTAATGGGCCAACGCTGCTGCCGCATCCAGGTAAACACGTATGTCACGTTGGTGGGTGGAGCTTGCTAAATGACTGGGTTCAGTGACATCATGATGATTTGATTATGATTATTTGATTTTTGGTATCTGTACTTTACTATATAATAATATGAGACTTTTAAATCTATCGTTAAGTATTTATTGATATATAATTTTTATAATACAATTATATTAATATTGTATTTTCATAGCCCCCCAGTGGTTCACCGATCGACAGAAGACTCAACACCTTGGGTCAAATTCCAGCACCTGGGAAGCATTTCCAAGGTTCTCCAGCACCTTGGGATGTTCCACCAGGTCTGCGTGTTCTCACCTGTTTTTTTTGAGGAAATTTTCTGCTGGTTCTCAAATTGAAACATGAATATGCCAAGTCACAGAACCTTAGAGAACATCACTGATCCTGCCGATCAACATCTATAAAACGGACCCTACAGAGAAGGCAGGTGTGCTGCCCCGCAGCCCTCCCTGGTGCCCCGCCCCCTCACCTGGCAGGCTGGCTGCCTCTGGGCTGAACAGGTCTGTCAGTCCCATGTTCTCCAGCTTCTCCTTCAGACTGAAACTGTCCTCCACTTGGAACCGAGGGATGTGGACAGAGACGGTGGTCTCCTTCATCTGGGCCAACCAGCCAGTCAGTTTCTTCAGGTCCAGACTGTCCTCCACCTGAGCAAAACACACTTGATTACATGATCACACACACACACACACACACACACACACACACACACACACACACACACACACACACACACACAGAACAAAGGTGCTACACAGACTGGACTGGTCAACCAGAAGCAGCATCATGGACCGTCAGGTCTAGAAACCTGCCAGCCAATCACATTACCTGTGTGACTGTGCTGCCTTTGCTAGGCAAGATGATCACCATGGTGATGTCATCACCACGGTAAGGCATCTCCAGCAGCTGCACCTGGTCGTCGGGGAAGTAATGGTACCTGAACCGAGCCTCCTGGTACATCATGTTGACCGAGCAGGTCCGAGACTCGCTGACGTGGAATTTTGACATGAAGACGTTTTCTTTGTCAAACATGTTCTTCCATTGACCCTGGACAGTGAAACGTACAAGGCGATCAAACTGACTCCGCCCCCTTCATTGGCATCAAAGCCTGATGGCTATTTGTGTCAGGTAGACATAACTGAGGGTGAAAGAACCTTCATGAATGAGAATGTGTTGATTCAATCTACAAAGAGATCGCAAAGTATCAGGTACCTTGAAGTAGATGGTGTTGACCAGAACCAGGACAGTGTTGGCGTCAAGCACGCCCTCTGGCAGCGTGTCCTGAATTCGGTTCTCGGTCTTGTTGGAGATCCAGTTGTTGATTGTGACCCGGGCCTGCTCTGGGTTCTCCTGCAGCAGAACTGTGGTCATTAGGCAGCATACAGGTCATTTCTACAAGATTAAGAGATGGGACAGACCTGACCTTAAAGTTGAGCGGTAGCAGTTTGGCGCCATACACCGTCTCACTGATGTTCTGGTAGGTCTGGTTGAAGACCAGAGACTTTTCTCCAAACAGCCGGTTGGCAGAGATCAACTCGGTGGTCTCGTCCTTCTTCCTGTACAGGCGGCAGTTGAGTTTGGCGAAGAAGAAGTGGACTTGATCCGAGGTTTTCTCTTTGATGGAGTCAAACTGAAACACCTGCAAACAAACAAACGTTCTGAGGGTCCCAAGAGCAGCAGGTCTAGACCTGAGCATCACTGAAGACAAGTGTGAGCATAGCAACAGTCGTTATGGTCCAATTTATGGATGTGTGTGTGTGTGTGTGTGTGTGTGTGTGTGTGTGTGTGTGTGTGAGGTCATTACGACAGGATCCGGCCTCCAGTCTGTGATGACACCCTCATACATGTAAGTGTTTCCTGTAAAGGCGTGTGTGCTCTTTGACTTGTGAACTTTGACCTTCATCAGCTGCTCCAGCGTCTGGTTGCAGGCACCCAGCTTGGTCATGGCAAAGGCAGTGGAGACACTGATGGGGGACATGAAGATGTTGGACTCGGGGGTTTTGCTGAGCACCAGCTGCTTATAGAACGCCAGGGCGAAGCGGCTGTTGGCTTTGGACAGCTCCCACACTCGTGGGTTGGTGGATGCGGGGGTCGTCTCAAGGTCAGGCTCCATCGTGCCGTCAGGGTCAGGGCTGCGGTAGATGCAGCGTGGTTCCAGGGGAAGGTCTTTTGGTTTGGTGTCACAGATTTCTGGCCGGTAGGCAACAGAAAGGAGTGGCAAGAACGCCAGAACCAATTGCCAATCAGCAGGCCTCATTCTGGAAATGACCAATTACAAGTTAGTTTATGGTCACACATCCTGTGCTGCCATGTTGTTTTTGACTCCTTCTGTAAAAGCTGCCATGAACGAGGACCGGTGAGGAGCGTTAGCGGTGCTAGCACACTAATGTTGCTATGTGAGTGTTAGCATCATTAGCTTCATATCGAACCTGAACTACATACGAATAACACAAGGACCGTTACATCGCAACATCAACAGTCTGTCCACCCGACCGCTGCTGTGGGTCTGTCTCCCCCGTCAGCCCTCAGACACGTTCAACACACTTCACCAATCAGAGATTTGAGCAGCTTCAGTCCTTCACCCGCCAGGTTCAAATGTCCAGAAGACAAAAAGGGTTCTGAGCGTTCCAGGTTGCTGAGGAGCTGCTTCGTCCTGACGTGGAAATGCAGTTGAACATTTATTTGTATTTCCTTTAAACTCTTTCATTGGACCATTGCTTCATCACCTTGTACTTGTACTACTGGACTACACACTGTCTGATGATGTCAACCAGATTTAAGGAAGTGATCCCACTGGTGTTAAATTCACTGTCATGTCCTGTTTTAACAGACGAGCCTGCTGCCAACTTTAGCTCCGCCCTCATTGGTCACTGATCAGTAGAGCAGCACAAACACTGAGAACGACTCTGGACTTGATTGCATCATTAATAAAGAAAACTCTGAAACAAAGGAAACCAGCACCGTGGTACAGTTCTGAAACCCAACAGCTGGAACAAACGGCTCAGTGCCTGGAGAGGGCGTGGCGCTGCTCCAGACTGCAAGAGTCAGGTGGGATCTAGCTGGAGAGCCTTAAAACTGTACTCAATGCATCCACGTGGAACCAGTCAGATGACTAAACTGGAGGCCTGACAAAAGAACATAAAAGCATGGAGGACCCATCATTTCCTGTTACTGAATCCTGACAGAACTGAAGTTATTGTTCTGGACACAGAACACTTTAGGAGCACCTTAGGAACACCTTATCTATTGAGACAGGTACCATGGATGGCGTCACCCCGACCCCCAGCATGCCCCTGACCTCCCTCTCTACATTTAAGACTGTTCTTAAAACTTTCCTCCCTGTTAAACTGCTGGTAAAGCAAGGTTCTCACCTCTGCTGTCTCAGATGTGCTTGTTCTTGGAGGATTGTTGGGTGGAGGTTCGTAGAAGGAGGGGGGTTCTACACCTGCTCTGCTAGGAGGGAGGTTCTAGACCTGCTCTGCGAGGAGGGAGGTTCTACACCCGCTCTGCTAGGAGGGAGGTTCTCCACCCGGTCTGCTAGGAGGGAGGTTCTAGACCTGCTCTACCAGTAGGGAGGTTCTCCACCTGCTCTGCTAGGAGGGAGGTTCTCCACCTGCTCTGCTAGGAGGGAGGTTCTCCACCCGGTCTACTAGTAGGGAGGTTCTAGACCTGCTCTACTAGGCGGGAGGTTCTACACCCGCTCTACTAGGAGGGAGGTTCTCCACCCGCTCTGCTAGGAGGGAGGTTCTCCACCCGCTCTGCTAGGAGGGAGGTTCTCCACCCGGTCTACTAGGAGCGAGGTTCTCCACCTGCTCTGCTAGGAGGGAGGTTCTCCACCCGCTCTGCTAGGAGGGAGGTTCTACACCCGCTCTGCTAGGAGGGAGGTTCTCCACCCGGTCTACTAGGAGGGAGGTTCTCCACCTGCTCTGCTAGGAGGGAGGTTCTAAACCTGCTCTGCTAGGAGGGAGGTTTTAGACCTGCTCTGCTAGTAGGGAGGTTCTACATCTGCTCTACTAGGAGGGAGGTTCTACACCTGCTCTGCTAGTAGGGAGGTTCTACACCTGCTCTACTAGGAGGGAGGTTCTACTCCTGCTCTACTAGGAGGGAGGTTCTACACCTGCTCTGCTAGTAGGGAGGTTCTCCACCTGCTCTACTAGGAGGGAGGTTCTCCACCTGCTTTGCTAGGAGGGAGGTTCTACACCTGCTCTACTAGGAGGGCGGTTCTAGACCTGCTCTGCTAGGAGGGAGGTTCTACACCCGCTCTGCTAGGAGGGAGGTTCTCCACCCGGTCTGCTAGGAGGGAGGTTCTCCACCCGGTCTGCTAGGAGGGAGGTTCTAGACCTGCTCTACTAGTAGGGAGGTTCTCCACCTGCTCTGCTAGGAGGGAGGTTCTCCACCCGGTCTACTAGTAGGGAGGTTCTAGACCTGCTCTACTAGGCGGGAGGTTCTACACCCGCTCTACTAGGAGGGAGGTTCTACACCCACTCTGCTAGGAGGGAGGTTCTCCACCCGGTCTACTAGGAGGGAGGTTCTCCACCTGCTCTGCTAGTAGGGAGGTTCTCCACCTGCTCTGCTAGGAGGGAGGTTCTCCACCCGGTCTACTAGGAGGGAGGTTCTCCACCTGCTCTGCTAGGAGGGAGGTTCTACACCCGCTCTGCTAGGAGGGAGGTTCTCCACCCGGTCTACTAGGAGGGAGGTTCTCCACCTGCTCTGCTAGGAGGGAGGTTCTAAACCTGCTCTGCTAGGAGGGAGGTTTTAGACCTGCTCTGCTAGTAGGGAGGTTCTACACCTGCTCTACTAGGAGGGAGGTTCTACACCTGCTCTGCTAGTAGGGAGGTTCTACACCTGCTCTACTAGGAGGGAGGTTCTAAACCTGCTGTACTAGGAGGGAGGTTCTAGACCTGCTGGACAAGGAGGGCGGTTCTAGACCTGCTCTGCTAGTAGGGAGGCTCTCCACCTGCTCTGCTAGGAGGGAGGTTCTCCACCTGCTCTGCTAGGAGGGAGGCAGCAGTGATGGATGGAGGGATTTGGAGACAGGAAGCTGAGCTGAGTTCCAGCTGAAACGTGTTTTCTTGTCTTTCGACTTAACATTTTGCTATTTTTTTACTTGTATGCGTGCAATGTCCAACCTTCAAAAACACCTGTGGCCGTTCATCATTAATCAGTCAAGTCCAACTCAAACACACGCGCATGTCTCATCAGGAGCTCTGGAGCAAGCAGTTGTACCAGAACAATCTATTTTTTAATTCCACTTTCCTGTGAACTCTGAGTTTTCCTGCCTGGCCGACAACGAGCAGCTGATCAACACAAACACCGGGACGTTCAAGCAGCTCAGACGCGTGATGATCTTACCTGAGTAGGGATGTGGACGCCGTCTGACTGAGCAGCGTCCAGGTCAGCGTCCTACAGAGCAACCAAACACCCAGCGACCTTTGAGACAGATCGATGAGCTGCCGCCCCCTGGACGCCGGCGCCACCTCCAGTCCACAATCCCTACCACTCTTCCTCTAGATGAGGGGGTCTTCAGTGGTGGGGTCGGGGACCTCTCAGGGTCAATTGTGAGTCCTCAGCAGAAGGGGGATGTTTGGTTTCTCCTCCATCTGAACTCCTGCGAAGGCTGATCCAACCCTGTTAGAACTTGGTTTCAGTTTTCTTTGTTCCAAATGTTACATTCACCTATTTTATGGTGATTCTCACATCACCTCATGTTTGCTAAAGAAGCCATGTGAGTTTTTGGGACCAAGTTTACCCTAAAAACAAACATTTGAACAATGAACTGATTCACACCTGAACACACCATCTAAAGCTCTTCACAGGGGCGGGGCTCAGAATATCAACCGTAATTCATTAACCATTTGTCCAATCACGAGCATCGATCGCCTGACCCAAGGGGACGTGCACACCGCTCAGCAGGTGGCTGTCGACGACATTCTGGTGTTACACCACTAGAGGCGCAGAGTGAGCGGTTGAACACACTGGTGAAAAATGAACGAACGGATCAAATGCACACCTGATAAGAGACCCTTGGCTTCCTGGATGATTTTGTTGAAGCAGCTTCAGAGGAAAGAACCTGAGACAGAATATTTCCACCTTAATAATTTTATTTGGAGAATCATAAAAAACATTTGTGCAGAAAAACATGTTACATAGAAATGTGCCAAAGTGAACACACACACACACACACACACACACACACACACACACACCCTAAAACCAGTGGAGTGATGTGTCCAGGATGGCTGAGGAGACCCCAGACCACTGCTCACCTTAGGACAGGAGGCTTCCCGTGAAACATAAAGAACCCAGGTGATGTTTGTTCCAGGTGTTCTGAGGTTGTTGGCGCCCGCAGTGTCACAGCACCAGCGACCCGGTTCCCTCCAGCTGTGATGTCAGAAGAGTTTGGGCAGCTGCCTCAGGCGGCTCAGGTCCAGGATGTTTCCCACTGATCCCTCCATCTGGCGGCTACTTGCCCTGACCAAAGATGGCTGCGTGCTGGGGCAGTTCTCCTGGTCAATGTTTGATTTGGCACCATTAACAAGCAACTGCATTTTTGGCTGAAGATCACGGATCAGCTGACTCTGTGGGAGGAGCTTCAGGTTTACTGTTTCAATCAGAGGCTGGCGGGTCAGCACCTCCTGGACGTCATCCTGTCCTTCCTCTTCCTCCTCGATCAGGCCATACCTCTTCATGTACTTCCTGGTGGCCAGAGACATGTTGCTAGGTGACAGCAGCGAGGCTGTGGAGAGGGAGGCGGGGTCTGGTGGAGGGGTACGGCCTCCCAGAGACAGCCTGCAGAGCTGCGAGTCGCTGAGGTAACGCAGGGCAATGGCGTTGGCCTCAAGACTGAGATCCACGCTGCCCCCAGGGAACAACATGCTGGCTCCTGGCTCAGACACGCTCAGCCTGGACAGGACCGCCGCCGGGTTGATGCACGCCAGAGTGCTGGACAAGAAACAAAGGAAGGGGTCAAAGGTCACCTAATCTACTTTTGAGTCTGAAATGACCAGAATCTTATCAAAACGTGGCACCAGTAATGTCGGCGGAGCTCGTTACCTGCTGCTCTCCACAGTTTTGTTGATTCTTCTGTCATGCTCGGTTATGTCGTCTCTGTCCACATCAACGCCGAGCTGCTGCAGTTGTCGCAGGGTGGCGCTAACAACTTGGTCCCGGCCACATCTCTGCTGCTTGTTACTGGAGGACCAGGTGGAGGAGTCAGGAGCCACGGTCAGGCTCCTCCTCCTGGTGGAAACCTCCACTTTCTCTCTGCTGTCTGACTCCTGGAGACGACTGGTCAGCTGAGTCTGATGACAAACAAGAAGGCTCATCGAGGTGGAGCGGAGCGTGGGGTGTGGCTTGCTGTGAGTGCGTGAAGGGGGCGTAGCCTTACCATCAAGCTGTGGTAGAAGCTCTGCTGCACGTCTGAAGGACTCAACATGCTGGCGCTCTCACCCAGAACCAGAATCGGGCTCCTGCTTGGACCAGCGCCCACACTGAGAGCAGACCGACAGTCACACTCAGAAAACCAGACATGCAGTCAGAGTGGGTGGAGTCAAGACCTGAGTCACACCCACCATCATTACTCCTACTACTTCTACACACCAGCCCCTCTGCTACCTCTACTACTACTACTCCTACTACTACTACACACCAGCCCCTCTGCTACCTCTACTACTCCTACTACTTCTACACACCAGCCCCTCTGCTACCTCTACTACTCCTACTCCTACTACTACTACACACCAGCCCCTCTGCTACCTCTACTACTCCTACTCCTACTACTACTACTCCTACTACTTCTATACACCAGCCCCTCTGCTACCTCTACTACTCCTACTCCTACTACACACCAGCCCCTCTGCTACCTCTACTACTCCTACTCCTACTACTACTACTACTCCTACTACTTCTACACACCAGCCCCTCTGCTACCTCTACTACTACTACTACTACTCCTACTACAACAACACACCAGCCCCTCTGCTACCTCTACTACTACTACTACTACTCCTACTACAACAACACACCAGCCCCTCTGCTACCTCTACTACTACTACTACTACTCCTACTACAACAACACACCAGCCCCTCTGCTACCTCTACTACTACTACTACTACTACTACTCCTACTACAACAACACACCAGCCCCTCTGCTACCTCTACTACTCCTACTCGTACTACTACTACTACTCCTACTACAACAACACACCAGCCCCTCTGCTACCTCTACTACTACTACTACTACTACTACTACTACAACACACCAGCCCCTCTGCTACCTCTACTACTACTACTACTACTACTACTACTCCTACTACAACAACACACCAGCCCCTCTGCTACCTCTACTACTCCTACTCCTACTACTACTACACACCAGCCCCTCTGCTACCTCTACTACTCCTACTCCTACTACTACTACTCCTACTACTTCTATACACCAGCCCCTCTGCTACCTCTACTACTCCTACTCCTACTACTACTACACACCAGCCCCTCTGCTACCTCTACTACTCCTACTCCTACTACTACTACTACACCTACTACTTCTACACACCAGCCCCTCTGCTACCTCTACTACTACTACTACTACTCCTACTACAACAACACACCAGCCCCTCTGCTACCTCTACTACTACTACTACTACTCCTACTACAACAACACACCAGCCCCTCTGCTACCTCTACTACTACTACTACTACTCCTACTACAACAACACACCAGCCCCTCTGCTACCTCTACTACTACTACTACTACTACTACTACTCCTACTACAACAACACACCAGCCCCTCTGCTACCTCTACTACTCCTACTCGTACTACTACTACTACTCCTACTACAACAACACACCAGCCCCTCTGCTACCTCTACTACTACTACTACTACTACTACTACTCCTACTCCTACTACAACAACAACACACCAGCCCCTCTGCTACCTCTACTACTACTACTACTACTACTACTCCTACTCCTACTACAACAACAACACACCAGCCCCTCTGCTACCTCTACTAGTACTACTACTACTACTACTACTACTACTACTCCTACTACAACAACAACAACAACACACCAGCCCCTCTGCTACCTCTACTACTACTACTACTACTACTACAACAACAACAACAACACACCAGCCCCTCTGCTACCTCTACTACTACTACTACTACTACTACTACTACTACTACTACTCCTACTCCTACTACAACAACTACACACCAGCCCCTCTGCTACCTCTACTAGTACTACTACTACTACTACTACTACTCCTACTACAACAACAACAACAACACACCAGCCCCTCTGCTACCTCTACTACTACTACTACTACTACAACAACAACAACACACCAGCCCCTCTGCTACCTCTACTACTACTACTACTACTACTACTACTACTCCTACTACAACAACAACACACCAGCCCCTCTGCTACCTCTACTACTACTACTACTACTACTACTCCTACTACAACAACAACACACCAGCCCCTCTGCTACCTCTACTACTACTACTACTACTACTACTACTCCTACTACAACAACAACACACCAGCCCCTCTGCTACCTCTACTACTACTACTACTACTACTACTACTCCTACTACAACAACAACACACCAGCCCCTCTGCTACCTCTACTACTACTACTACTACTACTACAACAACACACCAGCCCCTCTGCTACCTCTACTACTACTACTACTACTACTACTACTACTACAACAACAACACACCAGCCCCTCTGCTACCTCTACTACTACCTCTACTACTACTACTACTACTACTACTACAACAACACACCAGCCCCTCTGCTACCTCTACTACTACTACTACTACTACTACTACTACTACAACAACAACACACCAGCCCCTCTGCTACCTCTACTACTACTACTACTACTACTACTACTACTACTACAATTCTACAATTTCATTTAGCAGACACTTTTGTCCAAAACGACGTACAAACAAGCAAGAATTCAGACTTAATTAAGGAAAAACCCATAGGAAGCGCCAAAGTGCTTCAGTTGTGGCAGAAGAAGTGTCGCCCCCCCCCCCCCTTTTTTTTTTGACAAACATACAACATCACCCAACCCAGTTAGTGCTACATAGTCACTAAGTGCTGGGTCTTGGACCCTCTGACTGATTCTACCACAGGACAAAGAGGAGCAGAGTCAGGTTCAGTGCCTCGGTGCTCTCTGAACAATTGAGTCTTCAATTGTCTCTTAAAAGTAGCGTAACTACACACATCCTTCTGGTACTGGAACTGGAGGAACTACAACTGCTGGTACCACTATTCCTGCATCCCTCAGTCTCACCTTTGCTGACTGGAGGGGGAACAAGGAGCCTCTATGCCTGCGTTGTCACTGTCCTTATCTCCGCCCACAGTCGTGTTGATTGACAGGTCACAAGAAGGGAGGCTAGGGGAAGGTTGGGGGGAGGAAAGATGGAGGAGCTGGACCTCCTGATGAGAAAGGGGCTTAACAGAATCCTCCCAGAAGAGACTGGCGCCTGAAATTGAAACGAGCAGGGGACCAACATGGAAGTTAGGGGCTGCGAGGTGTCTGACCTGGCGATGCTTGTACCCATAGCAAGGAGTCTCACCTGTGCCCACGGCTACACTCGCAGTGCTCCTGGTGGTCTGAGTGTGAGCTGGCTGGTTGGAAGCCTGGAGCTTTCCCTGGGCCTCCAGCAGCGTCTGGACCTGAACAAACCACAACAAAGGAAAAGATCAAACAGAAAACCATTTTGGAGGACAATGAACCAAATTGTAATTCACACTGAGTTTGTCTTCTTAGGGTTACGTTTATGTCCGACAGACTGAGGAAGAGCTGAGGCCCCGGAGTGTGTATGAGGAGAAGTTCTCAGCTATGGATCATGGGATCAGCACAGTCATGTGACCATCAAGAGACTACTTTTATTCGTATTCTTCCTGAAACAAGTATTTGCTGGTTTGGTTCGTCAGGAACCTGCAGGGAAGCAGCATGGTTGGCATCTCTCTCTCCTCTGCTTCACCTTAGGAGTGAATGTCTCTCGGCCATCAGCTGGTCTCTCTCCCTCTCTTCCTTCAGTATCAAGCGTGTCGGTGCCTGAGGGTTGAGTTGATCGACACAGCAACAAATACACGTGTTTCATCTCTGCAGGTTCTGAGCCACGGACTCACGTGTGCTGCTGGCCGCCACTAGAAGCTGCAGCAGGTCAATACATGAAAATGTTGCAGTCCAAGTATTGTGTTTATTTACATACGACTGCATGAGGTGTGGCTGAGGTGTGGCTGAAGACTGACAGCAGGTCCTGTCAACGTTAAAGCCGGGACCACTCAAGCCACCCTTGCACCCCCTCAGGAAAGAGAAGTGGTTTCTGCTGCTCAGTCAGCTGTTAGCCCTGGCGCTAATGTGCAACATTCAGGCCAGGTTGTTGTTGTTGTTGTTAACAGCCACTTGTTACCCCGGAGACATGAGACGCTGCCCGCCAGTGCCTCCACACCAATGGTTGAATCAGGCGTGGAGGTCAGCATGGCCCTTTACCACATTCATGCCCAGAACAGAACAAGAGTGAAATGCCAACCATGGAGGCGTTCGCATGTTTCTACTGCTTTAGGTGATGATGGGAAATGGAAGCATAAAATCATTCTGCCACTGATCCTGGGTCTGCTGTGAGGTCATTGCTGACGCAATTCATCTTCCAGATTTAAGTTACCTGAACCTGCAGGAGGCGGAGTTGCTGGTCCTGCTGGAGCAGCAGTTGGTAAGCATCTGATGTAATGACCCCCACTGGTTGCTGCGTCACACTAGGTGGGTGGGGGAGACAAGGGGGAGACACAGCGTGGGGAGAGAAGGAGTCACCAAACCATGGGACAGGTGCAAGGCGGCTGCAGGGACAGCAAGTAGAAGGGAGGGGTGCAGAGGGAGGAGAGGAGGGGCAATGGGAGACAGGAGAAGATGAAGGAGGAGTCCCACCAACGCAGGAGGGATGAACACAAGGAAGAGAGGGTTGGGCACTGGGAGGAGCAGGAGAGAGGGGATGTGTGGGAGGAGCAGCAGGGTGGGGCACAGAGGAGAGGATGGAGGTGCAGTGGTGGGTGTGGCAGCAGGTACAAGGCTGCTGCAGGTTGGAGTTTGGGGTGCTGTGGAGGTGCAGAGGAGCCTGAGGAGAGAAGGAGGAGCCCTCTGCTGGAGCAACAGACTTCCTGTCAGCAGAGTTTGGCAGAGAAGGAGGCCTGCGGGTGGAGCCAGCATCTTGTGGAGCATTCTGATTGGACGAAGTGAAACTGCCATCAATCAGCAGGGAAAGTTCTGGAACTGATGGCTGAACTCGGCAAGTCTGAAACGGCAAAAACAGCATGTGTGAATCCTGTAGGTGAGCAGAGTTAGCAGAGGTCTAGGGGGCGCTGGTCTGTGGGGTCTAAACCAGAGCTAGCTCAATACCCCCGACAGCGATGCGACTTGTGAGAAATTCTGGGTGTGAGCTTGGGCTCAACGAGTCAGTCACTGACCTGTTGAGCAGGGAGGTGGGGACTTGGGGAGGGGCGGGGTGAAAGGTCTTCGTCCTCGACTCCTGAGTCCTGGTCACTGACGGCCAGACCAGCAGGCTGGGGGGCAGCAGCAGAACTGATGACAAAGATGCAGACAATATTAACACAACAATTGTGTCACACAAATAATCCATTTTGTCAGGTTTCAAACCAACACGTCGGTTTCGTTGATGGTGTCTCCCAATTATTAATCATCATCAGAGTCATCAAGGTGGAGCCCAGGTGGCCCAGCAGCCTACGTTACCATGGTGACCATCAAACCAAAGCTCAGCCAGAAACTGGGTGGTTTGGGCTGCGATGGAACAGAACTCTCGCGAATATTAGCCGGACCTGACAGCATAACTCTAGATTTTCTTCGTGACTGATGGGATTCAACTCAGGTGACTGAAACCTGCAGATCACCTGATCAACAGAACCAACTAGTTTGATGCTACAGACTGAGAAGTGAAATTAAATGAAGTTGGAACATGAACTCACTAGTCTATGGTCAACAACGTCAACAGTTGCTCTGCCCAAAGGGTCAGGAAGGTTCTTTCTCATCTCGTCTCCACGCCAGAGGTGTCTTAGTATTTACATCATGATTGTCACTGACAGGTGATTATTAGGTCGCTGGAGGGGGCCTGGCTATGCAGGGTGTCAACTGCTGTTCCTTCCTGGATTCTAGTCTACTTTACTGAAGCAATGTCAATGTTTACATTCACTGGTATATAAATGAACTCCTCTGAACTTTTACTGCAGACTTGGGGGTCAGACAGTGTGGTACGGTGGCTGTGCTTCAGTCCCACTCTTGAATGGCTGCCTTAATTTCAGAATACCACCAGGTGTCACTGTTCTCACTAGGATGGAAGCCCAGAGCTTCACAAGGCTCCATCTGTCCAGCTCTTAGCTTTGAGTAAGAAGTGGAGGACCATCAAAATCCACACCAAGGTGAGACACTGGACCCGACTGAAGGAGACGTATATAGAGTGTGTGTGTGTGTGTGTGTGTGTGTGTGTGTGTGTGTGTGTGTGACCTGCTGAAGGAGCGCTGAGCATCTCTGAACACCTGCATCTGTCTCTTGTGATGCTCTGAGGTCAGCTCACACTGCAGTGTCCGATTGTCCGCTACTGCCACCTGCTGATCACACAACTCTCGTTTGCACTTTAAGAAGACTGTTGTGGTAAAGCAACCAATCCATGCTCACACAGTTCTCCAGGACAGGGATTCAGGGACAGGGGGCTGCCAGTGCAGCGTAAGGACTAATGGGAAAGGTTGTCAAACTAGAAAGTGCGATAACTGGGGATCAGTGTGTGGTACCACTCTGATGTCCCACCAGGACATCACATATTTGGCCTGTGTGACCACATCTCTACCTCCAGGGTCGAGATGCTGCATCCTGCATCCCACGCAACATTCAGCTGCTTGCTTCGCTCTGACTGCAGTATCTAAACATATAGACACTGGCTAGACTGAACTTACTGACCTACTGATTTTCTCAATTGATCCCCCACACAATGTCTTCTCAGCGTGTCTCTAAATGCGCTTTCTTGTGTGCTAAAGGACTTCTGACACTGATGTGCAAAGCGACGTCATTCATTCAGGTCCTGAACGATCTGCCGCCAGTCTGGGGCCACAAACAGCAAACAAGCTCCTCATCATTCACCTGGTAGAGAGTCAGGCACTGGGAGGCGCCCAGCAGCTGGAACTCCAGCTGTGGTGTTCCTGGTCTGGATCTGCGACACTGGAAGAACTGAGGGGCTTTATGGGTCGAGCTGAAGATGACGAGCAGGAAAAAACCGCTCTCTGAAAGAACCCTGAAAACACAGGCAGGAACGCTGGTGACTGCAGGTCAACTGAAGGGCTTCAACAGAACTGAATTAATCAACAGAGACGCTGCTCCATCAACGCCAGAACGGGTCTAAAGAAACATCCAGACAGACACAAACTGAGTGTGGAGTAACTGTGTGGATAGGCAGCAGGTTCTCAGGAGAACCAAACAGACCCTAATAACTAGCCCCTTCATCAGAGCCCGACCCGTCCGTTTTTTAGAGCAGAAGAAGTCACTGATTACCGACGCTTGCTGGACTGGAGACAGACTCGTGATACGACGTGATTGGACTGTGGGGAGGTAGAAGGCTGATTCTCTAATAATAACTTACTTTATTTAAGAATATTTAAAATTAGTATACATGATGTTTAAATCAAGACAACATAAAGTAAAGAAGCCCAGCGTGGCTCAGAGGTAGAGTGGCTGTCTGGCAACCCAAGGGTTGCTGGTTCCATCCTCACTCCCCCAGTGACCATGGCCAAGTGTCCTTGAGCGAGATACTGAACCCCTACCTGCTCCTGATGTCCCTGAGACGGACTGGTGACCCGTCCAGGGTGAACCCCGCCTCTCGCCCGAAGGCAGCTGGGATAGGCTCCACCCCCCACCACCCTTAAAGGATAAGTAGTAGAAAATGGATGGATGGAAAAGACAGTACAGAAGGCGGAGGCTCCAGAGCGCCCTCTGCTGGACCCACTACTTTCACCATTTTAATCCCCGCTAGCATCGTAAAAGAGTTTAATATCTGCGCCTTTCAGAGAACACATCCAGCTGCACGATGTACCAGTGACAGGCATCACCTCTGAATTCCACCACAGTCGCAGTGTCCACTGGCTCTTCTTCGGCGACAAGCAAGCTTGAGAGTGCTTCTTACAAACTGGTTGCTATGATACAAATCCCACAGGAGGGAAAACTGTCCGGTCAAGGATGAGCACTTCAAGACTGAGCCACAGGAAACAAGCCATCATGAGAAGAAAAAAGGAGCTCAGCACTCAATAACGCGCCCACTACGACTTCCTGACTCTTACAGGAGTAAAATGACACATCTGCAGACGCCGTTTTGACCCATCATGGATGTCACCTCTCACCTGTCTTGGAGGGCAGAGCCAAACAGGAACCTCAGACACCAGGCCCACACCTGAGGGTTGTTGATGTGGGTGACTCCACTCAGCCAGCTGTAACATGACAGGAAGTAGAGTTACAGTCCCAGGATAACACAGCTGAGGGTCATAACATCCTCACTCCATCTACCGTTCTGATTGGCTCACCGAGTTTTTGTGTGTGTGTGTGTGTGTGTGTGTGTGTGTGTGTTTAGTCTTACAGTCCGACCAGTGGCAGGCTGGAGGCTTTCGGGTCGGACTCAAGCAGCAGCAGCAGCTTCCTGGTCTGATCCATCGTCAGAAACCTGCCAACAACACAAACACACTGTTCTGGCATGACCAGACTTCCTGGAGTCATGTGACCATGGTCTTGTCATCTCACCCTCTCTGGCGGCTGCTGGTGTGCAGTGGCAGCTGCTGGGTGACACTGGTCAGAATCCTCAGCAGAGCTGTAGGGATGATGGGAATGGGCCGCACTTGCTGAATGTCCAAGCTGATAGATGGACAGACGGCTGACCAGCTGAGGCCGAATGCTGCAGAGTCATTCTGCTGCTGGCAGGACACGCGAACTTTGACCTTTAACAGCTGAGACAGGTCCAGAGGCTGTCGGCTGGTCACATACTGCTGTAACACCTGAGAGAGGAAACAGACAGACCTCTAAAACATCCCCCATCTGCTGATGGTGTGAGGCAGCAGTCTGCTGACATCACCACGCATTCTTCTTCACTGAAGGTCACTGATAACGTGGTTATTGCTGCTCACCGCTGGAAAGTGGCTGTCAGCCACGGCAGCGATGGTGCACTTCTGCAGTAAATAAAACATCAATGGCTGATCCAGTTGCTAAATTCACTATTATTGACGATTGTGGACTCACTGAAACCTCCAAGCTCTCTGATTGGCTCTGCAATGAACAGCAGGTCGTCCCGTCAGACACAGACGCTCATTCTAAATCTACGCTGAGTTGGGTTATTCTTGGAGATCAGGGCGCCCCCCCAAATCAGAGCTTGGAGTAACAGGTTATTCCCCCCCACACCCTCATTATGGAAGAAATGCCCTACTCGGCTTTTGATTGGGTGGAACTTGCTGCTTTCCAGGGGTCTTGTGTTTGGATCATCTGCTTCGCAGTAGTTGGCGAAGCGTCTGTCACGAGCACTGCTACATGTGAAGCACCAGTAAAAATCAGCAGGAAGGCAACGAGTACTAGCCAATCAAAAGCAGAGAAAGGTGTGTCTTGGCTTCCCCTCATTTATCCCTCAAAGGGACAGTTTTGTTACTTTGATGTGGGGCAGTATGAGACACGTACGTCCAGCCAGTGACTCGCCTGCTGTCGATGATGTCAGCTGGCCTGTCTGGACAATCAGAGCCATGCAGCAGCAGGAAGCAGAGGAAGCTGCTGTGGTACTGGTACCAGACAAACATGTCTCTCACCCACTAACGAGTCCACTATCGGTGAACTGTGTCTTTATTACAGCCGCTGTGTGGATGAAGGGTAGCAGGCAGGTGAAGGAACACACAGCTGTAGCCACCAGAACAGCACCTTGGCCACTCCGTGCTGGTCCGTGCCTGTAATGAGCGCACCTACGATGATGTAGTTCCAAGGACTTGAAACGTGCCTAAGGGCTGTGGTTGCAGTACCACATCTATCCACCAGGAGAAGCAGAGAATGGAACCTGAGGTGGCTTCCTGTGTCATAGCTTAGCTGTTCTTTAAGTGGGAGGAATGTGCTGTACCACTACATGTGATGGAGCGGTTGCTCCGGTGGGGGCCACCGTACCTTGAAGCAGTGTTGTAGATCAGCCTCTGATTGGACAAGAGTGTCAGGTGATGTCTCGGCCTTTGTGGAGAACAAACAGGGAACCAGGGTGTCTCCTGGCAGCAGGGTGGAGGGAACCCTGCATGAGGCTCCAGTATGATCATGACCTGGATCAAACCGGTCCAGAACCACTGTGAGCCCCTCTTCATCTGGACCCAAGAGCAGAGAACATGTTTCAACCCTAAACAGCTCTGCTCATAAAACGTAACAGTTACAAACCGTTCAAACAATGTTTTAGGTCCACTGGGAAACTAAGGTTATTAGTGTGTGTGTGTGTGTGTGTGTGTGTGCGCGCATCTTCAGCGCCACCATCACACCATGATGTTGAGACCACAAGGTGATGTTATTGGCTCTATATTCGTTTGACAGAATGAGTCAGAACAACAAAAACTGGCCCATCAGACCAGCAGAAACAGAACCAGATGTGAGTGAAGTGTCGCTAGAGACTGAGAGTAACTGTGACCTCTGACCTGCATCCACAGAAACGGAGCCCAGGAAGAAGCAGTGAAGGTGGGTCTTGTTGCAGCGGCGGGTGTGACGTTGTGCCAGGCACAGAGCTTTCTC
>NC_141333.1:272500-417500 GCF_037954235.1 Aulostomus chinensis | reverse complement strand
GTCAGGATGATCTTCAACTCCCACCTCTGGCAGAGCTTTGACCGCATCCCGGTGGGCGGTGGGGGACATTGAGTCCAAATGGACCAAATCATATTTAGATAAATTATCTATATTATCTACATGTGTATATGGTGAGGTGATGTATGTGTGTATACATACATCATCTATGTATAGATGATGTATGTATACACACATACATCATCTATACATAGTGTGTGTGTGTGTATGTGTGTGTGTGTGTATGTGTGTGTGTGTATGTGTGTGTGTGTGTGTGTGTGTGTGTGTGTGTTTGTGTGTGCGCGCGCTCACTTGGTTCTTGTTACTTTCTCTGGTATAAACACCAAACTGAACAGGACCTCTGGCTCTCATTGGGACCAAAGACCTTCTTGATCTCTGAATCCCTGGTTAAGTCAGAGTGAATTCTTGAACTGAGGTTAGGATCAGGATCAGGATCAGGATCAGGTCTTGGGTTAGGGTCAGGTTGGGCTGTCTGAAGTCAGTGGAATGTCCTCATAAGGATTGCTGGACAAATGTGTGTGAATTATTCATGTGTGAGCTGCTGGATCAGCTTCCAACACACAAAGTCAAAGAAATAATTCATCTGTGTTATAGGACACTGAGCCCAGCAGAGCAGGTGGCCTCCTGCAGCGATGCACCTGAACACTCGCAGGTTCCATCCCCGGCTGTGTGACACTGACAGGTCACTGATGTGAAGATGAGTGGACTGATAGCAGGACATGAGGAGGCTCTCATCAGGATGGGGGGGGGGGCGTCCATCTGTCAGAAATTACAGCACATTTTCTTGCGCAGTGTCACCTTTATTGTTTCCTTGGCACTTCCTGGAAACCCTCTGGTAACCAAGGTAACTGGTATACAGGGCCAAGCACGATGAACTGTGGGTAATTCCTTTAGTCTGGGTTTGTCTTATTGTTTTCTGTGTTATTGTTAATTCTTCTTCTTATTATTAGTCGTAGTAGGAGTATCAAACATGTCAGTGACTTTGTGGATGAGTGGATCTCCACAGGTTCTGAGCCACAGACTCACGTGTGCTGCTGGTCACTGCTAAGAACTGCAGCAGGTAAAGGCACCAGGCGCCCTCCACACGTGTCCCAGCCTCCACATGGCGTTTTCCTCCGGCTACCGTTCTCTGTGCTCACCTCACCATCACCAAAGCTCCTGGACACTGAAGTAGCCATGTCATGGTATTTACTTCCCTGTATCCAAACTAGCAGGCTTCACAAATGGTTATAAAACAGATGTAAGTTTTGCATCTCCTGTAGTGTTTTTGACATATTTTTTATGATTGTCTTTATAGTGATCTACATGCCAAGGGACGATGGACGTAAGTTAGCATTTCTGCTAACTCTTGCATGTTACTAAATGTTTTTATGCCGGAGTTCATTAACATGCGCTGTCAACTTCAAATAAAGACGCTCATCTATCCATTTAATGTTTTTGATTTGATTATGATTCTTATATTTCACTCAACCTGCTTTCACGTTTTAGCTTAGGTGCCATTGAACTAGTTCTCACCTGTAGCCCTAATTTATAATTGTTATTAAATATTAAACAATTAAAGTTTTGTACTGTTTTGATTTAAAGGCGCCTTAGCTATGTTCACATTGGTGGCTGTAGGACATGAACGTGTTTGCTGCTGCTGGGAAGTTCTGAGCTTATTCAGCTCCCTGAGACTGGTGCACACAGGGTACAAGAACAAGAACAATAATCATAATAATAATAATAATAGGGCGGCCCGGTGGAGCAGTGGTCCTCCCTGTGGCCCCCCAGCAAGAAGGTTGTGGGTGGAGCAGTGGTCCTCCCTGTGGCCCCCCAGCAAGAAGGTTGTGGGTGGAGCAGTGGTCCTCCCTGTGGCCCCCCAGCAAGAAGGTTGTGGGTGGAGCCCCGGCTGCAGCACGGGGTCTTTCTGGGTGAGTCTCCATGTTCTCCCTGTTCCTGCTGGGTTCTCTCTGGTACTCCAGCTTCCTCCACAGTCCAAAGACATCAAGAGGGACCAGGTTAATCCAGACTCTAAATTGACCGTAGGCGTGGCTGGGAGAGCCAATGGTTGTCTGTCTCTATGTGTTGGCCCTGCCATGGACTGGTGACCTGTCCAGGGGGAAGGCTGCTGGGATAGGCTCCACCCCCACCACCCTGAACAGGAGAAGAGGGAGAAGATGGAGGGATGGATGGATGATGGATGGAGGGATGGACGATGGATGACTGGATAGATGGATGGATGGAGGGATGCATGATAATCTTAATAATAATAATGGAGGTGACATCATGGGTGTTTCAGGGGCGGGGCCAAGACGATAAGGAACGACGACAATGAGCCTCACCTATAAATGTTGACGGTTCATTAGTGGTGTAAACAGACCCAGTTACCTGTTTAGTGTGCTGTCAGGAGTGGTTCGTTACCGGGCGCCAGCTGCGGTCGGGACAACGCCCACCGGCTCGCAGTCAAACGTGTGTCAGCTTTTTGTGTACCGAGACGCGCATCTTCTCGTGGAATCTTCGGTCGCTGGGTTCCGAGGTCTTTGTTGCTGCGCCTCTCCACCATCAGCCAATCAACAGCGCATCACACATCGACACGCCCACAATGTTTGCTTTTCGACCAATCAGCGAGCGCCTCCGGCCGGACGCCATTTTGTCAGGTTATAATAGGGCGCCGCTGGCCGCTGGCTGGAAACCTGTTGCTCCGCAGTTCCGTGTTGTGCAATGGACGGGTGAGTTCTTCATCTGTGTGCAGCGAGCTCACGTCCCGTTCTGGCCCTTTCACATGCATCTCACAGTAAGAACCGATTCATGTCCGCGACCGGGAGGGTCCTCGGAGCCGCGGCTGCCGGTGTTGTTGTTGTTAGCTTAGTTGTTTGGAAAGTTGTGTTCTCGGTGGCAGCAGGAAGCTAAGCTAGCTGAATTAGCCGTGTCGTCGGAGCGGGCCGAACCCCTCCGTGAAGTCCATAACCACACCATGGCCTCGTTTCCTCGGAACCCACAGTACCGCGCTACAGCAGGTGTTTGGAGCCGTGTGGGTTCGGTCCGATGAGCTAGTGAGCCCAGCGTCCGCGTGACGAAGTTCTGCCCGCTCAGCCGCGATGCGGTTCTACCAGCGAAAGTACCTGTTGGTACCTCTCCGCCGCCACGGAGCGTGACGTCACGCGTTGTGTGTTCCCGGGTTGAAGAGCGATCACAACGGAAGAGTTTAAAGTTAAAATCCTGATTCGAAGGAGCCGGATCTGTCGAGGATCTGGAGGAGATTCTCAGAGTGGTAGTTTTACTACGGAGTTTCTGCGCGAGGGCAAACGGAAGTAACGCCGATTACATGTCATGTCGGAGCTGGACGGGAGACGTGTGCGTGAAGAGATTATATTTCAGCGGGCTCAGCGGGAGGCAGATTTCATAGCGATAGAATCTGGTATCGAATATTCTTGGCGGACCTGAGCTAAATAGTCTTTGAAGGCTGTGAAACACCGAATCGTCCCCCGGTAAATCGCTGCATCCTCGGAGCTCTATGAACATCCGGGGTCTGTCCTCTCTGGCTGCCATGGCGACAGATTCTGCCTCGTGAAGTTGGAAAGTTTCTGGAATCAATGATGAAATAAGTGCTGCTTTTGGGGCTCAGATATGGTGAACGTGAGGTTTTACAATGGAGTCTGGGACCTCTGGGGTCTTTCAGGGACCCCCACGGACCCACAGGCCTCTGCCAAGGGAGAAGCCGTTCCTTTCCCTGAGTCTCTGAGTCTGAGTAGCATGATGGAGGAGGAGCAGAGGCTTTAGAGGTGGAGGAGGAGGAGCCCAGGGCGTGGAGGAGAAGGAGCAGAGGGTGTGGTGGAGGAGGAGCACAGGGTTGTGTAGGAGGAGGTGCCCAGGGTGTGGAGGAGGAGGAGCCGAGGGCGTGGAGGAGGAGGAACAGAGGGTGTGCTGGAGGAGGAGCACAGGGCGTGGAGGAGGAGGAGCACAGGGCGTGGAGGAGGAGGAGCACAGGGTGTGGAGGAGGAGGAGCCCAGGGTGTGGAGGAGGAGGAGGAGGAGCCCAGGGCGTGGAGGAGGAGCCCAGGGTGTGGAGGACGAGGAGCACAGGGCGTGGAGGACGAGGAGCACAGGGCGCGGAGGAGAAGGAGCACAGGGCGCGGAGGAGAAGGAGCACAGGAGGAGGAGGAGGAGCACAGGGCGTGGAGGAGGAGGAGGAGGAGCACAGGGCGTGGAGGAGGAGGAGGAGCACAGGGCGTGGAGGAGGAGGAGCCGAGGGCGTGGAGGAGGAGGTGCCCAGGGTGTGGAGGAGGAGGAGCCGAGGGCGTGGAGGAGGAGGAGCACAGGGCGTGGAGGAGGAGCACAGGGCCTGGAGGAGGAGGAGCACAGTGCGTGGAGGAGGAGGAGCACAGGGCGTGGAGGAGGAGGAACACAGGGCGTGGAGGAGGAGGAGCACAGGGCGTGGAGGAGGAGGAGCACAGGGTGTGGAGGAGGAGGAGGAGCACAGGGTGTGGAGGAGGAGGAGGAGCCCAGGGCGTGGAGGAGGAGCCCAGGGCGTGGAGGAGGAGCCCAGGGTGTGGAGGAGGAGGAGGAGCCCAGGGTGTGGAGGAGGAGGAGGAGCCCAGGGCGCGGAGGACGAGGAGCCCAGGGCGCGGAGGAGGAGGAGCCCAGGGCGCGGAGGAGGAGGAGCCCAGGGCGCGGAGGAGGAGGAGCACAGGGCGTGGAGGAGGAGGAGGAGCACAGGGCGTGGAGGAGGAGGAGGAGCACAGGGCGTGGAGGAGGAGGAGGAGCCGAGGGCGTGCTGGAGGAGGAGCAGAGGGTGTGGAGGAGGAGGAGGAGGAGCAGAGGGCGTGGAGGAGAAGGAGCACATGGCGTGGTGGAGGAGGAGGAGGTGCCTGGCTGACGTCACTGGGGCTGAATGCTGGTGATTGGTCGTCTGTGCCGGGGATGGACGCTCCTGCTGGGACCAGACAGTCCAGGATTTTCTGGAGGTTGTTGATGTCCAGGTTGATGAAGGCAGGTGGTCGTCACTGACAATATCAACAATTGATTATTGATCAGAGAGGAGGCGCATCAGGCTTCTCTGGAAGTTGGGGGCCTTTGACTGGACTGACAGGCAGTCTCAGCAGTGGTGTTCCTGTGCTGGATTGCTCACGCCTGCCCTGGGGGTCCCTCCAGCTGCCTCTCATCTGCAGCCTGACCAGTGGGTTTTTCTTCCTGGCGTGGCGTCAAGCAGGTCACCTTCACGCTCGTGGCGACCGTCTGGTCAGGAGACTCTGGAGCTGTGTCTTGTGTGTTTTGGCACCAAGTGAGAGAGGAGAGTGTCAACAGACTGCAGAGCCCTGATCCAGCATCTTCAGATAACCAGATGTTAATGTGATGGAGAACCTGAGTTGAGTTCTGCTCATGTCAGGGCTGGTGTCATGTGATCAGATGACTGTGACATCATCAGTCTATCACCAACTTATGGTGTTGAGGTTGACCCGTTAGACAAAGGGCCATGTTCATGTGTTCCATTGTGAGCATGTGAGAGAGTACTGGGAACTGTGGGAACCATCAACATGATTGAGTGATGGTGAAGCGGCTGCATCGTGGTGGGAGGAGCTTCTAACACCTGTTGGTTGGCATGGGCAGATCCCTGGACTGGACAAACAGGAAATGAGGTTTTGTTTGAATATTAGCAGTGAGGCTAATGATCTCAGCTAGCTAATTGTGTTGAACTGTTGGCGGTCTGTGACCACACAGCGGGTGATGGTACGGGTCCCCCTGGCTCCGCACCCTCCGGTTCTCAGGTTTTTCAGTTTGACTGTTAATTTTCCCTGCTCCTCTAACATGGTTGTCTTCTCTTCCTGCAGTGTCCAGCACGATATAACAGTCGGTACGAAGGTAGGTGACACACACACACACACAAAACACCACTGGTGTGTTTGCTGCTGCTCCAACTATTACATTCATGTCAGGACGCTGCTGCAGCCATCTGGGAACGATTCCAGGATTTGGCGTGCTTAGTGGCGAACATTTCTCTGGCAGGAAGCTGGTCACTCTGCTGTGGCTGTTGAAGGAGAATCTCTTGTTGAGCTCTGCTCAGGATTCAGTCAGTGGCTACATTGTCCCTATTGATGAGTTGGGTGGACGGAGGGTGTGATCGTCGCTCGTGGACTCGCAGGACGCGTCAAACCTTTCGAATGTTTGCGGTCAGAAGCTGATTTCGTCATTGACACAATCAATCAAGCTAAACGGAAACATGAGTGACGCAGGAGCTGATGGCTCAAACCTCGACTGTCCACATTCAGGTGTGTGGCGCCACCTACTGATCTGGAGCCGCATATTTCATCCTTCCTTTATCATTTCTCTGGAGTAAGGATGGCATGATGGTTTGTCAGGTCTGTCGCCATGACGACAAACCAACAATGAAAATTCTTTTATTTTATGGAGTTCTGATCAGAGTGAAGTCAGGAAGATTGACATGGTGTAACAGAAAAAAGCAGCTCTTAAGTGTGTGTGTGTGTGTGCGTGTGTATACACACACACACACACACGACTTTGTGTGTGAGTGGATACTGTGTGATGTTCCTAACTGGGTTCTCTCACTCAATGTTGGTATCTAGATTGTCTGGCGAGTGTTTCCTCCTGCAGCCTGGAACGTCGGTCGTCTTCTTCTCCTGATGTTGGTGGCAGAATAGAAACGACGTTTCCCCTCTGCTGCTGTTTTCACTGCTATTAATGATGGAGGTAATAATCAATCGCCACGCCCACCCCACCCCCAACCCCCCGTGGTTCACCTGTACGTGCAGCTCAGCTCTATCAGTCTGATGACCAGAACGCGCCTGTACCTTTGCAGCCAGCATATGTGCGGTGGTCACATGACCGTCAGTGTGCAGGGGCAGCTGGCTGCTGGCAGGCAGCTCAAGTTCCTGCCCCCCCTTTGGTGGAGCTTCAGTAACAGGATCTGAGCTGCTTTGTTCAGGGGGAGCAGACGTTGGCCGAGACCCACCCCAGCTCCTCCCCCTCCTCCCTCTCCTCCCCCCTCCTGAATGTGGATGATCCCAACATTGATGTCCCACTCCAGGAGTTCACCAACTCTGCTGTCGTCTGAACTTGCTTTTGTCAGGTTTGGTCAGCAGGTCTGGCGACCCTACAGGAAACGCTACTGACATCTAGTGGCAGCGCTGATCAGTCACATCGTTGCAATTTTGCTTCCGTTGCTCTGGAAAGGTTCTGTTTTCTTCTGACCCTCAAATGTTTCCATTTAGAACCGAGTTGTGAGGAAGTGACTTTCAGCAGCAGAACATTTCTAATGACCGCCAGGGAGACTCCAGCTTCTGAAACTCTGTGTGTTCAGACCAAATGTTTGAGGAGATCAAACTTAATGTGAATGCATACATTTCTCAATATTAATTTGCATACGTTGAACGTTTTCATCTTCGGTGAGCTGAACTGTTGTTGATCAGAACTCCTAACAGGTGTTAGCTTGTCGCCATGGCGACAGACCTGACAAATCATGAATTCATGATATTGTTTTGATCTGATTATTACCCCGCCATCCGGGAGGAGCTTTGGAGTAGAGCCGCTGCTCCTTCACATGGGGAGGAGTCAGGTGAGGTGGCTCGGGCATCTTGTCAAACCCTGGATAAGTGGAAGAAGATGGATATTAAAAGTGAATCCCACTGTGGTGTGAGCTGGCAGCAGCCTCGCGTCTACCGTGTACCTGCTGGACGTGGAGGCGCCAGGTGAAAGTACTGTACCTGCAGCTGAACTTTCAGCTTTGTGTTGTCTGAGCACACCGTGACAGAGGCGGCTGTTAGCTGCTCTGCTGCTGCATGGACATAAAGTTTGCTTTGAACAGGTAAACGAGGTGATGTGATGTGTCTTCCAGAGAGGATCTGATGAGCTGTTCTCCAGCGTCTCCAGCGGCCCGTATATCATGAGCACCACAGGTCCGTCTCTTCGTCTGGATCAAAACCTTTATTGTACACAGGCTTCATGACGCTGCTTTTGTTTCCCTTGCAGCCAATGGCAATGACAGCAAGAAGTTCAAAGGTGACATAAGAGGTCCTGGGACGCCTTCCAGGGTCATTCATGTCCGCAAGCTCCCCAATGATGTCACAGAGGCAGAGGTCATCAGCCTTGGCCTGCCCTTTGGAGACGTCACCAACCTGCTGATGCTTAAAGCCAAGAACCAGGTGATAACCAGACGCTGTCACGTTCCAGGTTTTACACAGTTGGTCATTTAGCCCAGGAGTCATCCAGGGTCTGAGGTTTGGTCACAGTCAATCAGCTGATCAGGGATGGTGCCACCTGACTGTGTTTGTTGATTGGAATCTTTCAACTGCTCCAGCAGCTGACCATGTTCAGTACCTTCTCAAGACGTCGACCACACGTGACACTAAGAAATGGTGGCTGTTATAAGATGCAAATGCTTATCCCTCCTCCGCCCTTGCTCCGCCTCTTCCTTCCAGGCCTTCTTGGAGATGAACTCGGAGCAAGCAGCTCAGAACGTGGTGGGTTACTACTCCACCATGATGCCTTTCATCAGGAACCAACCCGTCTACGTTCAGTTCTCCAACCACAAGGAGCTGAAGACGGACCACTCTCCCAACCAGGAGGTAACTGCTGCTGCTGCTGGCAACTTTTAGCATCTGCAAGCTTGCACACGGAGACCAGCCTCTGTTAGTGGCTGTTGACATGAATACACAAAAAGTCATAGACACAGAGCAAGAGGGAGACTTTGATCCGATCCCTCTTGGCCCCTCCCCAGAGAGCCCAGGCCGCTCTCCGTGCCCTCAGTGGGTCCCATGTGGACCCGTCCGTGGCAGCACCAAGCGCAGTGCTGCGGGTGGTGGTGGAGAACCTGATGTACCCCGTCAGCCTGGACGCCCTCTGTCAGGTACCTTTTCTCATTTTTAGGAGTTTTCCTCTTTGGACTGACAGAATAATGATTTGTGGTCAGGAAATTGGAATTAGAGTCGTTTCAGTTGGACTGTCTCGTCTGTGGTGGCTTGTGTGTGCTTGCCAATCCTGATCACCACCATTCTTTGCTGTGAATGTTGTCTTCAGATCTTCTCCAAGTTTGGCACGGTGTTGAGGATCATTGTCTTCACCAAGAACAGCCAGTTCCAGGCTCTCCTGCAGTATCCTGACGGAGCATCTGCACAGGCAGCGAAACTGGTGACCAGGCGACATGCAGCTATGCCTCTGATCGGCGGCGGCGGTGTGGTCTGTCTGACACACGGGTGACATCATCTTTGTGCTGCTGTTTCAGTCTCTGGATGGGCAGAACATCTACAACTGCTGCTGCACTTTGAGGATCAGCTTCTCCAAACTGACCAGCCTCAACGTAAAGTACAACAACGAGAAGAGCCGTGACTTCACCAGACCCGACCTGCCCAGCGGAGACAGCCAGCCTGTCATGGAGCACCCGGCCATGGCCACTGCCTTCAGTAAGATGTCACGTACCAGGCCGGAACCTCAGCATGTCCGGCAGCATGAAGCGAGTTAATAAAACAGGTTTTTGAGAATGTTCAAATGTTCCTCGTAAGACTTGGCTGTGTCTCACCTGTCTGCAGCTCCAGGTATCATCTCAGCGGCGCCATACACCGCCACTCACGCCTTCCCACCGACCTTCACCATCCAGCCGGCAGGTGATCATGACACGTCAGCTTCATTTCAAAAGAAGAGCAGGCTGATATCATAGAGCACATGATCAGATTGGTCATCGATTGTGTTCAAGAGTGATTTGAGCCTTTGGGGTGTGACAGTGGCGTGGTCATGTGACCAGTGTCTGAGAATGAGCGGAGCTGCTCAGGTGTTGCTCAGGCACCTCCTTCCATCCATACAAAATTTTTCACTTGTCTCACCTCTCCCAGTATCCTCCCCCTATCCAGGGTTGACGGTCCCTGCTCTGCCTGGCACCCTGGCCTCGCTGTCCCTCCCCGGGGCCACCAGGCTTGGATTCCCCCCGATCCCTGCTGGACACTGTGTGGTCCTGGTCAGCAACCTTAACCCTGAGGTGAGCCGGTAGCCATGGTGGCATCACTGAGACGCGCACGCCAGGTCCTGTTGCATTGCACACAGGATCAACATGTAACACTTGCGTGATGCAGTAACATCCATACTGCAATATTTCATGATATTACTTTCGAATACATGGGACTGAATAATTAATTGAAAAGTTTTGATCCAATGTGTCTGCTGAGTTCTCCCTATTATGGGATGTCCATGTTCTCAGAGCACTCAGTTTCCTGGTTGGACTTCAGCGCTATTTGGATATTTTCAGCAAATGATGTAGAATTCTGTAAGATATTGCGATAAAATTGTACCATGATGATTACTGTGAGGTGCTTGCTGCTTCTTGGCCCTGTTTCTGTTTGGTCTGAAATGATCTATACTGGTTAGGTAAAGCTGTGAAACCTAATGACCAAATAAAAAAATGATCCCTCGTCAACCAAGGAAGAAGCATCAAGTTCAGTACTCGTGTGTCCAGGTGGAATTTACTGTCTAACCACTTTCTCCTTCTCTTGATGCAGACAAGTTAGACTTTTATTTGAGCAGGTGAGAGGCGTGGCCCAGACATCGGCATTCAAAACCCGACGTGAAGTCATGATTCCAGAATATCAAACCGGTGTGAGCGTTAGAGGAACCCAGGTGTTCCTGTTCAGTTTCCTGGTCGAACGTCTGTGTTCGAATGAGCTGAGCAGCAATGTCCAAGTACACGATCAGGTGGAAATACTCGTTTAACTGTTCTGCATATCATGAGTCCAGTCACATGACCAACCTGCTCTAACAGTGTTCCAGTTTCTCCTCCTCTAGAAACAGACATGAAATGTCAGTTTAACGTTGTCCCTTTATGACTCCTGTTTTAATGCCTTCATATTAAAACTAGTCTCTCTGTCTCTCTCTCTGTCTGTCTCTGTCTTTCTGTCTGTCTCTCTCTCTTCCTGTCTCTCTCTGTCTCTCTCTCTTCCTGTCTCTCTCTCTCTCTGTCTCTCTCTCTTCCTGTCTCTCTCTGTCTGTCTCTCTTCCTGTCTCTCTCTCTGTCTGTCTCTCTCTCTCTCTCCCCCTCTCTCTCACTCACCCACTTGTCAGTCATATAAATTTGTCTCCCATACCCCCCCAAAAAAGGTAATTAACCTTCTGATTGACCCCTCACCTGTCTGTCTCTCTTGTTTTTGTTTTTTTTTATTACTCCGTTGCCATGGAAACACCTCGGACCCTCCACCTGTCCTGCCCTCCCACCTTTACCTGTCCTGTCCCTCCGCTGCCCTCTCTGCCGTCTCTAAAGAGAGTTACGCCCCACTGCCTCTTTATTCTCTTCGGTATGTGTCACCAGCTTCTTATTTTGAAGGACCAGTCAGCTGGTTGCTCTGATTTTACGTTTCCTCTCCAGTCAAAATGAGTGTTTGCTTTTGTTTTTCTGTCACATTTGAGTGTTGATTTGAGTTTATTCACAGTATCTGCAGCTCGTTCCTCTGTTGCTATGTGATCAGCTGATCAAGTGTTCACCTTCCTGCCAGAGCTGATGGTACCTGTATTTGGAGGCGGAGACACCTGCAGATCCTGCTTTGCTGTCTCGTTTCTGTTCATAAATTCCCCCACCTGACATTCCTGCCTCGGCCCTTCGTTGTTGAAGCTCTTAGTGATGGATACGGAAGATGAAGCTGTCAGCAAAACCTGGATGGTCAAACATTTCAGAGACTTTGTCAGCATGATTGAACATGTCAACGATCAGATGCTGTAGTTGAGAGCAGGATCAAGGCCGGTGTGCTGTGTCTGAGTGGGCAAGTCGGATTGGTCTGATCATCAAAGCATTAGTTTTTAATTAATTTTGCTCATTTATCCTTATTGTCATTTGTGAAATAGGCTCACATTTTTCCACATCAGACAGCAGAGCTGAAACAAAACCAATAATTAACAAATTTTTAGGTGAAACTAAAACTAGCTGACAGTGGGCCTCCCTACCTCTCCTCACCTGCCCAAGTTAATGGGGGTTGGCATGTTTGTTTACATCCTGAGGCTTGTCAGCTGGTGACAGACGCCCCTGGCCGGTGTGCACGTCATCTTTCTTAACTTCTGACACCAGAGTGGAAACTTTCTGGTTGTCTCACTTTAGATTTATTAAGTGGAACAATCATGAACAGTGGCAGTACAGTGAGTGGGATGTTCTGTAGTCTAATGGAGATCAACTTTGCTTCAAGCCCCACCCCTACCCATACTGCTTGTGCATGTGACTTGTGGTACCTGTGTTGCCACAGTGATTTAACGCCACTGCGAAGCCTCGATTGAGATTGCAGTTGATTCTCTTAACTATTTGGCGCTGCCCCTCAAGTCCATTTTGGCTTAATGTCTGCTTCAGTTTGGCTGCTGGTACTGTGGCGCTCCATCTCCTCCTCCACTGTTGAAGCTGCATTTATTGTGTTCTCATCTCTGTCCAGGTTTTGAGTTTGCATGTTGGGGTTCTATGTTTGCATATCCTCAGTGCTGAATCAGCTGCTCTTGGTTTTTTAGTCAACACTCCCATGATTCATAGCTCCTACACGGTGAAATCTGCCATTTTATTTTTCTCCTACCCCTGCCCTTAATTTCCTTGCTCATATTTCCTGTGAATAAGCACTCAAGAATTCCTGCCTTGTAAATTTAACTATAAATTTTTTTAGTTGCCAACATCTGACGGCACTAATACTCCTCCCTCTGTCTCCACAGTGACAATGCATTTATGTCCAGCATTCAGGTTTCTTCCACAGTAGTTTGACCATAAGACCAAGGGTCAGCGGCTCGGCCAGCTGCAGTTGGATGATGTAATGATGTTTGAAGGACATCCTGTAGATGTGTAACCATGATTTTAACATTGTGGTACTGCCTGTGTGTTAAGGTGTTTATGGTGACGTTACAAGAGTCAAGATTCTGTTCAACAAGAAGGAGAATGCTCTGGTTCAGATGTCCGACAGCACACAGGCCCAGCTAGGTAATGCTCGCACATGCTCAGCTCACTTGTCTGTTGTCAGAATTTTCAGCCATGTCTCTGCCTTGCAGCCATGAGTCACCTTAACGGCCAGAGGTTGCATGGCAAGCCTCTGCGCATCACACTGTCCAAACACATCAGCGTCCAGCTTCCCCGCGAAGGCCATGAGGACCAGGGCCTGACCAAAGACTACAGCAACTCGCCCCTGCACCGCTTCAAGAAGCCTGGCTCCAAAAACTACTCCAACATCTTCCCCCCGTCTGCCACCCTTCACCTGTCCAACATCCCGTGAGTCCTTCATTGTCCCTGCAGCGGTGGCACCATAGAACCATCCAAAGTTTCATCTGCATCAGTAGAGGAAGCGTCTGCAGGTCCGAGGTGACGGTGTGTTTGTTTTTGCAGTCCCTCTGTGGTTGAGGACGACCTGAAGATGCTGTTTTCCAGCTCTGGAGCCCTTGTGAAGGCCTTCAAGTTCTTCCAGTAAGTCTCTTCTCACCCAGTCAAGTCCATCTCCTCCCTAACCCCTAAGACCCTCATCCTCGCCATGAAGCCCAACTCCTTTTCCTGAGGTCGTTGTCTTTGTCCTGAAGCACTCAACTATGCCCTGAAGCAGAGGTGCGTACACTAACCCAAAACCTTAGTCTGAAAACCTAGTAATAGTCCTAATGTTTGTAACCTGGTGCTGAAACATCATCCCGATCCAGAAGCCCTTTCCTGTGCCTTTTTAGTTTTTTCTTAGCCCTCTACATTAAGTTTGCCCCTGTACAATGTCCAGCTTTACCCTTTTCCTTATGGCTCTGTCCTTGTCCTGAAAATCCTTTTTTCTTGAGGTCCCTGTACTCCCCCAGTCTGAAGCTGTCCTCCATGACCCCCACCCTTGTGGTGAGGCATACATCTGTGCCTTCTCCCTTGCTGTGAAGTGTCTGTTTTTGCCATTAGGTCCTTGTGGTTCGTTCTTCTCTGAAACCCCACAAGCCTTTGTCCTTGACCCAGACCAGTTGCCTGGTGAGACCCTCTGTCCACTTTTAGACCCCCCCTCCTATTTAGAACTAGCATGAGAGGGTGGAGTACTTGCCTTTACAGACAAGCTCCTTTAGATAATCGGCTAACAAAATTTGATGCCTCACATGACACATCCAGTCACAAGAATGGTGCTCCACCTCCAGCTGTGTTTATCAGGGCCTGAGCCCAAAGGAACTCGGGGGCGAAGACCCTATTAAGTTTGCTCGACACACTCTAAACACGAACACTAAAATTGACCCCCTAAACACGCTCGAAAACTCACCAAATTACGCACACACATCCGGTCTGGTGGAGAAATCAATAATCCCCAAAAAAGATTTTGAAAAACTCAATAGCGCCACCTAGGGAGGCAAAAATGCTTTGCTGCCTACAAATGGCCCTAGGAATGTTGTACACACATGGGACCAACACCGATTTATTCGTCTTATCAAGACATATTCTGACACCCCTAACCTAAAACCAACAGGAAGTCCATAAAATTGTCAAAACTGTCAAAATGCAGTTTCTTTCTCGGTAAGATCTCGAGAAGGCAATCCATGCTTTCATTAGCTCGAGACTGGACGACTGTCATGCTCTCCACGTTGGCCTCAGCCAGACTTCAATTTCACATCTCCAACTTGTGCAAAACGCTGCTGCCCGATTTTTTAACAGACACGTCCAGACGTGAGCACACTACCCCTGTGCTGTCGTCACTCCACTGGCTTCCAGTTCGTTTTAGAATTGATTTTAAACTTCTATTGTTTGTTTTTTAAGGCCATCAACAGCCTGGCTCCCGCCAACTTATCCAAGATTTTAACAATCCCTGATCATGCGTTTCTCAGGTCAGCTTCTGTTAGAAGTCCCCAGGACGAGATATAAACAGTGGGGTGGGTCGATCTTTTTCTGTTGCTGCTGCCAGACTGTGCAACAAACTGCCCCCTGACATTCACACCACTACTGACCTCTGCCTTTTTTTATCCGTTGAAAACCCACTTTTTTAGATTGGCATCCGATTCCGACTAGGGCAGTCTTGTTAGGGCCTGAGCCCGAAGGTACTTTGGGGCGTAGACCCTATTGTGTTTGCTCAGCACACTCACACAGAAAAAGCTCCAAAACCCCCACTGAACTACACGGGCTGGTCACGGGGCGGGAGAGGGGGAGAGGTCTAACATTGGTTTCAATGTGTCAAGTCAAGTCAATTTTATTTCTATAGCGCCAAATCACAACAAAAGTTATCTCATGACACTCTACAGGTAGAGCAGGTCTAGCACCTCCCTCCTTCAATGAACCTCCACCCAACAATTCTCCATCAGCAGCACATCCTGCAACAGCAGCGACGAAAACCTTCCTTATAACAGGCAGGAACGTCGAGCAGATCCAGGATCAGTGGGCCTTCTGCTTTGACCGGTTGGGGGAAAGAGAGCAGGAGAGAGACAGAGACATGGGACAATGGGGGGCAAAGAGAGAATCTGTTTTGGTAGGAATTGTTTCTTTCTTCACTTCAACCCTTAATTTGACCCCTTAAACACGCTCAACTCACCAATATGGGCACACACATCGGCGCCGGTGAAAAATTCCATATTCTGAAAACAAACAAAAAAAACCTGGAAAACTCAATAGTGCCACCTACAGACAAAAAAAAACACGTTTAGCCCCATAACTGTCCCTAGGAATGTCCTACGGACACGGGACCAACACCGTTGGATTCGTCTCGTCGACACCAAAAAAAAAAAAAAAACCCATACGCTGACACCCCTGGCCTAACTCCAACCGGATGTCCACAATTTGGACACAAGGTCCAATTTTGGCTCACAATCGCACTCCCCGAACAAAATCTGTCTCCTCCTAGGGTGTTAAGGGTAACTCTTCCAAAATTTACTACATGACTCAGGACACGTTGAGGATCAAAAGTTGTTAAAAAAATGTATATAGCGTTAACGGCTTCCATTTTATAAGCCCTCAAAGTTGGGGCACTTTCTCCACTTATAATGGGAGTCAATGGGGAGCCTGTCTCTCTCCAAGTACATACTCTCCAACAATCACTTCTCACATCTAAAGTACAACTCCCACAGCTTCAAAAAATACGTCACTGGATTCCTGACAAAAATCCCTTCACAAATATGGTATTACATTCCACTTTTAACCAAGACATGGGGACTTATTAGGCTTTCAAACACAACAAATGTCTACATCCTCCTCTCTCTCCACTCTGACACAGAGAGCAGTGGGGGAGGGGTTCTTAAAGGGCCAGCTCTCAGCTCTGCTCTCTCTCTAGCACAGATCAGAGACAGAGCAGTGGGGAGGGGTTCTTAAAGGGCCAGCTCTCAGCTCTGCTCTCACTCTAGCACAGATCAGAGACAGAGCAGTGGGGAGGGGTTCTTAAAGGGCCAGCTCTCAGCTCTGCTCTCACTCTCTGATCAGAGACAGAGCAGTGGGGGAGGGGTTCTTAAAGGGCCAGCTCTCAGCTCTGCTCTCACTCTAGCACAGATCAGAGACAGAGCAGTGGGGAGGGGTTCTTAAAGGGCCAGCTCTCAGCTCTGCTCTCACTCTAGCACAGATCAAAGACAGAGCAGTGGGGGAGGGGTTCTTAAAGGGCCAGCTCTCAGCTCTGCTCTCACTCTAGCACAGATCAAAGACAGAGCAGTGGGGGAGGGGTTCTTAAAGGGCCAGCTCTCAGCTCTGCTCTCACTCTAGCACAGATCAGAGACAGAGCAGTGGGGAGGGGTTCTTAAAGGGCCAGCTCTCAGCTCTGCTCTCACTCTAGCACAGATCAAAGACAGAGCAGTGGGGAGGGGTTCTTAAAGGGCCAGCTCTCAGCTCTGCTGTCACTCTAGCACAGATCAGAGACAGAGCAGTGGGGGAGGGGTTCTTAAAGGGCCAGCTCTCAGCTCTGCTCTCCACTCTAGCACAGATCAAAGAGCAGTGGGGGAGGGGTTCTTAAAGGGCCAGCTCTCAGCTCTGCTCTCCACTCTAGCACAGATCAAAGAGCAGTGGGGGAGGGGTTCTTAAAGGGCCAGCTCTCGGCTCTGCTCTCACTCTAGCACAGATCAAAGACAGAGCAGTGGGGGAGGGGTTCTTAAAGGGCCAGCTCTCAGCTCTGCTCTCCACTCTAGCACAGATCAAAGAGCAGTGGGGGAGGGGTTCTTAAAGGGCCAGCTCTCAGCTCTGCTCTCACTCTAGCACAGATCAAAGACAGAGCAGTGGGGGAGGGGTTCTTAAAGGGCCAGCTCTCAGCTCTGCTCTCACTCTAGCACAGATCAAAGAGCAGTGGGGGAGGGGTTCTTAAAGGGCCAGCTCTCAGCTCTGCTCTCTCTCTAGCACAGATCAAAGACAGAGCAGTGGGGGAGGGGTTCTTAAAGGGCCAGCTCTCAGCTCTGCTCTCACGCTTGGCCTCACACTCAGGCTTCTACCTCCTCAACTTCAAGGCCTACCGTTGTCATACCGTTGGATTCGGGATGACTCCTGTCACCCAGCTGTGGGCGCGGGGAGGCTCAGGCCCTAACAACGCTGGTTGCGGCTTTAATTCTACTTGCGTTTGTTGGCGCTTGTTGCTCCCCCAGACACCATGTTCTACCGCTGTCATCAACTACAGGAATCAAGCCTGAGCCACATGACTGCTGGGGGCAGTGTAGTAGTTAGGTATTTCTGAATTGTTGATGCCTTTTCAATTTTTCATAGTGGTTTTGGTTTTGTGGGGGTTCCAGATGTAGCTGTAGGACCCAGCTCTTGAGCTCAGGAGATGCAGGTGGTCTCACAAGGCTACCAAAACCCAAATCTTCCGTCTTTGCCTCATAAATCCTCTCCTTGCTGGCCCTGGTCTGAAGCTTTGACCCCTGCCCTACTGCCTCCTGGTGTCCTGGTCCTGGACCAAAAAGGTTCTGGCTTTGCTCCAGAAGTTTTCGCTCTTGCCCTTGACCATCAGTGACATCTCCTCCTGGTTTCGCCAGACCAGCTTCCTGTCTGCAGCAAAGCTTTTGTTCATATCATCTTCCTGTCCCAAACGTCTGTTGCTGTGTCTCCCGCTACCTGGTGTCTTAAGAACCTCTTCTTCATCTCTTCTCCAGGAAGGACCATAAGATGGCTCTGATCCAGATGGGCTCAGTGGAAGAGGCCATTGAGTCGCTCATCGAGTTCCACAATCATGACCTGGGAGAGAACCACCACCTGCGGGTCTCCTTCTCCAAGTCTTCCATCTGAGCCTCCGACTCCCTTGTCTGAATCCTCCGCTATCCTCCCTGAGTGGAAGCCAACACACTCCGATCATTCCAAGATGTCTCCAGAAACCACCGAAGTCTGGCGTTAAATTATTGAACTGTTTTATTTGCCGTCAGAGAGGTTAAAGGTCACATTAAAGAAATAAGGGAGTTCAGAGATTAATCTCAGAATTCTTCAGTGAATCTGGGTTCAGAGAGTAGAAGAGGTACTGGATCCTAGAATGGATTCATCTGGTTAAAATTCTAAAATTTAGAATGCATGAAGTCAGAATTCTGACTCTTAATCTCAGATTCCCTTGTTATTCACTGCGGCCTTCATCTTCTAGTTCTTTTCCCCTTTTTGAAGAAACTTTTCTTGGGTGAAATATCGGTTCCCTTCAAGTTCTGGTTTATCTCGCCCAAATGTTAAGAATGGCCCTTGTTGATCCTGGCCCGGCGGCCTTCACACGACCCCTGTGCCTTATTCCTGAATGAGCAGGAATGACCTCAACTTGGATGTGTAAAACTTAATCTCCCATCATGCCTCTGCAATTGGCAAAGAGCAGGTTTACAGGTGTTAAAGGTTTACGGTCTGATGGATATATCTGTATTTATCGGTGTTTTCTGGTCTTTACGTTAGTTTAGCACTGCTGGTTACTGTAGCATCAAACATGTGAACTGGTTCTGTTTTAGCGGGTTTGCTGGGTCTAGATATGATTCCTCTCTATTCTTGTTTATTTCATGTATGCAATCCTGTTTTTATTCCAATCAAATATTGTAGCAATATTTTAATCATTCCTAAACTTTGTTGTGTGCTGGGTTTGGTGTCTGGGTGAGCGAGATGGTTCTCGGTGCTCCGTGGCCTTCTACAATCCACATATGAATGTTGTTTTGTTTCTGTCGTGTTCTGACCATGTGGGTGTGTCTTGTCTCCTGTTGCCTCTCTGAACGGTTTTATTTATAAGTTTGTAGTCCACTACAGCTGAAACCAAAAATGGCCTTCTACATGCAAACAAATCCGCCTCCTCAGGTTCTGGTCCAAAAGACTCAAACAAGGTGGTGAAGTGGTTCAAGCTTTGTGGTGTTTTCCTGTGGGAATGTTTTTATTTTGACCGCTTCACTGGATTTCAGGCAGCCGCTGGACTTGGCGGTGCATCTTCAGTCTCTCTTCCACAGCGGAGGGTTTGTGGAGTGCCTTCAAGATGTACTTCAGGCATTAATCCCTTTTGATTCTGGAGAGGAAACCTGCCGGCCGTCTGACGCCAGCAGCTCTGTGTCTTAGTGTTAGTACGACGACGTTCTAGCTGCGTGGTGATCACCTGACCATGCCAACAACCTCCACGGCCGCAGGCAGTTGTGGTGCATTCAAGATACCTCAGAGCTTTAGTGAAATGTTCCAGTACCCGTTGACTCTTCACATCAACCCTGACCTCTGTGGTTGTTGCCTAGCAACAACTCAGTCGTCTGATCAGTCTTTTACTGGCAGAAATGGAACTGAACTGGACCTGTCTACTTCTTGATTCGGGGGGCGTGAGGGACCTGGTCCTTGTGTGGGAGACCTGGGACCAATTGGACTTGGACTTCATGGACAATAAAAAGACACTGGCGCGTGGTCACGCGGCGGTCATCAGGAACGGAGCAAATGTAATGTTAAACGCTGTTGATGGGCAAATGGGAGGAGTCGTTATTTCAGCGAATGTTAGCATTGCTAATTGTTGGTGACAGGAGTGATGCTCCTCTCAAAGGCCACTGAACCAAGGACGTCAGTCTGGCATCAGTCACTCGGACGGTGAGAAAGATTGCGAGCTGCTGCAAGATCCTTTTATTGGTCGTTGATCATCAAATTGGTGAAAATATGAGTCGTTTGTGTCAGAACTATTTCACCAACCAGGAACTGGATTCACAGTGGAACCAGCCATCAGAAGCATCAGGCTACTGCATCGACCAGTAACAGCCTGATGTGACTGTTGCTGCAAAGCATGACTAACTGCCAACCAATCAGAACACAACAGGAAGTGTTCCAGCCTAAAGTGACTGAAGTGAAGTGAGATGTGATGATGACATAGCATGGCAATGGAAAGATTTTCTCCCAGGTGACTTGAATGCATCAGGTGGGGTCTGGGGCGGGGCTGGGACCAGAGGGAGGAGTGAAACTGTACATAGGTGTTTTATAACCACAGGTTGGTGTCTGAGAGCTGAGTGTTGGTTTTATATCTGATGAATCGTGTATATTTTGATCCGAGTGTGCGGCGCGTCTGAGCCTGCACTTCCTGTCACACCCAAGAAAAAACACGGATTAAATCACTTTTTATCTAAACTGGCCTCCAAGTTCATCTGTACCAGATGTAGACCAGCAGGTGGCAGCAGACAACAAAAACCTAAGCATCCAGATTCTAGCAGACTTTATTTGCAACCTAAATATTTTCTTGCAGTTTTGTCATTCCTTGCCTTTCATTCGCTGCTTTATTCCATTAAAAAAAAATCAAATTATAGCTTGGAAACTGATTAATATTCAATTAGGAAGGCAGCAGGCAACCTGATTTAGTTGACAGCAGTGAGACGACAGAATGGATGACAGTCCTGGAAGTATAACTCAAGGTTGAATGGAGCAAAATGATTTTATTGAGGAAATCAAATTATCAGACATGAAATAAATTTAAAATGTTGATTTTCACAAATTCTCTATAGGCTATATGTGCGTACATGACAAATGTTTGGACACACCTCATTCAGTATTTTATTTGTATCATGTTCCTCATAACAGTTTAATACTGAAGACATCGAAATTATGACAGAAACACATAAAACGAGCAAACTAACCCAGGATTTGTTTTATGTCTTGTCTTCTTCACACCAACCACCTTTGACTGTGGTGGCAACTCCAGGTCTTCATATGCATGTTAGGTGCTACCCGCTCAGGGAGAGTCTAAATAAAGCTCTACGAGAGTTGTAATCCCTTTTCGCCCTCATCTTTACAGGGTGTCAGAATGCACAAACGTGGCTCAAGGACTGTGTCGTATTGACCCCTTGGTATTTGATGGCAACATTGCCGGCAACAGGCAGAAATTTGAAAACGAATGGAGGACATATTGCAATGCGGGACCAGCAGACAAATTAGTGAGTGCCATGCATTCAATAAACAATGCATCAGCTATGGTAAACTTAACCATTTTGCCAAAAGCAGCACATTCAACTTCAGCACAGACCTCAGCGTGATCAAAGTTTGTCCATCAGCGTGTGAAAACGAGTGACAGGCACTTGTGAACGAGACCCAGAGATACTTAAACTCCTCCACCTGAGGCAGGACCTCACCCCGACCTGGAGTGGGCAGGGTTAGATCCGACTTACTACCAGCAACATGAACCAGACTGTCACTCCTCTGGTAGAAAGACTGGATGGCCCTTTGTAAGGGACCATCCACCCCATACTCCAGGAGTACCCCCCCCCCCCCCCCACAGGGTGCTCCTGGGAACACAGTCATAACCCTTCTCCAAATCCACAAAGCACATGTGCGCTGGTTGGGCAAACTCCCATGCCCCCTCCAGCACCCTAGCAAGGGTGAAGAGCTGATCCACGGTTCCATGGCCGGGACAAAAACCACATTGCTGCTCCTCGATCTGAGGTTCGACTATCGTCCTGACCCTCCTCTCCAGTTCCCTGGCGTAGACCTTTCCAGGGAGGCTGAGGAGTGTGAACCCTGATAGTTGGAACACACCCTCTGGTTCCCTTTCTTAAAGATGGGGACCACCACCCTAGTCTGCCATGCCAAAGGCACCACCCCCGATGTCCACACAATGTTGCAGAGACGTGTCAAGACAGCCCCACAACATCCAGAGGCTTGAGATACCCAGGGCGGATTACATCCACCCCTGGAGCTCTGCCACCATGGAGCTGCTTAACTGCCTTGGCGACTTCTGCCCCAGAGATTGGACAACCCCACCCCCAAGTACTCCCTCCTGGGGGAGTACTTGGGGAGTTCCTCATAGTAGTCCTTCCACTGCCCAATTTTCTCCCCAGTTGACATCAGCAGCCTCCCGTCCCCACTGTAAACAGTTTGAGGCGATGGACGGTTTGCCAGAAACTTTTCAGAGTTGACTGATAGTCGTTCTCCATGGCCTCAGCGAACTCCTCCCATGCCCGAGTTTTTGCCTCAGCGACCGCCATGGCTGCACACCGCTTGGTCGGCCAGTATCGGTTGGCTGCCTCTGGAGACTCACAGGCCAGCCATGCCCTGGAGGCCTTCTTCTTCAGCCTGACGGCTCCCCTCACCTCTGGTGTCCACCAGCAGTGAGGGGATTACAGCTGCGACCGGCCCCAGTAGCCTTATGGCCGCAGCTCACAACAGCCACCTTGACAATGGCAGAGTGAAACAGGGTCCATTTGGACTGAGTGTCCCCCACTGCCTGGTATGCAGTCAAAGCTCTGCCAGAGGTGGGAGTTGAAGGTCATCCTGACAGGTTCTTCCTGCAGTCTGCGCAGTGTCTTCCCCTGCCACCTGATTACACATCTGGTGATTCCAAAATCACTTCAAACAGGCATCCTGGACAGATTGCACACTGGTCACCAGTGCATAGCAAAATGTAGAGAGCGAGCAAAGCAATCTGTATGGTCTGGCCTGAGCACACAACTTCTTCAGATGGTGGAGACTTGAGAGACTTGTGTGAAAGCAAGACAGAACCACAGAGGAACTCTACTGCTAACAGAATTTCCAGCCAGACCCTGGGAAATGGTTGATGCAAATTTGTTTGACTGGCATAACAGCCATTATCTGGTAGTAATAGATTACTTTTAATGGTACACTGAATTTGCCAAATTAAGCTCTACAACAGCAGCTTCAGTAATTGAATGGTTCAAATCAATATTTGCGCAGCACGGCTTAATTCCTGAGGTCAGGACAGATAATGGGTCCCAGTTTTCTGCAGCCATGTTCCACCACTTGGCTGCTGAGTGGGATTTTGTTCATAACACTTGTGGTGGGAACGGTGAAGAGCCTTCTGCAAAAGAGTAAGGACCCATATCTGGCTCTCATGGCACATCGTGCTACGCCACTAGCAAAGAGACACAGCCCCTCAGAGCTACTGATGGGACAAAACTTCATATCGCAGTGCCTTTCCTCCCATCTTGCCTTAACCCAGGATGCACAGATGTCACAGAGTTGAGGGAGAGAGAACAGAGGGAGAGGGAGAAACAGTTCTGGTTCTGCAGTTCTTTGATGCCTCAAGGCCAGTGGTCATATCAGCGGATGCCTCACAACATGGGCTAAATGCAGTTTGCCTCCAACAAGGAAGGCCTGTGGCATTCACATCACAAGCTTTAACCCCGACTTAGTCCAGGTAAACCCAGATTGAAAAAGAGATGTTTCTGCTTGAATTTGCAACTAAGAAATTCCATGACTTCATCTATGGCCGTCCTATCACTGCTGAAACAGATCAATAACCATTTTGAGGAAACCTCTACACGCTGTGTCTCCGGCCTGCAAGGGTTGCCGTTGAAACAACATAGTAAAAACCTTGATGTGATATACAGATGTGGGAAAGAACCACAGTGATTGCAAAATTAAAGCAACACTTCGCAAAACATGGAGTCCCTCAGCCTCTAATGACTGACAATGGAACCCAGTTCACTGGTAAGGAATTTGTAGACGCCTGGGACTTTAAACACATCAGTAGCAGCAGCATGAACCAACTCAAATGACCTTGCGGAACGAGCAGTGCGATCAGCAAAGCACCTTCTGGAGAAATGTTATTGTGATCACACTGACATACATATATATATATATGTATATATATATGTATGTATATATATATTGATGAGTAGAGTGGATGATAAATGGCTTCACCAGGACGTGGCGTGCAGGAGGGTCACACTCGCGGAGTCCAATAGGTTAGCCTGTCAGTGAGGAGGTATTGTTGCAGTCCAGCAGCAGCTGGTCATCTCCTCAGTTCCCATCACTAAAATCCCACAGAATTGTTCCATTGACTTTTGGATGATTGCAGGAAGCGTGAGACAGGAAGGATTAGTATTCAAGCTGAGTTCAAGAACTGCGGTTTGATGGTTCAGGTCACTGACGGAGGAGCAAAGCTTTCAGTCGGCTGGAGACAACACAACTCCGACAGGTTAGACCACAAAGAGGGATTGTGGGAAAATGCCAACTTGGTCTGGCATGGCTGTCGGGGGGCGAGACAGAGACGAGCAGGGACATAATCCCCTGACACACACACACACACACACACACACACACACACACACACACACACACACACACACACAAACGTCCAGAAGTGTTTATGTGGACACAACAGGCCCCTAAAACCTGTTCATGTCAAAACCAGTTTTACGTCCTCACTACTGTCTCTAAACGTCCTCGCCACTGTCTCTAAACATCCTCACCCCTGTCTCTAAACGTCCTCGCCACTGTCTGTTAACGTCCTCACCACTGTGTCTAAACGTCCTCGCCACTGACTGTTAACGTCCTCACCACTGTCTCTAAACATCCTCGCCACTGTCGCTAAACGTCCTCACCCCTGTCTCTAAACGTCCTCACTACTGTCTCTAAACGTCCTCGCCACTGTCTCTATACGTCCTTGCCACTGACTGTTAACATCCTCGCCACTGTCTCTAAACGTCCTCACCGCTGTCTGTTAACGTCCTCGCCACTGTCTCTAAACGTCCTCACCACTGTCTCTAAACGTCCTCACCACTGACTGTTAACATCCTCGCCACTGACTGTTAAAGGTCCTCACCACTGTCTCTAAACGTCCTCTCCACTGTCTCTAAACATCCTCATCCCTGTCTCTAAACGTCCTCACTACTGTCTCTAAACGTCCTCGCCACTGTCTCTAAACATCCTCACCCCTGTCTCTAAACGTCCTCGCCACTGTCTGTTAACGTCCTCACCACTGTTTCTAAACGTCCTCGCCACTGACTGTTAACGTCCTCACCACTGTCTCTAAACATCCTCGCCACTGTCGCTAAACGTCCTCACCCCTGTCTCGAAACGTCCTCACTACTGTCTCTAAACGTCCTCACCACTGTCTCTAAACATCCTCACCCCTGTCTCTAAACGTCCTCGCCACTGTCTGTTAACGTCCTCACCACTGTCTGTAAACGTCCTCGCCACTGTCTGTTAACGTCCTCACCACTGTCTCTAAACGTCCTCGCCACTGTCTGTTAACGTCCTCACCACTGTCTCTAAACGTCCTCGCCACTGTCTGTTAACGTCCTCACCACTGTCTCTAAACGTCCTCGCCACTGTATCTAAACGTCCTTGCCACTGACTGTTAACGTCCTCGCCACTGTCTCTAAACGTCCTCGCCACTGTCTCTAAACGCCCTCGCCACTGACTGTTAAAGGTCCTCACCACTGTCTCTAAACGTCCTCGCCACTGTCTCTAAACGTCCTCGCCACTGTCTCTAAACGCCCTCGCCACTGACTGTTAACATCCTCACCACTGTCTCTAAACGTCCTCACCGCTGTCTGTTAACGTCCTCGCCACTGTCTCTAAATGTCCTCACCACTGTCTCTAAACGTCCTCACCACTGACTATTAACATCCTCGCCACTGACTGTTAAAGGTCCTCACCACTGTCTCTAAACGTCCTCGCCACTGTCTCTAAACGTCCTCTCCACTGTCTCTAAACATCCTCACCCGTCTCTAAACGTCCTCACTACTGTCTCTAAACGTCCTCGCCACTGTCTCTAAACATCCTCACCCCTGTCTCTAAACGTCCTCGCCACTGTCTGTTAACGTCCTCACCACTGTGTCTAAACGTCCTCGCCACTGACTGTTAACGTCCTCACCACTGTCTCTAAACATCCTCGCCACTGTCGCTAAACGTCCTCACCCCTGTCTCTAAACGTCCTCACTACTGTCTCTAAACGTCCTCGCCACTGTCTCTATACGTCCTTGCCACTGACTGTTAACATCCTCGCCACTGTCTCTAAACGTCCTCACCGCTGTCTGTTAACGTCCTCGCCACTGTCTCTAAACGTCCTCACCACTGTCTCTAAACGTCCTCACCACTGACTGTTAACATCCTCGCCACTGACTGTTAAAGGTCCTCACCACTGTCTCTAAACGTCCTCTCCACTGTCTCTAAACATCCTCATCCCTGTCTCTAAACGTCCTCACTACTGTCTCTAAACGTCCTCGCCACTGTCTCTAAACATCCTCACCCCTGTCTCTAAACGTCCTCGCCACTGTCTGTTAACGTCCTCACCACTGTTTCTAAACGTCCTCGCCACTGACTGTTAACGTCCTCACCACTGTCTCTAAACATCCTCGCCACTGTCGCTAAACGTCCTCACCCCTGTCTCGAAACGTCCTCACTACTGTCTCTAAACGTCCTCACCACTGTCTCTAAACATCCTCACCCCTGTCTCTAAACGTCCTCGCCACTGTCTGTTAACGTCCTCACCACTGTCTGTAAACGTCCTCGCCACTGTCTGTTAACGTCCTCACCACTGTCTCTAAACGTCCTCGCCACTGTCTGTTAACGTCCTCACCACTGTCTCTAAACGTCCTCGCCACTGTCTGTTAACGTCCTCACCACTGTCTCTAAACGTCCTTGCCACTGTCTGTTAACGTCCTCACCACTGTCTCTAAACGTCCTTGCCACTGACTGTTAACGTCCTCGCCACTGTCTCTAAACGTCCTCGCCACTGTCTCTAAACGCCCTCGCCACTGACTGTTAAAGGTCCTCACCACTGTCTCTAAACGTCCTCGCCACTGACTGTTAACATCCTCACCACTGTCTCTAAACGTCCTCACCGCTGTCTGTTAACGTCCTCGCCACTGTCTCTAAATGTCCTCACCACTGTCTCTAAACGTCCTCACCACTGACTATTAAAATCCTCGCCACTGACTGTTAAAGGTCCTCACCACTGTCTCTAAACGTCCTCGCCACTGTCTCTAAACGTCCTCTCCACTGTCTCTAAACATCCTCACCCGTCTCTAAACGTCCTCACTACTGTCTCTAAACGTCCTCGCCACTGTCTCTAAACATCCTCACCCCTGTCTCTAAACGTCCTCGCCACTGACTGTTAACGTCCTCACCACTGTCTCTAAACATCCTCGCCACTGTCGCTAAACGTCCTCACCCCTGTCTCTAAACGTCCTCACTACTGTCTCTAAACGTCCTCGCCACTGTCTCTATACGTCCTTGCCACTGACTGTTAACATCCTCGCCACTGTCTCTAAACATCCTCACCGCTGTCTGTTAACGTCCTCGCCACTGTCTCTAAACGTCCTCACCACTGTCTCTAAACGTCCTCACCACTGACTGTTAACATCCTCGCCACTGACTGTTAAAGGTCCTCACCACTGTCTCTAAACGTCCTCTCCACTGTCTCTAAACATCCTCACCCCTGTCTCTAAACGTCCTCACTACTGTCTCTAAACGTCCTCGCCACTGTCTCTAAACATCCTCACCCCTGTCTCTAAACGTCCTCGCCACTGTCTGTTAACGTCCTCACCACTGTCTCTAAACGTCCTCGCCACTGACTGTTAACGTCCTCACCACTGTCTCTAAACATCCTCACCACTGTCGCTAAACGTCCTCACCCCTGTCTCTAAATGTCCTCACTACTTTCTCTAAACGTCCTCTCCACTGTCTCTAAACATCCTCACCCCTGTCTCTAAACGTCCTCGCCACTGTCTGTTAACGTCCTCACCACTGTTTCTAAACGTCCTCGCCACTGACTGTTAACGTCCTCACCACTGTCTCTAAACATCCTCGCCACTGTCGCTAAACGTCCTCACCCCTGTCTCTAAACGTCCTCACTACTTCTCTAAACGTCCTCACCACTGTCTCTAAACATCCTCACCCCTGTCTCTTAACGTCCTCGCCACTGACTGTTAACGTCCTCACCCCTGTCTCTAAACGTCCTCACTACTGTCTCTAAACGTCCTCGCCACTGTCTCTAAACATCCTCACCCCTGTCTCTAAACGTCCTCGCCACTGTCTGTTAACGTCCTCGCCACTGTCTCTAAACATCCTCGCCACTGACTGTTAACGTCCTCACCACTGTCTCTAAACATCCTCGCCACTGTCTCCAAACGTCCTCGCCACTGTCTCTAAACATCCTCACCCCTGTCTCTAAACGTCCTCGCCACTGTCTGTTAACGTCCTCACCACTGTCTCTAAACGTCCTCGCCACTGACTGTTAACGTCCTCACCACTGTCGCTAAACGTCCTCGCCACTGTCTGTTAACGTCCTCACCACTGTCTCTAAACGTCCTCGCCACTGACTGTTAACGTCCTCACCACTGTCTCTAAACGTCCTCGCCACTGTCTGTTAACGTCCTCACCACTGTCTCTAAACGTCCTCGCCACTGTCTGTTAACGTCCTCACCACTGTCTCTAAACGTCCTCGCCACTGTCTGTTAACGTCCTCACCACTGTCTCTAAACGTCCTCGCCACTGACTGTTAACGTCCTCACCACTGTCTCTAAACATCCTCGCCACTGTCTCTAAACGTCCTCGCCACTGTCTCTAAACATCCTCACCCCTGTCTCTAAACGTCCTCGCCACTGTCTGTTAACGTCCTCACCACTGTCTCTAAACGTCCTCGCCACTGACTGTTAACGTCCTCACCACTGTCGCTAAACGTCCTCGCCACTGTCGCTAAACGTCCTCGCCACTGTCTGTTAACGTCCTCACCACTGTCGCTAAACGTCCTCGCCACTGTCTCTAAACGTCCTCGCCACTGTCTGTTAACGTCCTCACCACTGTCTCTAAACGTCCTCGCCACTGTCTGTTAACGTCCTCACCACTGTCTCTAAACGTCCTCGCCACTGACTGTTAACGTCCTCACCACTGTCTCTAAACATCCTCGCCACTGTCTCTAAACGTCCTCGCCACTGTCTCTAAACATCCTCACCCCTGTCTCTAAACGTCCTCGCCACTGTCTGTTAACGTCCTCACCACTGTCTCTAAACGTCCTCGCCACTGACTGTTAACGTCCTCACCACTGTCGCTAAACGTCCTCGCCACTGTCGCTAAACGTCCTCGCCACTGACTCTAAACATTCTTGTTCCTGTCTGCAAACGTTTGCATGAACTCACTTTGATAGGCTAAACTCAAACTCACCTCTCCACTGTCCAACTGTGTTGCTTGTGCTCGCCCGGATGTGCACGAACCTCATGTCCTCGTGAGCCTCCTTGTGTTGTCTTCATTCCTGCTGGATGTGTATTCTTCTCTCAGGACCGGCTGGAGGAGGTTTGAGGGATTCAGGCGCCAGCGGGGGACATATTGGCTGTCTCCAGGTGCGCTGCTGCCTGGTGGCCAACTACTTTAAATGCTAATTCTCCCGCCAGTCGCTACCCACCTCTGCACCAATCACTTCGCCCACATTTACTGCTCCCCGCCAAGCAGCTGCCGCAAACAACTTCAAGATGGCTGTCAGATGGTTAATCCAGCCTGCTGGAACGCCATGTTTGTCTTACACACGGCGGCTCGATGAGCAGTCACGCGTGATTTGACATGTTTGAGGGGAGAAGAGGAGGAAAAGGGTTTTTTTTAGGCGGTAAAGAGGAGCGAGCTCAGCATGCAGCTAATGGCCGTCCGGCTGACAGGCCGTCACGTATTTAACCGCCACTGCGTCTCGCCTGCGTCTGTCTGACAGCCTAAAAGCCAGATTATGCAAATATTTGGCTCACTGGCCTCCATCATGCCAACGCCCCCCAGGCTGCTCTGTCCCAGTGCTTCTGAGATTGGAGGCCATCAGCAGGTGATTCCACACGCGTGTGATGACATGTGAATAACTGTCCATTTCCAGCTGCTGTCTATCCCCTAGTCTGACTATTTTTTTGTTATCAAATGTTATTTATTTGAACAAGAACACAAGTTACAATCAAAAACACAATTTATCAATTGGAAAATGAAGACAGCACAAAATTTGAGAAGAACTGACTGTATCAACTAAACGAAAAAAAATAGTAATAGCGATGACCTTGCGGCTTTGTAAAGAGCAAGCAACACAAAACCAAAAGGACATGGAAGAAAAAGGAGACAAAAACCATCCCAAACCAACACCAGTACAACACTCTAATTTTCCATTGCAGCACAATACAATTGCGTTTTTTAAGTTTAGTAATATTGATCTCTGACGGATCGACTAGCAAAAGGACAGGCATAGTCACTGATATGGTCACTGATACGACTACAGTGAGCTTGGCTGCCACCTTAGACCAGAACTGTGAGACTAGAGGGCAGTTACACACCGTATGCAAAACAGTGCCAGAGACTTTCAAAGAGCGTAGACTACAAAAGGGACTGGTTATCAACTACATACAGTGGAGTTTGCGAGGTGTTTAATATGTCCTGTGTATACTGCTAGACCTGGGACCAATCAAAGTCAGAGTCCAAATTGGGGCACCATGCGTCTGTAAAGATGATCTTAGTTGCAGATAAAAGCAAAAGAGTGTGCAGGCAAATTATACCTGTCTCTAATGTTGTGAAAGGTGCACTACCCAGTGTCACTTTATGGATTATTTAAAGAGCGTATATAACTGTTACTCCAGGTGGAACTTGAAATGGATCTCTCTCCAATTCAGAGGCCATGGTTGTTCAAGAGCGGTGTAAGTGTACGCCTCTTGCAGGCGATTTTGCGCTGCAGCTTAGCTGCATGCCATGTCTGGATAAGCTGCGAAACTATCAGGCACAAACGTATCTGGCATTGATTATTGGATATGACGGACTGACAGACAGACAGACAGATTACTTTATTAATCCCTTTTGGACGTTCCACCAGGGAAATTGCAATCTCCTACACAGTCACAGCACTGTTACCATAAAGGTAAAAAGAATAGACATAAATATGTTATATTTTACCAAAGAGAACTTCCTGGGGCGGCCCGGTGGAGCAGTGGTCCTCCCTGTGGCCCCCCAGCAAGAAGGTTGAGGGTGGAGCAGTGGTCCTCACTGTGGCCCCCAGCAAGAAGGTTGTGGGTGGAGCCCCGGCTGCAGCACGGGGTCTTTCTGGGTGAGTCTCCATGTTCTCCCTGTTCCTGCTGGGTTCTCTCTGGTACTCCAGCTTCCTCCACAGTCCAAAGACATCAAGAGGGGACCAGGTTAATCCAGACTCTAAATTGACCGTAGGCGTGGCTGGGAGAGCCAATGGTTGTCTGTCTCTATGTGTTGGCCCTGCCATGGACTGGTGACCTTTCCAGGGGGAAGGCTGCTGGGATAGGCTCCACCCCCACCACCCTCAACAGGAGGAGAGGGGGAACATGGAGGGAGGGAGGGAGGGAGGGATGATGGAGGGATGGAGGGATGAATGGATGATGGATGGAAGGATGGCTGGAGGGATGAATGGACGATGGATGGAAGGATGGATGGAGGGATGAATGGACGATGGATGGAGGGATGATGGATGGATGGATGGAGGGATGAATGGACGATGGATGGAGGGATGAATGGATGATGGATGGAGGGATGAATGGACGATGGATGGAGGGATGAATGGATGATGGATGGAAGGATGGCTGGAGGGATGAATGGACGATGGATGGAAGGATGGATGGAGGGATGGATGATGGATGGATGGATGGACGATGGATGGAGGGATGATGGATGGATGGAGGGATGAATGGACGATGGATGGAGAGATGATGGATGGATGGATGAATGGATGATGGATGGAAGGATGGCTGGAGGGATGAATGGACGATGGATGGAAGGATGGATGGAGGGATGAATGGACGATGGATGGAGGGATGAATGGACGATGGATGGAGGGATGGATGGAGGGATGAATGGACGATGGATGGAAGGATGGATGGAGGGATGAATGGACGATGGATGGACGGATGGATGGAGGGATGAATGGACGATGGATGGAAGGATGGATGGAGGGATGGATGGAGGGATGAATGGACGATGGATGGACGGATGGCTGGAGGGATGAATGGACGATGGACGGAAGGATGGATGGAGGGATGAATGGACGATGGATGGAAGGATGGATGGAGGGATGGAGGATGGATGGATGGATGGATGGATGGATGGATGGATGGAGGGATGAATGGACGATGGATGGTGGGATGATGGATGGAAGGTTGGATGGAGGGATGAATGGACGATGGATGGATGGATGGATGGAGGGATGAATGGACGATGGATGGAGGGATGATGGATGGATGGAGGGATGATGGATGGAAGGTTGGATGGAGGGATGAATGGACGATGGATGGATGGATGGATGGAGGGATGAATGGACGATGGATGGAGGGATGATGGATGGATGGAGGGATGAAGGGACGATGGATGGAGAGATGATGGATGGATGGATCAATGGAGGGATGAATGGACGATGGATGGAAGGATGGCTGGAGGGATGAATGGACGATGGATGGAAGGATGGATGAGGGATGAATGGACGATGGATGGAAGGATGGATGGAGGGATGAATGGACGATGGATGGAAGGATGTCTGGAGGGATGAATGGACGATGGATGGAAGGATGGATGGAGGGATGAATGGACGATAGACGGAAGGATGGATGGAGGGATGGATGGAGGGATGAATGGAAGGATGGCTGGAGGGATGAATGGACGATAGATGGAAGGATGGATGGAGGGGTGAATGGACGATGGATGGAAGGATGTCTGGAGGGATGAATGGACGATGGATGGAAGGATGGATGGAGGGATGAATGGACGATAGACGGAAGGATGGATGGAGGGATGGATGGAGGGATGAATGGACGATGGATGGAAGGATGGATGGAGGGATGAATGGACGATGGACGGAGGGATGGATGGAGGGATGAATGGACGATGGACGGAGGGATGGATGGAGGGATGAATGGACGATGGATGGAAGGATGGATGGCATTGCTTCGTATAAAATCTTTGCCCGCAATTCCATTCTAGGGTCATCAACTGAGTCTGAACTGAAATCCAAAAACTCCTTTAGTTAGGACAAAATTTGGGATTCATAATCCTCATTTTTTTCAACAGTGTAACAGTGCCATCTAGCAGCACACTTGGACTGGCAGCCCAAGGTCGCACAGCAAAATATTCCTTTGTGGCCTGATAAAGCAACAGGCGTGAAATAAAAAGAGACTCTGTCCTTGAGAATGATTTATGTCTTGCTGAGAAAAAGGAGTAATCTTTGACTGTAAGGTTAAAGTAACGCCACATATATCCATTAGGCTGACAGTCTTGTCCCAGGATTGTAAAGCTGCAGTTGCTAGCTTTTGATCTTTAGAGGCGCTCAAACCAGCCCAACAGGTGCTTCTCCTGGAGAAGAGCTCAGTCAATATCTGCCGATGCATTAAAGTTCTGGTCCTCTTGTGGGGTGTCATTAACAACAAGTCACTCATTAATACATGCTGAACCAGTAATCAACCATTTACTTGATGATAAAAAGTAGTGTCAGCAGCCGTGGCAAGCAGACTGACTGGTATGACTGATACGAGTACAAAATGAGTATACTTATTCCTTAATCGGAATTATAAAGTTCAAGTCCTGTTTTCCGGAGTACGATAAAAGCAAAAACATCAGCTTCCTCCCCCAAATCCCCTGATCCCCTGTACAAACAACAACAAACTATATGGAACCCAATGAGCATCCATCCATTATCGTGCCACACCCAATATTATACTCATATTTTGATCTGTGGTCCAGTATGGACAAGGGCCACAATGGCTCTCAGGTCAGCCTCAAACCCAGCTGCTAATGAACAGAAGAGAACCGTTGAAATCAGGTGGGAGTGAGCTGACGTAACTCTGACCTCAGGGCCAAGGACAAAACTGATGGAGAAAGTGGTGTAAACCCTCTATGTGCTAAGAAGGAAAAAAATCCAAAATGGTAACGTCTAAACTGAGTAATTATCATTCCCCGATACCAGCGCTGATGAACCCAGCAGAAGAGCAAAGACCAGTAACGCCAGAAAAGGAGCAACGCACTGATGAATGGAGCGTCATTTGAGCAATGATCATGAACTGTGAACATGGCGAAGATGAAGTTAGAAAGAAAGAGGGCGACGTTTAGTCTGAATAACACTGTCCTCGTTGTTCTGTGCTGGGAGTGATCGACCGACAACACGAGCAAAAAACTCAATGTCTGAGACAACACACGTGAACAAGTGGAGGTCGTGGTTCGGCTCAGACCTGGAGAGAGGAGAGAGGTCGCTGGCCTGCCAGCAAATAGAATCATGATGGACCAAGAGGATTTTACATCAGCTGACCAGTCGTTAACCTGTGGAGTCCATCTGGTCAAGAGATGAACACATTTCACTTCCTGTAGATGAGTTTAACATCTTAACACACACACACACACACACACACACACACACACACACACACACACACACACACACACACACACAGTTTGGGGATTTAAGAGGACATTTCATGGACTTGTGTTCATTTGTGAACAATCAAACTAATAACTGACAGGATGAGGAGGTGGGCGAGTCCCCACAGTGACATCATGCAAAAACCTGTGCACAGCAGTGGCGACTGCTCTGAGACTGCAAGGGGAGCTCAGCTTCCCCTCAAATGTCACCAAAAAAAAAGAAGTGGTGAAACCTGTCCTTCTGTCGTTCAGGTCGTTGATTGAATCCGCGCTAGAGAGCCTTCATCTTTTGTTCAGAATCAGCTCCTTATCACAGGTAACCGGCGCAGCTTCCTTCTCATTCATCCCTGCAGAGCCACAGCGCTTCACAGTCGGACGCTCAGCTTCTGCTGACCTCAATGGGGAAGCGTAGGGCGGGTTGTTCCACTGCAGCCAAACTAGACGCTCATTGGATAAATGCTGGCTTTGTCCCGCCCATCGGACGCTCAGCTTCCCTGGGGGTCTACGGGGCAGTGAGCTGGCCCGGATGCTCAACTTCTGCATGATGATTGGATGAGCTGTCTGAGGCGGAATCATTTTTTGATTGACAGCTACATGAACGAATCAGCGATCTTAAAGAATCAGCATCCACTGGAGCATCTTCCAAGTTTTTCATTCCGTTGCTCTGAACTGGTCCGGAGACTTTACTGATCCCCAGCAACTTTGTCTTTGCTAAAAACGACTAGCGTTGTGTTTGGAGACTGTTCTGTCTGTCATGATGTAGGCTGGAAAAATGAGCTTCCCCTCCTTGAAAGACCAGCAGCCGCCACTGATACACACACATACACACACTTACATGTACACACATACACACACTTACATGTACACACATACACACACTTACATGTACACGCACGTACACACGCACAGCGCAGCAGGCTGATGGGTGAATCAAATCACAGTCCATTAAATCTTCTCTCCGTCCGTCCGTCTGAATCAGGGTTGGACCCCTGCAGAGATGCGCATCTGCTTCAAGGACAGACAGAGGACAAAAGTCACATGACCTCTGATGCTCATGAATAATGTGACTCAACATTTGTAAAAACGCTTGTTTATGAGTGCTTGTTTTCACTGATGTTTCCTCTCAGCAACCTTTGATTTGTTGATCACGTCCCAATGTGCATCATGTGACCTGTAGTTCTGTTGTCATAACATCATTCGTCCAGCAGCGACATGAGAGTGAGGACAAACATGAGAGTGAGGACAAACATGAGAGTGAGGACAAACATGAGAGTGAGGACAAACATGAGAGTGAGGACAAACTTACAACAATGAACAGAAGAAACGTGTAGAACCAGGAGTTTGTCATTATGGCTTATCGGGACATGTCCCCACAAAACAGGAGTATGTACCGTGCCCCCGCGCCCACAGCAGGTTCCTGATGACTTCCACTCTAATCTGCTCTAATTAACGTAGCACAGGTGCTAATTATGCTAATGAAGCACACCGTATTTTTCTGCTTGATACTGTTTCAGTTGTTTCACTCAAAGTGAATAAAGTATTTGTTGCAGAAGTTCTTGCTGAAGTCCTATTAGACAAGTACTTAAGTGAGGAACCAGACAAACAATTTGTGGCCAACGACTAAGATAACAGCTAGTATCAAGCTAGTACGAGTCAGCCAATGGCATCCAACGCCATTCGCCACCAGGTGTGGCTTTCCAGCCTGCCGTCAGATCCTGACTCTCCAGATTTGCCCTTCAATTGGTTCCAAGAACCAGAGAACCTACGTATGAGGAACATGGTTTTCTGCAGAGCACCGTCAGTAGAAGCAGATGCCCCTCTAGTTTCATTGAAGCTGATGAGGTAATGCGGTTTTCCTGTTGTCTCTGTCTCTCTGGGCGCAGATGGCCGGCGGTGGCGGCGGAGGCCCGACGCTCTCTGTATTTATTCATGGAGCCTCTGAAAGTTTCATCGCGCCGCTCCATTAATCTGCAGCAGGGGTTTAAAAGCAGAATTAAAGATTCATCGGTTGTCCTGGCTCCCCTCTCTCTCCTGCTCCGCTCTGCAGCGCCGCCACGCTGAAATATTCATGCGCTGATTCACTGGCGTCCGAGGGCGGAGCTTCCGACCCGGACACCAGAATCACCATCACAGTGTGAATCTCAGGTGAGGATTCAAAAGCTCTGATGGTGAACCAGAACCGAACACCTCGCAACAGGTTCCTTGTGCTTCATTGTTGATTTACAGGGAAAATGTCTTAACTGAACAGGATCAATAACATTATTGATTTGATCGATGGAGTCGATCATCGATGCCATCCAGGTGATAGCTGCTCTGATCTCAGGTAACAAACCGGCCCCTCCAGTTTTCTCATGGTTCCGGTCTCCCCTGCTATGAACCCCCAACCAGAACCAAAGCAGTACCACTGCTGACTCAACGCCAGTCTGTCAACAAAGGTCAAAGTTCAAATTTGTGTTTCTGATCCAGAATGTTGCAAATTCGTATTTGTGACTTAGAACTTTGTGAATAAAATTTGATTGAGCGACTGATTGGTCGATAAAACTGGGAACTTCCAGATGGCGGCTCAGACCCGTAGCAGGACGTTTGGCCTTCTGATGCTGATTGGAGCGGGCAGAGGGCCCAGAAGCTCCGCCCCCCAAGCCAGAGTGCCAAGAAGCCCCGCCCCCCGGGAGGCACCGGGGCATCGGCGCCGGTAAGCAAGTCAAACGCTCGTGCTGCTGCTCAACTCCTCACTTCTTTGTTTCTCTCTTCTCCGACCCAGTTCAGCGCGGCTCGGCTCGGTTCTGTCTGGGAAAAGAGAGTTTGAGTCTGGTAGCGGAGAGAAAAGAACGGCAGAGCGGACCGCCGCCGGAGGCTCGAACTTCCAGGCGGCAGCGGAGACGCGGAGGTCCGGAGATCCGGTTCCGCCTCGGTTGTGAGTGAATGAAAATGAAAGTTTGGAGCAGTTTGTGGTGCCGGCGGCGGGCCGGGACCTGGTCCGGAGCGATTCAGCGGTTCTAGGGAGAGAGGTTCTGTTCCGAGAGTTGAGCTGTGTATTTGTCGCGCGGCCTGCCGGGAAACCCGCTGATCACCGATGAAAGATTATTGATCATCGATCTTCATTCTGGATACAGTCTGAGTGTTCGTGTGTTTGGTTTCTGGTTCTCCTGTTCCGGATGGCCCGCGGGACGCAGCGTGCCGCTCCGCCGCTGCCGCTTCTGCCGCTGCTGCTGCTGCCGCTGCTGCGGATCTGCGCCACCGTCACCGACGACCGCATCATCTCCGACCGGCACGCGGTCTACTGGAACAGCTCCAACCCCAGGTAAGACCAGGATCGGACCTGAAACGAGCCCGACTCAGGAGGGTTCGGTTCCTCTCTGAGAGGGTTCTGGTTTGATCACCGTTTTCATGAGTTCGAACGAAATTGGTGAAAGTGAGCCTGAGCACGCGGAGCTTTGAAACCTTCCAAACCTGCTGAACCGCAAAACCCCAGAACCCAGAACCGCTCCGACCAATGAAGTGAAAACAGAAAACTTAAGATTCGGTTTCATCACATGGAACTACCAGAACGTTTCTACAGTCCGGTTTCACCTGGAAGTCCAGAACCAGGATCGTGTCAAAATGAGCCGAGTTGCAAATCTGAGTTTTGAGGTTCTAAATGATTCTGCTGCTCGTGGGTCACGTGACGACTTTCTTCTGAACTAAGGGAAAATAGAAACACCAGGAAGATCCAGTTCTGTTTGTCGGTGTGGCGCCTTCTCAAAGGACGACTCGATTTTCTGTCCGAATAAATCAGCTCATTTTTTTGGGCCGTCTGAGACTCGTTCAGCATCTGGAAGGCCGCGTTACCGCGGCAACCTTCAACATCAGTGCTGTAAGTTCTTGTGGCTGTTAAACTGGCACCGCCGAAATTTGATCTCATTTGGATCAAATGAACTCAGATCATCATGATGACATCACTGTTGGCGAGCTGAGGTGGGCCACCCTGCTGAGCTGCTGGAGTGTTGGTGGCGGTGAGCCTGGAGCCCCTGGCTGGCACTCCGGTTGGGTTTCAGTCCTCTGCTGTCTGCTCAGTGGTGGTCAGGTCACTGGCGTTTGCTGCCACCTAGTCACCGTCGCCATGATGGAGGTCAAGACCGGGGCCTCTTTACCAACTAGTAACTTTGAATCTTGTTTGACCTCTGACCCTTCACTGGCAGCGTGAAGGACACGCGTCAGTTTGTGAGTATATTAGCAGACCTTGGAACGGCGCCACGAGCCAGTCGAAGGCTCCAGATCTTTGATGAGGAAACACAACTCGTTTATTATATGGACTTCAAAATGATTCGCCATTGGAAATATTTTGATCGACGTCCTGCTGACTCTGCAGCGACCTTTGACCTCTGCTGTCTCTCGTGTCAATCTCTCTGCTCTCGTCTTCTTTCCTGCAGTATTTCTCTGCAGCAGGAAGTTCCTGGCCTCTGATTGGCTGCCTGCTGTCTGAGCAGACCAATAGGGTTCCAGGAGTCAGCTTTCACTTTGAAGGCTGGGCAGCAGGAAGGAAAACGTCGACATTTGACACCAACGTTTGACAAAGTTTGGAAAGTTTGAGATGAAAACTGCTGGTAGGGAATGTTGGTGTTGGATCTGTGCCTGTGTTCCTGAATATTCCTGCAATATATTAGAGGATAGGTTGTGGGTGGAGCAGTGGTCCTCCCTGTGGCCCCCAGCAAGAAGGTTGTGGGTGGAGCAGTGGTCCTCCCTGTGGCCCCCAGCAAGAAGGTTGTGGGTGGAGCAGTGGTCCTCCCTGTGGCCCCCAGCAAGAAGGTTGTGGGTGGAGCAGTGGTCCTCCCTGTGGCCCCCATCAAGAAGGTTGTGGGTGGAGCAGTGGTCCTCCCTGTGGCCCCCAGCAAGAAGGTTGTGGGTGGAGCAGTGGTCCTCCCTGTGGCCCCCAGCAAGAAGGTTGTGGGTGGAGCAGTGGTCCTCCCTGTGGCCCCCATCAAGAAGGTTGTGGGTGGAGCCCCGGCTGCAGCACGGGGTCTTTCTGGGTGAGTCTCCATGTTCTCCCTGTTCCTGCTGGGTTCTCTCTGGTCCTCCAGCTTCCTCCACAGTCCAAAGACATCAAGAGGGACCAGGTTAATCCAGACTCTAAATTGACCGTAGGCGTGGCTGGGAGAGCCAATGGTTGTCTGTCTCTATGTGTTGGCCCTGCCATGGACTGGTGACCTGTCCAGGGGGAAGGCTGCTGGGATAGGCTCCACCCCCACCACCCTGAACAGGAGGAGAGGGGGAACATGGAGGGAGGGATGATGGAGGGATGATGGATGGAGGGATGAATGGATGAGTGGATGGAGGGATGGATGGATGGAGGATGGATGGATGAGTGGATGGAGGGATGGATGGATGGATGAGTGGATGGAGGGATGGATGGATGGATGGATGGAGGGATGGATGGATGGATGGATGAGTGGATGGAGGGATGGATGGATGGAGGGATGGATGGATGTAAATGAGTGTCTGACCATCTTCAGAGTTTCTGTCACGTTCATCAACTCACTGCTCCTCTGGAACCCTGAGGTTTGTTTACGTGAACACATGCAGATCAGATGTGGTCACATGACCGTTGAATGGCTCTGAAGTTGAGCAACTTTTGAATTTCAAATATTTTGTTTCCTCCTTGAGGTCTGACTACAACATTCCTGTCACACTGTAATCTTCCTTTTCCTTCCTCCTCCTCCCGCCTTCCTCTTCCTCCTCCTTTCTTCCTCTTCCTCTCACTTCCTTCTTCCTCTTCTTCTTCTTCCTCCTTCCTTCCTCTTCCTTCTTTTCTTCCTCTCTGAGACGTCTCAGGTAAATTCCTTCAGATTTGGTTCGCTCTCTTACACTCTTTGGCAAAGTGATTCAATTTAAGAGGTCACAGGTCACAGGTTTTCCCGCATAACTTGCCATCAGCACTGAGCACTGACAATGACACCAACTCGGAGGTCAAAGGTCACCTTCAGAGCGTCATCATCCAGGATATTAGGAGCAAAGGCTTGTTGGAGGGACACGCCCACTGGCGCCGTTCCCTCTGTAACAGCTCAGGTGGTCAGAGCAGTCGCAGCATTTAAAGACTGGAGACTCGCTCAACTCTGTTTCTCTAAATTAACTTAAGAGGAAATGAGGTGTTTGTCTGTGACATCATAATCCGCTGACTCCGCCTTCCAAGAGAGAAGAGTCACAGTGAAGGATTCATGATGAAAGTGCAGCCGTCTCAGCTGAAGCCTCACGGCCAACACCAGGTTTCCACCAGGTTCAGTTTTTAAAATGACGGCGTCATCCTTGTCCCAGGCTGAGTCGTGTGTGTATGCATCGCTGGTCTGAATCAGGCTGGGACGCCATCGCAGTGACGTCAGGTGTATCATCATCTTTAAAGGTCGAGCGGCTCAGTCCGTCCCTCGTACATCTCACCTGGACTCGTTACTCAGGTGATGCCGACGTCCTCCGCTGTTGCATAACCCTGTAAAGCCTTCCAGGTTCTGGACTGTTTCTGACTGTTTGGCTCAGTGAGACCGCCTTTGTTGCCATGGTTACAGTGACACAGTGAATGCTGAAGCCCTAACGGACAGTACAGTTCACCTTAAAACTAAAGACAAAATGGCGTCAATACATTCTGAACTCATCCAGCCGCCATTTTCTCCTGCAGCGGCTCGATGAGGAGGCGGAGTTAATGTACTGAGCCGCTTCATCAGTAGTTTATGACGATGACGATGAGTTACATCGGATGGAGTGAATAAACTGTTAATAAGTCAGCAGCTGTGTCACATGATTCAGTGATGCTGACATGGGAAATGTCATGTGACCTCGTTACTGTAGCATTGCTGGTTCACTGTTGTGAGTGTGTGTGGTGATGTCTTATCTGTCACAGATGTTTACTAGCCTGACATGCCCACACTCACCAGTCAGTAGAGACGCCGTGGTGGCGGGTGGCGTTGCTCCGACCTCACAGACAACCAGTCCGTTCATATCGATCAAAACAGAACGAGGCTATTTTTAAATGTTAGATCAGTGATGTCATCACAAACATGTAAGGTCCACATGACGTCGCGTCACCTGATCTATGACTGATCCACAACAACTGTAGAACTACTCTGATGAAAAGGTACTCTGTGTCAGTACAAAGTTCTAGATATTAAGTTGTGTTTGAGTATTAAGGGTTGTGTGTTTGCAGGTCCAAAGGCTCTGCTGGTTCTGGTTCTACCATTGTGATCCTGGTGGTTCAGTTCAGACTCGTTTCCTGCTGATGCAGATCAGTCCAAGTACAAAAACTGCCGTAAATACCTCAACATTGCACTGCTGTTGTTGGGGAGAGCGCAACGTCTGATGGGCGTGGCAGCTGTCCACCAATCACAGCAGCGTAACGGGAGCTGGTAGTAGTTCACATCCTGTAGCCTGGACACCGCGCTCACATGGCCCCGCCTCCTCTCCTGTCCCGCTGTTCCGTCAGCAGGTTCCTCCCACTTCAACTCAGGACTGGTACTGCTGTTCCCCCTGAAACACAAACATTGTTCTCTGTCCTCAGAACAATCAAAGTTTAGTCAATCGAACTATTGATCAGCAAAAGATTCAATGATGGGACACAATCGTCATGGCGACACTGCAGTGACGAGTCGGAACAAGCGGGGGGGGGGGACTTCATTATGCTTTATGCTTCGCTCATGCATTTTAATGTCTGACCCACATTTGATGCACACACACACTCACTCACACACACACATCCTTGTACTTGTGTCTTTGTGAGGACTTTTATTGATGTAATACATTCCCTAGCCCCTCCTCCTAACCCTCACCATCTCAACTGACTGCCTGATTCTAACCTTGACCCTAAAACCAAGTCTTGACCTTCAAACGGCCCTTTGAAGATGTGAGGACCGGCTAAAATGTCCTCACTTTGTTGGTTAAATACTTATTCTAGTCCTCACTATGTAGCAAGTACAAGAAGACACACACACACGACTCAGCATTTCGACCCGTGTTGACCCACTCGCCTAGCGACCCGAGTGTTTAGCGGCCCGGCTCGCCTACAGTGTGAAAAAGGCAACCCGTGTTGTCTCAGGTTTCACACGACCTTCCTGTTGCATCCTGATTTCGTCACTGTGCCGCCTGCCAGGCTTCACCTGTAGCTTCTTCGGCTCCCTTCCAGACTAAGGCTGCAACAGCGAATCGATAAATCGATTCAAAGTCGATTAATAAATTTGTTGCCAAACGAATTTGATTATCAATAATTCATTGGCAAAGAAACACTAGTGCCGCGAATACATGAGGGGGAAATGAGCCATCTTTCTCCCGTAAGAGTTGCGCGCACTAGCGACCGCAGATCACAACAACAATGGCGCTGTCCACTGCAGCAGCCCGTGGCGGTAGGCTGAGAAGAGCTAAAGGCTGGGAGTGTTTCACTCTCACTAAAGAAAAGGAAAAAAATACTTGTAAACTTTACAAGGAGGACTTCGCTTGGCACGGGAACGCGACCGTCATGAATGAACACCTGAGCAGAAAGCAGGTAGGAGTTGTAGCGGAGCTGAATGAAGACTCTCCTCGGTAAGTTAGCTTGTGGGCTGGCCTGGAGCAGACGGAGTTGTCTTGGCTGTTAACATTTAAATGTACTTTCCACAGCGGAAAGCCTGGTTTCTTTTTACGGTTCAGTCCTGGTCAGGACTCGGGTCCCGTCAGTCTGTTTACTGCTCTGTTTGTGCGACAGAAACATGAACGCAAAGACGCGATCAAGTCACTCAGCAGGTTGCTGATCCGGTCTGGGGCGGAAACGCTATGTGCGCGTATGTGTATGTGTGTGTAATTACTGGATACAGGAGGCGGGTCTAGATCGGATCCGAGCTTTGAGCAGAAATAGAAACCAGGCTTTAGCATGCAGCCCTGCACCTTAAAACCGAGACATCTACGTCATCTGACATCTAGACCTGCTGTGCCACATTATAGAGTCAAGAACATGAAATGACTAGCATGTATTTTTTCAAATGAAAAATAAAAGTTTTATTTTTTTATTTTTATTGTCTTTATTCTTAGTTAGAGCATGTCTAAAACAACTTCATGCTAAATTGTAAAGGTAATAGCAAAAAAGTGCAATAATCTGATTAATTGATAAAAGAATCGCAGATTAATGGATAATTCGATGAATCGTCAGTTGCAGCCTGAGAGCCCCCATTTTCCATCTGGGCCGAGTTTGTCTGCTTTGCAGAAGAGACAACATTGCAGTGCACACAACGACAGCGCTAACGTTCGACTCGACGACGTCCACGTTGTTGTTTGTTTACCTCTCAGTGTTCCTTCCGGCGCACGTTTATGTGAAATGATGACGTGTCAGTGCGATGACGTACAAGAGAGAGAAAAACTCACAACACGCAGCCTCACAGCGGGAGCTCAGACCCGCGTCTGCTGGAAGCTGGAATGAACCCTGATGCTGAACAAAGGAGGGTCCAAAAACCTGCGTTGACACGCGTTTTTCTACACTCACATACACACTCTTACACACTCTTACACACTCTTACACACTCACATACACACTCTTACACACTCACATACACACTCTTACACACACTCTTACACACTCTTACACACTCACATACACACTCTTACACACTCACATACACACTCTTACACACACACATACACACTCTTACACACTCACATACACACTCTTACACACTCACATACACACTCTTACACACTCACATACACACTCTTACACACTCACATACACACTCTTACACACTCACATACACACTCTTACACACACACATACACACTCTTACACACTCACATACACACTCTTACACACTCACATACACACTCTTACACACTCACATACACAGTCTTACACACTTACATACACACTCTTACACACTCACATACACACTCTTACACACTCACATACACAGTCTTACACACTTACATACACACTCTTACACACTCACATACACACTCTTACACACTCACATACACACTCTTACACACACACATACACACTCTTACACACTCACATACACACTCTTACACACACACATACACACTCTTACACGCTCACATACACACTCTTACACACTCACATACACACTCTTACACACACACATACACACTCTTACACACTCACATACACACTCTTACACACTCACATACACACTCTTACACACTCACATACACACTCTTACACACACACATACACACTCTTACACACTCACATACACACTCTTACACACTCACATACACACTCTTACACACTCACATACACACTCTTACACACTCACATACACACTCTTACACACTCACATACACAGTCTTACACACTTACATACACACTCTTACACACTTACATACACACTCTTACACACTCACATACACACTCTTACACACTCTTACACACTCACGTACACACTTACACACTCACGTACACACTTACACACTCACAAACACTCTTACACACTCACAAACACTCTTACACACTCACGTACACACTCTCTTACACACTCACGTACACACTCACATACACACTCTTACACACTCACATACACACTTACACATTCATACACACTCACATACACACTTACACACTCTTACACACTCACATACACACTCTCACACTCACATACACACTCCTACACACTCACGTACACACTCTTACACACACTCTTACACACTCACATACACACTCTCACACTCACATACACACTCTTACACATTCACGTACACACTCTCACACTCACACACACACTCACACACACACACTCACTTACACACTCTTACACACACTCTTACACACTCACATACACACTCTTACACACTTACATACACACTCACGTACACACTCTTACACACTCACGTACACACTTACACACTCACATACACACTCTTACACACTCTTACACACTCACATACACACTCTTACACACTAACATACACACTCTTACACACACTCTTACACACTCACAAACACTCTTAGACACTCACGTACACAATCACGTACACAATCTTACACACTCACATACACACTTACACACTCATACACACTCACATACACAATCTTACACACTCACATACACACTTACACACTCATACACACTCACATACACAATCTTACACACTCACATACACACTCACTCACTCATACACACTCATACACACTCTTACACACTCACGTACACACTCACGTACACACTCTCACACTCACATACACACACTTACACACTCACATACACACTCTCACACTCACATACACACTCTTACACATTCACGTACACACTCTCACACTCACACACACACACACTCACTTACACACTCTTACACACACTCTTACACACTCACATACACACCCTTACACACTTACATACACACTCACGTACACACTCTTACACACTCACGTACACACTTACACACTCACATACACACTCTTACACACTCACATACACACTCTTACACACTCACATACACACTCTTACATACACACTCTTACACACTAACATACACACTCTTACACACACTCTTACACACTCACAAACACTCTTAGACACTCACGTACACAATCACGTACACAATCTTACACACTCACATACACACTTACACACTCATACAAACTCACATACACAATCTTACACACTCACATACACACTTACACACTCATACACACTCACATACACAATCTTACACACTCACATACACACTCTCACTCACTCATACACACTCTTACACACTCACGTACACACTCACGTACACACTCTCACACTCACATACACACTCTTACACACTTACACACTCACATACACACTCTCACACTCACATACACACTCTTACACACACTCTTACACACTCACATACACACTCTCATTCTCACATACACACTGTTACACACTCTTACACACTCACATACACACTCTTACACACTCACATACACACTCTTACACACACTCTTACACAGTCACATACACACTCTTACACACACTCACAAACACTCTTACACACTCACGTACACACTCTTACACACACTCTTACACAGTCACATACACACTCTTACACACACTCTTACACAGTCACACACACACTCTTACACACTCACAAACACTCTTACACACTCATACACACTCACATACACAATCTTACACACTCACATACACACTCACACACTCATACACACTCTTACACACTCACGTACACACTCTCACACTCACATACACACTCTTACACACACTCTTACACACTCACATACACACTCTTACACACTCACATACACACTCTCACACTCACATACACACTCTCACACTCACATACACACTCATACACACTCTTACACACTCACATACACACTCTTACTCACTTACATACACACTCTCACTCACATACACAGTCATACACACTCTTACACACACTCTTACACACTCACATACACACTCTTACACACTCTTACACACTCACCCACACACACACGCGCTCACACACTCTCACACACTTACACATTCACATACACACTTACACACTCAACATACATACACACTCTTAACACACACTCTTATACACTCACAAACACTCTTACACACTCACGTACACACTCTTACACACTCACATACACACTCTTACACACTCACATACACACTCTTACACACACTCTTACACACTCACATACACACTCTCACACTCACATACACACTCATACATACACTTACACACTCACATACACACTCTTACACACTTACATACACACTCACATACACACTCTTACACACTCACATACACACTCTCACACTCACATACACACTCTTACACACTTACATACACACTCACATACACACTCTTACACACTCACATTCACACTCTCACACTCACATACACTCAAATACACTCTTACACTCTCATACACACTCACATACACACTCTTATACACTCACATACACACTCTCACACTCACATACACACTCTTACACACTTACCAACATACACAATCTTACACACGCACACACTCTAACACACTTACACACCCACACACTCTTACACACGTACACTCTTACACACGTACACACACGTACACACTTTTACACATGTACACACGTACACACTCATACACACGTACACACACACTTACACACATACATACACACACTTACACACTCACATACATACTCTTACACACTCACATACACACTCTCACACACTTACACATTCACATACACATTCACATACACACTCACATACACACTTACACACTCACATACATACTTACACACTCAACTTACACACACTTGCAAACACACTGACACTCTTACAAGCACTTACACACTCTTACACACTGTTGCACACTTACACACTCTTACCCACATACACACTTTTACACACATGCACACACTCTTACCAACATACACACTCTTACACACGCACACACTCTAACACACTTACACATGCACACACACGTACACACTCTTACACACGCACACACACGTACACACTCTTTCACACGCACACACGTACACACTCTTTCACACGCACACACGTACACACTTTCACATGCACACACACGTACACACTCACACGCACACACACGTACACACACTTTCACACGCACACACGTACACACTCTTTCACACGCACACACACGTACACACTCTTTCACACGCACACACACGTACACACTCTCACACGCACACACACGTACACTCTCACACGCACACACACGTACACACTCTCACACGCACACACACGTACACTCTCACACGCACACACACGTACACTCTCACACGCACACACGCGTACACACTCTCACACGCACACACACGTACACACTCACACGCACACACACGTACACTCACACGCACACACACGTACACTCTCACACGCACACACACGTACACACTCTCACACGCGTACACACTCTTTCACACGCACACACACGTACACACTCTTTCACACGCACACACACGTACACTCACACACGCGTACACACTCTCACACGCACACACACGTACACACTCTCACACGCACACACACGTACACTCACACACGCGTACTCACTCTCACACGCACACACACGTACACACTCACACACACACACACAGAGTGATGTTATCGTCAATATTGTTCTTATCTTGTCATTGTCATCTTGCTCATTATTGTTAAAAAGTATTTATAAAAAATCTGAAATCAGTTGACATTTATATGTCAGTTGCCACACTGATGAGGGAGTTAGTGTGTTTGTGTGTTTGTTTGTGTGTGTCTGTGTGTTTGTGTGTGTCTGTGTGTTTGTTTGTGTGTGTTTGTGTGTGTGAGTGTCTGTGTTTGTGTGTGTCTTTGTGTGAGTGTGTATGTGTTAGTTTGTGTCTGTCTGTGTGTGAGTTTTGATTTAGAGAAAAAACACATTGGGACCTTTCTAACTGGTTCCTAATAATTCAGCTGGTACTTTTGGTTCTGTTCCTGCTGCTTTCCATGTGGTCTCAGCCGGTTCTGCTCGGAGTGTTTTAGAACTCTGCTGACGTCGTCGTCACAACCTCACTTGTGTTTGTCGATTCATTATGGATGAGGTGGAATTCTGCTCCGACATGCCTCATAAATGTTTGACACCAGGAACTCGGCGGTGTTCTCTCTGTTCTTCAGCTGTCAGCCTCAAATTGCCATGCGGACCCACCTCATGTTGGTTCTGTGTTTGTGTCTTGGTTCCGGAGGGTTCAGCTTTCATCATTGGTGCTAAGAAGTAATCGATAACTTCCCTAATATCAGCTGATTGAGTTGACTCAATTCTGGTGGGTGGGGCCGGTGCTGGTATGAATGGTGCTGGTGGGTGGGGCCGGTACTTGTGGGTGGGGCCGGTGCTGGTATGGATGGTGCTGGTGGGTCCGGTTCCATCGATGGTTAACACCTTAACTGATAACAGATCCTCTGGACAGGTGAAGTTGTGATCTGTGTTTTTGTAATATTTTCGGTTTTGATTGGTACGCCATGATGATGCATCTGGAAGGGCGGAGCCTTCCTTTTGGTAAAGGTGCAATGCTGAACAGCAATGTGATGGAGCCGGTCAGTGCTGCTGTTACCACCAGGACTTGTTCCAGCCACAAATGAAGCTCTATTGACAAGTTCTATCATGTTCCTTTAGAGAATGTAACTGTAAAATCCAAAAGAAGGCGCGACAGAAGGAACACGCCCCGCCGCCGCTGTGATGCCTCAAGACGACACTGCAGAAGTACAAAAGATGACAAGGCCAGTTTGTTGCACACCTGAAAGTGGCCTTGTATCTGGACCCTCCTGCGCTCAGGTTTCCCTGGCAGACGGTAGCAGAGGTGGCGATGCTGGTGAAAGTCTGAATTTGAATCTGACCTACTTTTCACATCATCAGTGTTCTTGATCCTGTGGTCTGAGGAGGGGCGGAGACAGGAAGTGCTCCCAGAGGAGATGAAGCATCATAGTTGTTTCTCTCTGAGCCATTTTGGCTACATCGCTGTCGTCGCCCTCAACCAAGGAATCTTGTTTCCTGCGTCTGTTCGTCTTTCGCCCCATTCAGAAAGCTGACAGGAACGAAGTCGGCCTTTTCTCTGCCACTGTTCCTCCACCTGAGATGGCGCTCCTGCCGGCTGGACGGTGGCGGCGGCGCTGCAGCTTTAGAGTTAATGGGATTATGCAGATGGCAGAGCTCTTAAAGCGCCTATTTGAAGTGTTTAATGGGGATTATGGAAATGGTGAGCGGTTCAGACCTTTGCCGGCTCAATGAAAAGACGCCACAGTGACAAGAAAGAAGCAGCTGCGGTGGCGTCTGATTGACATGCCTGGCTGCAGCAGGACGGGACGTCCTCTGATGATCATCCAATCACAGAGCGTCATGTTCTGGTGTGAAGAGCACATGAAGCGTTTGATTGTGGAGGATCCGCCGGAGTCCCGCTGGTTTTAGCAGGAATTCTGTCTTAATCTGAGTTGAGAATCAGAGAATCACCACCAGCTATGCTCTCTGGTAACCATGACAACGGGAGGACATCGCCGATATCAGTGATGGCTTCTGTCCTGATAATTGATGGATTGTTTACAGTCAATAATAATAATAAATCATGAATCGAGACGAGTTGTTAATAAACCAAAACATCGTCATGATGATCAGAGATGAATGAACCCGCCTTCTCCAGCGCCATCCTCAAACATGGCGGCCGATTCAGAAAAACGCAAGTGCTGATGCTGCACGGCAGTCAGCTGATCAGTACTGGGTAGGGTTGTCAAGAGTATCGTTCCCCAGGTATCATCCATCCATCATCCCTCCACCCATCCACCAATCCATCCATCCATCTATCCCTCCATCCATCATCCACCCAACCACCAATCCATCCACCCATCCATCCATCCCTCCATCCATCCATCATCCATCCATCATCCCTCCACCCATCCACCAATCCATCCATCCATCTATCCCTCCATCCATCATCCACCCAACCACCAATCCATCCACCCATCCATCATCCATCCATCCCTCCACCCATCCACCAATCCATCCATCCATCTATCCCTCCATCCAACCATCCACCAATCCATCCACCCATCCATCTATCCCTTCATCCATCCAACCATCCATCCATCCACCCACCCATCCATCATCCATCCATCCATCCATCTACCCATCCATCCAACCATCCATCCATCTATCCCTCCATCCATCCATCCACCCATCCATCATCCATCCACCCATCCATCATCCCTCCATCCAACAATCATCCCTCCATCCCTCCATCCACCCATCCATCCATCCATCTATCCCTCCATCCAACCATCCACCAATCCATCCACCCATCCATCTATCCCTCCATCCATCCATCATCCATCCAACCATCCACCCACCCATCCATCATCATCCATCCATCCATTCATCCATCCATCTACCCATCCATCCAACCATCCATCCATCTATCCCTTCATCCATCCATCCACCCATCCATCATCCCTCCATCCAACAATCAGCCCTCCATCCATCCATCATCCATCCATCCCTCTACCCATCCACCAATCCATCCATCCATCCCTTCATCCATCCATCCACCCATCCACCAATCCATCCACCCATCCATCTATCCCTCCATCCATCCATCATCCATCCAACCATCCATCCATCCACCCACCCACCCACCCATCCATCATCATCCATCCATCCATTCATCCATCTATCTACCATCCAACCATCCATCCATCTATCCCTCCATCCATCCATCCACCCATCCATCATCCCTCCATCCAACAATCCATCCCTCCATCCATCCATCATCCTTCTCTCCACCATCCACCAATCCATCCATCCGTCCATCATCCCTCATCCATCCATCTATCCCTCCATCCATCATCCATCCATCATCCATCCATCCACCCAACCATCCATCATCCATCCACCCAACCATCCATCATCCATCCACCCACCCATCCATCCATCCATCCATCCATCCATCCATCCCTCCATCCCTCCATTCATTTTCTAGTACTACCTTTCTACCTCTAATCCTGTTAAGGGTGGCAGGGGGTGGAGCCTGTCCCAGCAGCCTTCAGGCAAGAGGCGGAGTTTAGAAACTCTGTGTGGAGGACAGAGCTGGCGAGAGCTGCTGCTGCTGGACCTTCGCCACCAATTGTGATTGAAAACGTCAAAAGCAAAAGCTCCGTAGACCGAGCTGAGGGGCAGCACAGCTCCCCTTCAACAACACTGAAGTATGAAGCGTGGTTCTGATCAGCGCCCTCAGGTTAGTGTGTCTGTGGGCGTGAGCTGGGAGAATGGGGGTTCCCTCATAGACGTGTTGTGTTGTTGTGTTGTGGGCTACTCATCAACGACCACTTTTCCTAGCATCAGCTAGGCTACGTGCTACATACCAACATGTACTTAGAACGTGATATTTAAGTGTGAGAAACACGTGGTCATGCATGTGAAGTGGCTGAAATGTGTGTGTCACACAGCGAATGTGTGAGACTGGAGAGCCCCAAGTTATGATGTTCACACGCACGCGTCACCGCTTAATTAACCCACATGTTGTTATAGAGGTTATTTGTGTGTTATTTATTGTTTGTATTTTCTAGAGGTTAGTAAAACATTTTTATGCCTGGAAGTCATTTTTCCCTGTGGTATCGAAAATGGTATCACCTATCGAGTTTTTTCTTCACCTATCGAGTTTTTTCTTTGGTATCGGTATCAAATATTGAAATTCTAGTATGGTGACAACCCAAAGTACTGAGGCGTTGGTGAGGATCCGAGTCCTGGCTCCATCCAGAACCAGGGCTCCTCAACAGAAAACTCCTCTCGGTGCCGATTTGTATCAGTGGTACCAGCACGTATGTGGGAGGAGTTTCTACTGACAGACTCACACATCCTCAGGTGGTGTATTTATATCAGAGCCTGTCTGTGTGTGTGTGTGTGTGTGTGTGTGTATGTGTGTGTGTGTGTGTGTGTGTGTGTGTGTGTGTGTGTGTGTGTGTGAGTGTGTGTGTGTGTGTGTGTGTGCTGTGAGGAAGAGTTTGTGGTGCACTGGAGCGTGAGTGTACCAGTTGTTTCTTCTTTGATCTGCCAGATTAAAGCTCCATGTCACTTGTTTTCTTTGATGTTTGTTATGGCCTCCTGCCGTTAAGCAGTTCTTCTTTGACATGAATTTGCGATGAAATCGCCCTCATTGATTTCTTCTGCCGTGTCTCACTCATCAGAACTAGAAGGCTGCAGTCCAGGCGTCCATCTGGGTGAAGCTTCGGGTGAAGCTGCAACTTGACTGTTGCAGTTGAGTCTCTGGGCTCTCATCGAGTACTTATGTTCTCAGAGGAAACACTGATGTCACTTCCTGTGGAACAGATTTAAAGACCCATGAGGTCAAAGTTCAATACTATCAACTTGTCACCCATTGGCTGTGTCAGAAAGCAGTCACATATGTTTGACTCCCTTCAAATGATCCTGAACCTGAGTCTGTCTAGTCTACAAGAAGCTGTTTCTAATTGATCAGGAATCTCATGCGCGATGAGGTCATGGCGAGGTTATGGCGCAGTGTCCTGGGTGACCTGGCTCCTTGCTTCATGCCTTGGCTGTGGGAAGGAATGGCTGCATCTGATTGGCCAGGCCAAGGGTGACATGGCAACAACAGTGGCTGCTGGCCAACCAGGATGCTGAGCTGAGCGCCGCCGTCTGAGTCTCCTGGTAGGCTTTGGTTAAATATTAATGAGCGGTCAGATTAGCAGACGTCCCAGCAGCCACTGGGGCCGTGTAATCCAGGCTGTGTCTCGCTGCTGATAAGAGCGAGTCCCCCTGCAGACAGGAAGTGGTTTTCTTCTTGTGTTTGATGAAACAGCAGCGATGCTGGCTGTTGAATATTCTGTCTCCAGCAGGAAGCCGGCGTGAACTGTGACAAAGCGGCGTCGCAGATCTGAGTCAAACCGCGAATCGAGAAGTTTTACAGCCAATGCGTCTGTGGTGAGCAAAGTTCTGGAAGTTGGTGGATGCGAGGATGAAATGTGACCACAGCTGGTTGGCTGGAGGGTAGAGACACCAGGAGGTGGAGCAACAATAGCACTATGATCATGTGACTGTTTGCCTGTTTATCTTCCTGCAGCTGGCAGCGTCACTGCTGTGACCCCGAAAAAATATCAATCCATAAAGAAGTAAAAATAGATTTTGTAGTAATGGTCTAAAGTTTGGGCTTTTCTCTTTAGTAGATTAATTATTTTTTTAACATAATTTTTTTAACATAATTTGCATTAGTTCACCTGATCTCAATCTACTCTAAAGCTAAAAGACGTAAAACAAATTACTCAGAGTGACATCACTGCGCCTGGCAGAGACATGCAAAGGTGAGCTAGACGCAAAAATGCCTTTCCTGGTACTTGTACAAGTTCAGCTGGTGAGAATACTCTGATATCAGCTGTCAGGATGTTGATCAGTTGTTTCATAGGCTGCTCAGCTGTCTGTCTTCACCTTTGACCTTTGGGATGATCGACCTGGACATCACTAAGGAGGAAGGGTTCTGTCTGAGTGACCCAGACGTGTCTGTGTGGCAGCCATGATGGGAGCAGCTGGAACTCTGTAGAATTCTCAGGAAGGAGCTCCAGCTTCCTCTGTTAGCTCCTCTAGCATCCATACAGCTGTGAGGAGGACGGCTGCTGGGCGGCGGCGTGTCAGAGGTGTCAATCATCATGAATTTTTGAGGCTGCCTGGAGCTGCTGGATCCTCCTGCTGCTGCACACGTTTACAACATACATGAAGAGTAGAGACACACTCGCTCAGGTGGTCACATATGCAGTGGACCCCAGTTCGAATCCTAGCCACATGTCCTTTGCTGCATGTCACACCCCCTCTCTTGTTTCCTGTCTGTCTTCAGTCAAGAACAAAAAAAAGATGATAGACATGTTGATCTCTGATCACCTGCTAGCATGCTGCTACGCTTCAACCCTCAGCTCTGCTGGTAAGAGAGAGGCGCAACCACGGCGTTCCACTGGTGGGTTATCCTGACATTGATTCATGGGATCAATGTTGCAACAATATTTACACTACTCTACACGGGGTAGGGTAGATGGTGGGTTAGCTGGTTAATTCCAAGGTTGAATAACGTTAGACTAGCGGGATTAGCCTGATGTTAGCAGCAGAGGCCAGTAATATTAGTGTTAGCCTGTCCCGTTACCATGGAAATATCCCATCTCATCCAAGACTGAATCTTGTCAGTCCCTGGGCTTTGACTCCCACCGGGGAAACTGGTGTTGATCCATCCTCCTCCTCCAGCTCTGCCTCTGCTGGCATGTCGGGAGGGCCAGTCGGGTTCAGGAGTTCCTCCAAGTGTCCCCCCCAGCCACCTCCTCAGTCAAGGGGTCAACCATCCCTGCTGTACACAGCTTGGTTCCCTGCTTTCCATCTTGAAGTGCTGGATGGTTTTCCCGAAGCGCTTTGCTGCCGCCCACAAGTCCTTCTCCAAAGCTTCTGCAAGCCCCTCCCACACAGCTGCTCTGCCTCAGTCGTGGCGGTCGCCGTTGTGTCCCTGGCCTGTCGGTACCTTGCAACTGCGTCTCCAGGCCTTCGGGATGACATATCCTGAAAAGCTTCCTCCTTCAGTCCCCTGACCACCACTGTCCTGGGCCCCCAGTACTCTGAGGCCACAGCTACATTGACCCCTCCAGTTCAGTGACCCCCATTGCCACAAGAATGCCAGAAAACCTCACCTGTACCACCTGTCTGGGCTTGGCAGCTCAGTTGAGCCTTCCTAACTCGATATAAATGTAACCGACTTGTCTCAGTCTCAACTTGAGAAACGTTTTTTTAACTTGTAAAACATGAGGTTTGCATGCATGAAATTTCAGGGCCATGTTTGTGTCCAATCAGCTGTTGGTTTTCATTTCGCTTTGCTGACATCGTTCAGTCTGAGGGACGTGGCCAACAGTCGAGACGGATTAGAGACTTCCAGGCTGTGACTTGAGCCTGAATCAGACGAGTGAGAGTCTGTCCCTCTGGAGGATCTTCGCAGAGTCTCCTCGTCTTCTCAGGGAATGCTGGGAATGATGGCAGCCATTGTTAGCTGTGGCGTGTGATTGGCGGAGCATGTCGACCACTGACACTGGGAACAAAGACTGGTGGGGGGTTGGCCAAGCAGAACTAATCCACCCGCTCTGACCCCCCTGACATCCCCCCAGCCCTCCACCGGGCAGCAGGGCCACAAAGAACTGAACCTTCATTTTACCTCATTTTTATCTTGGAACATTTTGTTTACTAAATTCTATTTTGAATTATTTTAGATAATAACCACTACGAAACTTTTCTTCATGTAATATTTATTTTATTATAAAATTTATATTGACATTCGTACGTTGCAAAATAATTTTTGATGAACGAACATTTGGCATCAGGACAGTGACAGCAAAATCCTAATTTCATTGATAACTTCTTTATTTCTACATTTAACAAGAAATCCTTTAAATCATTTTAGTGAATACTAAATTATTTGTTTTACTCTGAGTAAAATCTGATTAATATTAAAATCAAATTATACAAGAAACGAGATTATTGGAACTGAAATTCAAAAATGCATCAGGTTAGATAAGGTATTTTATTTCAGCCAGTTTTTTTCAGTGTTGTGTCATTGGAACAAATGTGCTTATGAAACGTCAGCTCTCAAACAATTCAAGCTACATTTCAGTCGCTTGTGAAGGAACAGTGATATTTAATAATGCCTCACTTTGGCTAATATTTGTTATTTAATATATTGAGATATTAACACAATTGCATAACTACAGTACAGATTATTAGACACATTTATTGGAATGTAATTATTTTGTTTGCTTGCATGCAGATGTCAGAAAACTCAAATTATTACATTTCTGCTTGTTTATTTTTATCTTATTTTGGTGAGTGGAGTAGCTAAGATAAAAAGTTACTCTATTTACTCAAGTAAATAATAATTATCTGAATATACAGCGAATACCATTGAAGTAGTGCCTTACTATTGATTTATTGTTTAAATAATCAGAGCAAGAAAAAACCTCATCAAACAGACATGAAGAAAAAAATAAAAGAACCCATGAAGATACGACCAAAATATATAATTTAACAAAAATTATAGTAAATGAAATATTTACAAGATAACATTAATTGTTGTCCTGTGTGTGTGTGTGTGTGTGTGTGTGTGTGTGTGTGTGTGTGTGTGTGTGTGTGTGTGTGGGGTGATGGATCCTCATCTCATCTCATCTTGGCTGCAGTTCATCCACAGGTGAAATCCATTAGTTTCCTCTGTGGATTTGTCAGAAAATGAATTAAATCATCTGAAGCTCTTTTTTTTTATTAAACATTTAGATTGTTTGTTTTTTTTATTCATTTTTATTATTTGTTTCATTTTTTAAGCTTTTTCTTTTAGCGGTAAATCATTTTGCACCATTTTAACCCTTTCAACTCAGTGAGTTGCTGCGACCTTCGACCTGGAAGGTCTGTCATATTTGATCATTTATTAGTTTTTGCATTCTTTGCTTTCTAGAAAAGTCTGAGCCAAGTCTGGTGGGATGAGGAGTATCACATCTTTGTGACATAATCCAAGACATAACACAGAGGGTTGTAACAAATACAAAAACGTACACAGTGTTTCCACATATCGACAGTAAAAGCAGCGACCACGACAAAGCTGGCAGCATCCGTGAGGGGGCCCTTGTGCCCGCGCCCCCGGCCGCGTCGCGGCTCGGTAGCTCGAGCTGCTTTTGAAACCAGACAACATTTGGATTTTGTAGAAAAGAGCAGACCGCCCGTCTGCTGTGAGGCCACCCAGTGGCATGAGATAAGATTGACTTCCTTTACATTATGATGTTGTACATCAGGTGAAGCCACCATAATTGTGATGTCAGCACGACGATGTCTGTTAAATCAGACCTACTTCCTGCAGCCACCAGGTGACACGAAGACTACGGGTCAGTATTGGACTGTTGATGTCTTCAGGGTGGGACGCTTACCAACCATAAGAGGTCTGATCGATCACGTAGGGAGGACTTGTCACCCTTGATGCTTCAATAGCCACGACCACGTGATGCGAATCGACTCAAAACGCTTCGCAATTTAGCATCACTGGGATCTTTTGTGTGCAAGTGGAAGAGTCTGCTGAGGCCCAGTGAAGACCCCAATAAATATCCCAAAAATTTGAAATTAAAATCAAAATGGCATCGGTTCAGGTCTTGGCACTAACGCTCTCGTTTTTTGAAGTTGTCATGTTCCATGTCTCCGCCAAACGTCACGGATGTGGGTGAAACGAGCAACAGGGGACAATTTTTTGAAAATCTCCAGGGGTCACCAATGAGGCCTAAATCTTTTTTAGGAAGTGGTCCACATTCTCTGCTCCCACAAAAACATTTGGAAAGTGTGATTTTTACAGGAAGTTTGAGAAGGAAAAAAACATTTAGTCTTCTTCCTGTTTGATAGAAGACAGGAGTGGGGGGGACAGCCTGGCGCGTGCCTCCGTGCAGCCGTCAGCGTCAGAGCGGCCTCTCCAGGATCTTTGCCTGTGTACAAACCACAGCACATCATAGGAGTCCTTGAGGGACCCCTTCTGGACAGTCCAGGGAAAGAAATTTGACACCCCCAACTGTAACAGTTTTCTGTTCAGTAGATGTGAGTCCAGCCATCAGCTCGGGCGGAGAAGTTGAACTACATCAGTCTGGTTGGTAGAAGTTTGTGGTCCACGGAGTCAAAAGCTCAAAACCTCGGCTTGAAAACACAACCTTTTATCTAGAAAATATGTCGTTTTTTTTCTGAGAACATGGTTAATGCTGTCGGCACGGAAAGCAAAATGCAGTGTGTGTGTGTGTGTGTGTGTGTGTGTACATATATGTGTATATTATACATATATATGTATATATACAGATACGTATATATACATACATATGTATATATACATATGTATGTATATATACATATGTATACACATATACTGTATATCTGTACATATATACATATATATGTACAGGTATATATGTATATATCTATATATATACGTATATATGTGTATATACACATATATACGTGTATATATCTATATATATACGTATATATGTGTATATACACATATATACGTATATATACACATATATACATATATACATATATATGTATATAGCTCGCAGCTCGCAGCCAGCGCATTCCTATGAAAGATGTTAAGTGCCAGGGTGAAAGTTCTTGCTGGTGCTCCAGCCTCAGTGGGACTTGACCTGGGCCTAGTCAGGAGTCACTCTGGTCAAGCAGCGGTGCCCGGTGTAAATTCAGGGAGAAACAATGGCGTTTGTCCCTCTGGCGTGAAAGTTTTGATTGGAAAGATTGTTGCTGAGTCTCAAATAATGTGACACACACAGCACACATCTGGCCAGCAAACAAGAGGTGACATCATCTTACCTACTCCTCAGGTTCTTCCGGGGCGAGTACACAGTGGAGGTGACCATCAACGATTACCTGGACATCTACTGTCCGCACTACGAGGGGGTGCAGCCCACTGAGCACCTGGAACACTACGTGCTGTTCATGGTGAACTATGACGGCTACATGACCTGTGACCATCGCAGGAAAGGCTTCAAACGTTGGGAGTGTAATCGGCCGCAGAGCGCCAATGGACCTCTCAAGTTCTCAGAGAAGTTCCAGCTCTTCACACCATTCAGCCTGGGCTTTGAGTTCCGGCCAGGACACGAGTACTTCTACATCTGTGAGTACAAACAACTACTATACACAAATACTACTTCATCTATGAGTACACATAGACTATTTTGCCAGAAGCTGGAGAGGTGTGTCTGTGACAGCTTTGATTGGCAGCTGGAGGGCTCTGTGTTTGTGTTTGCTTGAAGACAAATAAGATGACATGGAGGCTGTAATGTCCTCATCGTCCTCTAGAGGAGCCAGTAGGACAGTTGACATCAGTGTTTGTCGTGTCATCTTCTGCAGCGTCACCACATCCAAACCTGGCAGGAAAACCTTGTCTGAAGCTCAAAGTCTACGTCAAACCAACCAGTGAGTTCCACTTCCTTCTTTCTTCATGTGTACTTAAGAAGTGTCTCAGGCTTGTAAAGCTGAACAATCACAAGGATGCACTATGATCCGATTAGGGTCCTCAGTGTGGAAATGAATGCATCCACAACAAGGATGTAACAGGAAACAGATTCTCTGGCGGCACTAATCAAAGGTTCTCCTGACCTGCTGTCTAGAAGACCCATCCATGTCATTGGATCCGTCATCCAGCTGGATTAAGAAGACGTGGAGAGTTTGTTAGATGTTTTTGGCTAATTTAGCTGTTGCTAGCCGTCAGTCTCTGTCAGCTTCGAGCTGAACATACGTGGCTGGTTCTTCCTGCATTCTAGGGCCATTAGGAAGTGATGCAGGAGGGAAACCGTCTTAGTGAGCGCATACTCTTATTAGTGAGTACTAGGAAGATAAAATACACTTTTTTGGGTGAAGTATCACTTTAACCCTTTCAGCTTGATTTCTTCAGGCACCAAAATATCAAGTTCCAGTGAGACCAAGGCCTCCACCCATCAATCACCTTGAGCTGTTAGCAGCACGGTGCTTTGATTCATGTCGGAACGCTTCTGGACTGGAGTCTTCCTGAGGGTGGGGCCTCACTGATTACTGTTCAAAAACAACTTTATGAATCGAGTCAGACGGGGTCCTGCTGCTGCTCCGTCTCATCTCTCCTGAGGGCTTCAGCCTACCAGTCCTCTTCACCCTGGACCTGCTTCCTCTAGGTCACATGATCAGGAAACACTCCATGAATGTTCACTGCTATGCAGATGACACTCAGCTGAACTCATCAATGATCCACATGGAACAAACCAGCTGACTGAACTGGAGGCCTGTCTGAAGGACAGGAAACATGGAGGACCATCATTTCCTTTATTAAACTCTGATCAACTGAAGTTCTTGTGCTGGGCCCAAACACCTGAGGACCACCTGATCTGATGAGACAGGTACCCTGGATGGCACCACCCTGGCCCCCAGCACCACCGTAGGAACCTAGCAGTTCTCTTTGACCAGGACCCTTTAACTCCCACATTCAACAAACCTCCAGGACGCCTTCTTCCATCTACGTAACATCGCTAAGATCAGACACATCCTGGCTCAAGAAGATGCAGAAAAACTAGTCCCTGCTTTTGTCACTTCCAGGCTGGATCACTGCACCTCCCTCCTACCAGGCTGGACTAACAGGTCCCTAAAGACTCTCCAGCTGGTCCAGAACGCTGCTGCCCCCCTGACTAGAACTGGTAGCAGAGACCAGGTCTCTCCTGGACTGCTTCTCTGCATGGCTCCCTGTCAGATTCAGAACAGAATTTAAAATTCTTCTTCTACCATCAAAGTCCTCAACAGTCAGGCTCCTTCATCCCTGACAGAGCTCCTAGTCCCCTATGATCCAGCTAGAACCCTTCACTCCCAGGATGCAGGGTTCCTGCTGGTTCCTAGAGTTCTAACAGTAGAATGGAGCCAGAGCCTTCAGCTATCAGGCTCCCCTCCTGTGGAACCCCTGCAGACCCCCTCTCTAGGTTTAAGAGCAGTCTTAAGACCTCCTTGTTGATCAGGCTTATAGTCAGGACTGCTTAGGCTGGCCCTTAGATCTGCTGCTATAGGCTCAGACTACTGGGGATCTCCCATGATGCACTGGGCTTCTCTCTCCTCCTCCTGTCCTCAGACGTGTTACTAACTCCTCTTCTCATCCAGAGCCTTCGGGCTCCCCTCATCCCAGATCCTGGTGCTGCTGGAGGAGGCTCCAGACCTGAAGAGGCTCCAGCTGCCACCCGTAGCTCCACCTGCTGACGTCCCCATCTGTCCATCAGTCTCTCCTCCTTTCTCTCTCTCTCTTTATCTCTGTCCCTCTCTTTCCTTCTGTCTCCCTATCTTCCTCCATTCTCTGTCTTTGTCTCTGTCCATCAGTCTCTCCTCCTTTCTCTCTCTCTTTATCTCTGTCCCTCTCTTTCCTTCTGTCTCTCTGTCTTCCTCCATTCTCTGTCTTTGTCTCTGTCCATCAGTCTCTCCTCCTTTCTCTCTCTCTTTATCTCTGTCCCTCTCTTTCCTTCTGTCTCTCTGTCTTCCTCCATTCTCTGTCTTTGTCTCTGTCCTGCTCTCCTGGTCTCTCGCCCCCCAACTGGTCAAAGCAGACATCCGTCCCCACTGATCCTGGACCTGCTCTACTTGTAAAGTGTCATGAAAGAACTTTTGTTGTGTTTTGGCGCCGTACAAATAAAACTGACTTGACTGTCGCTACAGTGACGGCTAACTACTGTGAGCTGTACCAGCTCAGTACTCCTCTGTGAACGGGACTGGAACAGACCAAAATAACCTCCGAGTGAACAGAAGCCACTTTGACCGATGGAGTCCAGCAGCAAGCTGGTCAGATAGCTTTGCTTGATTTTGTTAGCTGCTTTTAGTCAGCTTGGTTAGCAGTGTGGCTAAAGTTAGCAGCCCCATCAGCTGACTCTGTCCAGGGGTTCCAGGAGTCAAACCTCGATACTGTCACATTCGTCCTCGTGGTCAGCGTTGTTTCAGGTGGGCATGTTCGAATTCGGTAGAATCAGGGGGCGTTTCTATCAACAACTGTCTAGCAGAATCAAATGTTTTCAAACGTATCAATTTGAAATCTGTATTGTCACTGTTATTATTCACGTCTGTTAGCTCTCATGTAGCCATGTAGCAGCAGTTAGCAGCAGTTCATAAGAACATCCATTTCTGTAAAAAAGTCATGACATCATCAGCATAGATCTGGCTGAGATTTACTCGTAATTGACAGATCATGATATTTTTGACAAAGTAGGAATTCATGATTTGTCATGTCTGTTGCCATGATGACAAGCAACAACTTTTGTAACGCTGGTTTGCCTGATGAAGGTGACATGTGATGTCATCCGGCAGGGAGGGCTTAAAGGGGTGTTGCCTTCAGCTCATGTTCAGGAAGTTAGCGGTCATTGTTTGAGTTGTTTATTTGTTGTTGTGTTTGTTTGTCTCAGACGACTCCATCTATGAGTCTCCGGAGCCCTTCCTGACCGACGACACCACTGGTGGCTGTGATGTCACTGTGCCACGCCTCTCCCAGCTGTCTGCTATATTGTTTGCCCTCCTTCTCCTCGTCCTCCGGGCCACCTTGTCATAGCACCTCCTCTTCCTGTTTGGCGTTTGACGATCTGTCACTATCCTGTTGAAATTCACGTCAGCATTTCATCTTCAGCTTCCAGTCCGATGTGGAACAGACGACCAGAAATCACATGATTCAAAGATGGCGGCATCAGATGTAGGTGGAGCAGGAAGAGACTCCTCTGTGCCCGCCCACCCAAGAGCAGCCAGCTGATGAGTTGCAAATGACAGTGAAAACAACCCTCATTGATGCTCGAGACGAATGGCGAGATGAATCCCAAACAATCATGGTGCTCATTGGTGTTCAGCTTCTTCCTGAAACACCTTCGTCCTCAACAGCTCTTCACCACTGTCAGGTGACACACTTGCATGTGATGTCACAGGTCAGGCTAGTCATGTGATCGGCTGAACCGTTGCAGCCCCAAATACTTCTTTTACATGTTTGTCACGGGACTGTTGCTTTTAGCTGAGTCTGTCGGCCAGCGGATATGACATCAGACGCCATCCGTGATCCATTTGCGGACCGTCGGAAGGTTTGCATCTTCTCTTGTTGTTGCTGTTCACTGATGACACGTCTGCCAAACCTGCCGGCAGGTTTCAGGGTTAAAGAGGCGTAAACCAGCCGCAGCTTCCTTCTGTAAAGAGTTGAAACGAGAAACCGCAAAGCCAACTCTCGCTTTGCCTCCTGGGATTCTCGTGGAAATATTCCTGTCACTCACACCAGTAAAATTATCCGCCACAATTATTTGCTGTTCCCATCTGGGAAAAGAGCTCTGACTGTTGTGTAGATCATCAGTCGACCATCTCGTCTGGGTCATGACATCATCAGCATAGATCTGGCTGAGATTACTTGTAATTGACGGATCACAATGATCCTACCAACATTACGATGCTATTTTTGACAAAGTGGAATTCATGATTTGTCATGTCTGTTGCCATGACGACAAGCAACAACTTTTGTAACTCTGGTTTGCCTGATGAAGTTCTGATCAGATGGACTTGGGCTCGTTCACGAGTGACGTGTGACAGGCTTTCACTCCCTGTGTTTCCTGCCTAACTCAGATGTGATGTCACACAAAGTGTCTTTAACTTTCCATGACATCACAGCGTGTAAAAAAAAAAAAAGAAGAAAAAAAGAGCTTTGCTTGTGCCAGAAGACGTTAGCGAGCCTCGTCCAGTTTGTGTGTAAATCTGCCAAAGACTCTTTTGTACTTAGGCTCAGTTTGGGGTCCATTCAGCCCCGCCCACTTCTGTTGCAGAGCAGCAGGGCTCGTCAAAAAGGAGGAATCTGTTATTTGGCTGTTGTTGTTTTTTCTATTGTCTGGTTTCGCCCTAAAAATAAAAACTGAATGTTTTGTGCAAAATGGCAATGAACCAATCAGAGATGCCTTTCTCCCACTGGTGCTGAATTTTCTGTGTTTGAGGGAACAGCGATGCCGTGTGGTCAAGGTGGCGTCCTGCATATTTCCCTTTATCTCCATGGTGTGTGTTGATGGAGGGAGGCGAGGACATGCAGGGCATCCTGGGAAATGCAGTAACTCGAAGGGCCCACTGTGATGGAGGACAGATGGACGAGGACCGACGCTGAGGAACGTCGTTCTCTAGTTGGTCAGTCTGAAGAGCGTGTGCGTTATGACCTCATCATCAGGAGGAAGTGGTCTCGTTGCACGCTGGTAGTTGTGCGCTCTGGTGCTGAACGCGGTTGTTTGAGGAAGGACAGCGACAGTCTCCACCCACCACTTCCTGTCCAGGTTTACAGTCCTACTCTATATTTTTAAATCAAAATGTTCTTTCAGAGGCAAAAAATCTGTTTTGTGTATTTTCTTATTGGATGCTTATAAAGTTGTGTTCAAGAATGCTTTCATGTGATTGGCTACAGAGATTTCGTGGGTCAGAGGTCATCAGGCCTCGCAGGACTTTTTTTTTTTTTTGCCTGTCCTGCATGAGCCGGGAAGATAGATATAAATAAAAAATCTGAAGGTTTCAGGGTGAACGTGTTCAGCTGTGTTTGAATCTGTCGATAATTCACTAATAAACCTACAAACTTTCACTCCCTCAATCATGATTTTCAGAATTTGTTTAAAAAGCTGTAGAGACGGTTTACTGGAACCGAACCGGTTCAGTATTCAGCTGACAGCCTGTGGTGGACCTTGGAGGCGGGTCAGGTCTGAGGCCTCCTCTTGTATCAGAGAGAGAGAGAGAGTGTATGTGTGTGTGTGTGTGGGGGGGGGGGGGCGTCGTGACCGTGGACGACGCCGGAAGACACGACTCCCACAGTGGGGGAGGGACCCGCAGGTCCCGGGGGTGCAGCTAGCCGGGTCCCGGGCCGCCTCTCTTTAATTAGGCTGTAATGTTTTCTGATGGCGTCTCCATGGAAACGCCGCGTCATGACACATCATCGTCGGGTATAAAGGCGGCGGGCCGCACGAGCTCCGGAGAGGCCGAGGAGCAGCGACCTCCACCAGGTGAGTCAGGAGACCCTCGTGTTCGAGTCTGAGAGTTCCTTTTTACCTGGAAGTTCCTTCAAACTACAAAACGAAAGCAGCCGCCTGAGAGTGAAGCCGTGCGGACCCGCCGGTTTGTAGTTTTATCAGCGTCCGGTTTGTAGTTTTATCAGAGTCCGGTTTGTAGTTTTATCAGAGTCCGGTTTGTAGTTTTATCAGCGTCCGGTTTGTAGTTTTATCAGAGTCCGGTTTGTAGTTTTATCAGCGTCCGGTTTGTAGTTTTATCAGAGTCCGGTTTGTAGTTTTATCAGAGTCCGGTTTGTAGTTTTATCAGAGTCCGGTTTGTAGTTTTATCAGCGTCCGCTTTGTAGTTTTATCAGAGTCCGGTTTGTAGTTTTATCAGAGTCCGGTTTGTAGTTTTATCAGAGTCCGGTTTGTAGTTTTATCAGCGTCCGGTTTGTAGTTTTATCAGCGTCCGGTTTGTAGTTTTATCAGAGTCCGGTTTGTAGTTTTATCAGCGTCCGGTTTGTAGTTTTATCAGAGTCCGGTTTGTAGTTTTATCAGAGTCCGGTTCGAGTTGATGCGGATCTCACGCGGTTATTCGCTCTCGCGCCACAGGTTCAGACGCAGAAGAAAAAGAAGCGTGACACGTTGTTCATTTTACTTGCGGTCGTTGTGTTGGGTTATTCACTGCAGGGGTTCTCAAGCTGGCGTCGGGGGTCCTTGGGGGGTCCTTGGGGGACTTCGATTGGTCCCCAGCAACATTTATTTCACTTCCGTTTAAAAAGGCGACGAACCCTGACCTCTTAACGTACCAAACACCTGAAAGTAACTTTCATTCTGAACGGCCTGTTTTAATGTCCTCTTCATTCCTTGGCCTCCTGTTCTTGGAACAAATTCAGTTCTTTCTCCTGAAATGTCAAGTTTCAGTTTCCTGAAGGTGAGGAAGCGGCGCCACCACAGCTCCCACCAGAGCCTCTGAGACCACCAACCTGCTCACCCCCCAGTCGCTCAGCTGTTCTCCTCTGAGTTTGTCTGCTTTTGTGTCCGCAGGCGTCACAATGAAACACCGAGTGACTCGGAATGAGGCCGACACACCCACAGGTACGGCCGTCTCCAATGGGACCGTCCTCCTGGTCATGTGATTCAGTGTGTGTCTGCAGCTTCTGCGCCATTTTTTTCTGTGATTTAAGTCTCTTTGTCTCAGTTTCGCCACTTCTTGTTCTTCGTCTTCATGTGAGGTGGTAGGTGCGACCCCCCAGCTGACTCGTCCTCTGCTTGCCCCTCCAGGTTCCCGTCCAGGTATCCATCGTGTCTTCACTAACAGTCGAGAGCGATGGCGGCAGCAGAATGTGAACGGAGCATTTGCAGAGCTGCGCCAGCTCATCCCCACCCACCCCCCCGACAGGAAGCTCAGCAAAAACGAGACCCTGCGGCTCGCCCTCCGCTACATACGCTTCCTGGACCGGCTGCTGGCGGACCAGGACCTCAGGGGCCCCCCAGGCTGGGCGGAAAGCAAGGATGAGGTGCCGTCACCGACCTCCAGCTGTGACGGCTCAGTGGACGCAGACCTCAGCCTACGTGAGGGGGGAGCAGGAACGTGGTGCTCAGCAGCGCCTCCCCCTGACACCTGGGCAACCATATTGGATCACGCATAAACACGTCAGAAAAACTCTGAAGACTTTTGGTTTCCTCCATGAACGGTGGACGGCCAACGCTGCCACAGGGGCACATTTGAAGTCTACCATTACAGTTTAAGGTCAAACCGTAACGTGTAACGTGTTTGAGGCTGAGGTGGCGTGCGGCGCAGGCTAGAACAACTTGCGAAGGAGCAGGAAGCCCCATGGCGGGAAGTCTAATTGATGTGATATTCACATGTTCGGTGGTTTCATCTTGTCGGTGTGACACGGCGTTCTGCCCTCACGGCAGAAGACTCTGTAACCAGATCTGGTTCTTCTTGTGTTAAAGAACCTTTGGTGCTTTGTTGTCATTTTTTATTGTTCTTATTAAAGCGATTCTTCATTTGCTCGTTCATGGTTTTGTGCATGTTAACATTCTCTTATCCATTATTATTTTGAATCATGAATCCAATCATCACTCAGGTAAGTGGAGTGCTAGCTTGTCGTAGCAGCCGCTTCAGCTGTGTGAGCTCGTTAAACTTCAGATCCTGTTAGGTCACATTGGGGTTCATTCTCTGAGCAGGCTGGCTAACGTGCTAACGTAGCCATTAGCATCCACGGAGTCAGCTGTGCCACATCAACCTTGATAGAACAGAGGCTGGTTCCTGTCCAGTCCTTGTCCACGCCCTCACACGAGAACAGAGGCTGGCGCTCCAGCAGGTCAACTCGAGTTCCTTTCTTCAGCAGCCACCATCTTGACAATGCGACCAGGCCGAGGCGCCCGACGTGTCCTGATTTTCCAGGTTCCTCCCTGCTGGGTGTCTTTGACAGATTACTTTCCTTTGTAAGATGAGGTTTGTTTCTGCTGATGAAGTTTAAATCAATCTGCTCAACGAAGAGTCAAGACTGGCGGAATGACATTGGAGCGGATAAGAAAATACATCTCGACAAACGTTCCATTTCCGTGCAGTCAAAACAGCCAAGAATTGGAAAAACTCATCTTTACATTTGTAACCCTGTCGTCTGCATCCGAGCGCCGGCAGGGGAGCCCGGCGGCTCCCGCTCTGCCATGACAGCAGTGCAGACCTCTGTTGGAGCGTCACCAGAAGCACCAAGTCTCTCTCGCTCTTATTTAGGTGGAATGTTGATCCTGAAGCTTTGGAAAATGCGTTAATTTTTTTCTACTGTTGATGCTGTTGGAAGGGGGCGTGGCCTGCCATTCTAACAAGCCAATGATGAGCAACAAGAGCGTAAATCCCGGAGGAGAGAGGGGGCGTGTTTCAATTAGGGTGTGAATGTGTGTGTGCGTGGGAACGGATGATGATCCAGCATTTCCCTCACACACACACGCTCTCTCTCTAATTGAAACACGCCTCCTCTCTCCTCCGGGATTTGCTCTCTTGTTGCGTCGTCTCTCTTGGGGCCATCGGATTGGCTGAGATGTTATCAGTCCCCCCCGCCGCCTCCACAAACTTACTATCAGCACTGACTGGTGATGTCAGTGACGCCTACAAACATAAAGGTGGGAAAACCACCAAGAGTCTCCCACACCAAGACCTGGTCACATGACTGGTGTATTGCTTCGGATCAGTGGCGGTGGTCAGACTGAAGCTGCGGTTCTTCATAGGTTGACCAGATTGCTCACCCTTCATTTTTCACAAATATTCTCATCCTTTTGTTCTGCTAATATTTTCGCAGACAGAACTCTAAGTACTTTTTAGCTTTTGTCAAGTTCCGTTTGTTGCAATGTAACTTGAAAGTCATGTGATTTTGCCAGGTTCCCATGGATGTCACGTCAGCTGTGTTTCTGTTCCATGGACATTGTTGCAGTCTTCAAGGGTTGTTTTTCTTTTCTATTTTTTATGTTTACTAAATAATAGAATTGACATTTTTGGTCACTTTTACATTTGAGGTCTTCATGTGACTCTGACAGGTCAGAGGTGATTAAATATCTCAACATTTTACTTCAAGTCAGACTCGTTCCCGGTGACGGTTGGACTCCTCCAAGGCTGCCCTTTGTCACCGGTTCTGTTCATAACTTTTATGGACAGAATTTCTAGGTGCAGCTGGGTGGTGGAGGGGGTTGAGTTTGGTGGGGGGAGGATGTCGTCTCTGCTCTTTGTGGATGACGTAGTCCTCTTAGCTCCATCGGGCCACGACCGTCCAGCTCTTGCTGAGACAGTTTGCAGCCAAATGTGGAGCAGCAGGGATGAGAATCAGCACCTCCAAGTCTGAGGCCATGGTCCTCAGCCGGAAAAGGGGGGCCTGCCCACTCCAGGTCAGGGAGGAGGTCCTGCCTCAGGTGGAGGAGTGTTCGTGTCTCAGGGTCTTGTTCACGAGTGAGGGTAGGATGGAGCGGGAGATTGACAGGCGGATTGGGGCGCATCCTCAGTGATGGGGGTGCTAAACCAGTCTGTTATGGTGAAGAGGGAGCTTAGCCAAAAGGCGAGGCTCTCAGTTTACCTGTCAATCTACGTTCCAACCCTCACCTGTGGTCATGAGCTCTGGGTCATGACTGAAAGAACAAGATCCTGAATAAAAGCGGCCGAAATGAGTTTCCTCCTCAGGGAGGCTGGGCTCTCCCTTAGAGACAGGGTGAGAAGCTCAGTCCTTCAGGAGGGACTCAGAGTAGAGCTGCTGCTCCTCCATGTAGAGGAGTCAGTGGAGGTGGTTCGGGTATCTGGAGAGGACGCCTCCTGAACGCCTCCCTCGGGAGGTTTTCCAGGCATGTCCAACTGGGAGGAGGCCTCGAGGCCGACCCAGGACACGGTGGAGGGATTATATCTCTGGGCTGGCCTGGGAATGCCTCAGGATTCCCTGAAGAGCTGGTGGAAGTGGCTGGGAGAGGACAGTCTGGGCTTCCTTGCTGAGGCTGCTGCCCCCGCGACCCGGACCCACCGGATAAGAGGAGGAGGAGGACGATGAAGACAAGTTGAGATTTTACTTCCTTTTCAAATGATGGTTAATAAACTTAGGTAATATAATCGTGATTTATTTTACATCGTCTGCACTGTAAATCATTTTTATTTCTTCCATGTGTTTTCACAATTTTGAAATTTGTCTTGCAAACCATTTTGTAGAGCCACCAACAGACCAGGATCACGCCAGGCGGTGGCATCCGAGTGTCATCTGACCTCAGTCAATGCTGTCATCTCTCCACAGACCCCTTTCAGCATGGAAGACACAACAGGGCTCTCAAAGTGAAGTTCAGCAGCCACCGGGTCCTTGAGCGCCATCAGTTAGCTGGGGAATGTTTTCCAGCTGCATTCACAGAAATCTGACACATCATTGATCGCACATGTAAATATTTTGTTTTAATAATTACAAATATAGCTTTCTTGTCATTTTAAAAATATGGGTTTCATTTTTTTGCAAATTTGCTGGGAAATAAATTCATAATTAACAAGAAAATAGAAAAGTGAGTCTTTCACCTGATAATTAGCATTAACAAACCAACATGGAAAGCTTGAGCACGAACCAAAAAAAAGGCAAAATATTATTTTACATTCTATATCCTGTAAAAGTCAATGTTCAACTATTTGGAAGGGTTCTGACAAACCGACAGTTCTTTGAGAGACGAGAACATGAAAACGAAGTGGCTGGGAAGTTAAACAGTCAGAATTGCGCCGTCTGCTGGCCAAACATCAGAGCTGCTTCTACTTTTGGATGTGACATCATCAACTTTCACACTGTTTCTACAAATAAATATGTATGTATTTGAACTTCTTTGGATCTCGCCCTGTTTCTGATGCATCAATGGAATGACTTTTTGATAAATATGTTTGATAAATATGAGAGCAGAACCTGCTGCAGGTCTGGGTCTGATGTCAGTGTTGGGGAGACGGCCAGCTCAAAACACGCAAATGAAGGTGTCTCCTCTGATGACGTGCTGGAGGGTGGTCAGGGGCGTGTCCAGCCAAGTTATGGCACATTTGTGAGCTGATGAGCTCCAGAACAAAAGAAAGCTCATCAGCTGAACAAAAGAGAAAAACAAATCCATGTTGGACAAAGAAATCTCCAGCTGGCTGACGAGCTGCTTTGGCTCTTCTGCTCAAGAACTTTGGTCCTGCATCTTCTTGCACTCCTCCACCACCAATCAATCATCAATATCAGCTGACAGCTGAACAGGTCGCCATGTGTCGGGTCAAGAAAGGAGAGACTCATCTGGAAAGAAAGAAAAAATCAGTAATAGGATCAAGTTGAAGGCTGATTTTGAACAATCAGTATTGTTATGGGGAATATTTTGTCAATATTCTGAATGTGGTGGTTAGAATGTTTGCTTCGTGGCTGGGTGAACTCTCACCTGCGAAGGCTGTGAGCTTCATAAAGTGTGTCGTCCTCGTCACTCTCCATGGCTTCCAACTCCAGTGAGTCATCATAATTAGCCAGTAGACCATATTTCTTCCTCTGGGCGGGCTTCTTGAGCCTGAAACAAACACAAACATGAAGGCAGGCAGTGACTGCTAACAAACCAGCAGGACGACGGTGTCAGTGGCATCTGTGGTCTGGGTGGCATCAGTGGCGTGGGTTGTGTTGGTGGCATCTGTGGTCTGGGTGGCATCAGTGGTGTGGGTTGTGTTGGTGGCGTCTGTGGTCTGGGTGGCATCAGTGGCGTGGGTTGTGTTGGTGGCGTCTCTGGTCTGGGTAGCATCAGTGGCGTGGGTTGTGTTGGTGGCGTCTCTGGTCTGGGTGGCATCAGTGGCGTGGGTTGTGTTGGTGGCGTCTCTGGTGTGGGTGGCATCAGTGGTGTGGGTTGTGTTGGTGGCATCTGTGGTCTGGGTGGCATCAGCGGTGTGGGTTGTGTTGGTGGAGTCTCTGGTGTGGGTGGCGTCAGCGGTGTGGGTTGTGTTGGTGGCGTCTCTGGTCTGGGTGGCATCAGTGGCGTGGGTTGTGTTGGTGGCATCTGTGGTCTGGGTAGCGTCAGCGGTGTGGGTTGTGTTGGTGGCATCTGTGGTCTGGGTGGCATCAGTGGTGTGGGTTGTGTTGGTGGCATCTGTGGTCTGGGTGGCATCAGCGGTGTGGGTTGTGTTGGTGGCATCTGTGGTCTGGGTGGCATCAGTGGTGTGGGTTGTGTTGGTGGCATCTGTGGTCTGGGTGGCATCAGTGGTGTTGGTTGTGTTGGTGGAGTCTCTGGTGTGGGTGGCGTCAGCGGTGTGGGTTGTGTTGGTGGCGTCTCTGGTCTGGGTGGCATCAGTGGCGTGGGTTGTGTTGGTGGCATCTGTGGTCTGGGTAGCGTCAGCGGTGTGGGTTGTGTTGGTGGCATCTGTGGTCTGGGTAGCGTCAGCGGTGCGGGTTGTGTTGGTGGCATCTGTGGTCTGGGTGGCATCAGTGGCGTGGGTTGTGTTGGTGGCATCTGTGGTCTGGGTGGCATCAGCGGTGTGGGTTGTGTTGGTGGCATCTGTGATCTGGGTGGCATCAGTGGCGTGGGTTGTGTTGGTGGCATCTGTGGTCTGGGTAGCGTCAGCGGTGTGGGTTGTGTTGGTGGCGTCTCTGGTCTGGGTGGCATCAGTGGCGTGGGTTGTGTTGGTGGCGTCTCTGGTCTGGGTGGCATCAGTGGCGTGGGTTGTGTTGGTGGCGTCTCTGGTCTGGGTGGCATCAGTGGCGTGGGTTGTGTTGGTGGCGTCTCTGGTGTGGGTGGCATCAGTGGCGTGGGTTGTGTTGGTGGCGTCTCTGGTGTGGGTGGCATCAGTGGCGTGGGTTGTGTTGGTGGCGTCTCTGGTGTGGGTGGCATCAGTGGCGTGGGTTGTGTTGGTGGCGTCTGTGGTCTGGGTGGCATCAGTGGCGTGGGTTGTGTTGGTGGCATCTGTGGTCTGGGTGGCATCAGTGGTGTTGGTTGTGTTGGTGGCGTCTCTGGTCTGGGTGGCATCAGCGGTGTGGGTTGTGTTGGTGGCGTCTCTGGTCTGGGTGGCATCAGCGGTGTGGGTTGTGTTGGTGGCGTCTCTGGTCTGGGTGGCATCAGCGGTGTGGGTTGTGTTGGTGGCGTCTGTGGTCTGGGTGGCATCAGCAGTGTGGGTTGTGTTGGTGGCGTCTCTGGTCTGGGTGGCATCAGCGGTGTGGGTTGTGTTGGTGGCGTCTCTGGTCTGGGTGGCATCAGTGGCGTGGGTTGTGTTGGTGGCATCTGTGGTCTGGGTAGCGTCAGCGGTGTGGGTTGTGTTGGTGGCGTCTCTGGTCTGGGTGGCATCAGTGGCGTGGGTTGTGTTGGTGGCGTCTCTGGTGTGGGTGGCATCAGTGGCGTGGGTTGTGTTGGTGGCGTCTCTGGTGTGGGTGGCATCAGTGGCGTGGGTTGTGTTGGTGGCGTCTGTGGTCTGGGTGGCATCAGTGGCGTGGGTTGTGTTGGTGGCATCTGTGGTCTGGGTGGCATCAGTGGTGTGGGTTGTGTTGGTGGCGTCTGTGGTCTGGGTGGCATCAGCAGTGTGGGTTGTGTTGGTGGCGTCTCTGGTCTGGGTGGCATCAGCGGTGTGGGTTGTGTTGGTGGCGTCTCTGGTCTGGGTGGCATCAGCGGTGTGGGTTGTGTTGGTGGCGTTTGTGGTCTGGGTGGCATCAGCGGTGTGGGTTGTGTTGGTGGCGTCTGTGGTCTGGGTGGCATCTTAGCATGGCAAACTGGACACAAATCTTCTTCCTCATTGTACTAAAAATTAACAAAGGTAAGTTGCCTTTGCAGCTAGTGATTTGGGGCAGTGAAGAAAAAGCAGCGAGCATTACACCAGTGATTCTTAACCACAGGGCCACGGCCCAGACTTGGGCCACCAGCGCCACTGAGAGGACTGTGAAAAACTTTCACTTTTGCACCTGTGGGCCATTGGACTGCATAGGTTATCAACTGAGGAGAGCAGAGATATCCATGACACGCTCAGTTGCCATGCGGGTTTCGACCACATGGTGGCGGTAATGAACCAATCATTGGTTTACCAAGCTCTAATATCAGAGAAGAAGACTGCCCCCCTCAAAAAAAAGAACAATTTTTGCAGAAATACAATCCCGACTTCATCAAGTACGGCTTTGTGAATGGAGGAAGCGAGGCAGTGGGCTGACGCTGTCCTGCACAGCACGAAGCCCTCAAAACCACAGCGGCATCGAGAGACCGAGCATCCGACGCTCGTGGGAAAGCCGGTGGAAGTTCTTTAGAGTGAGGAAAATGAGCTGGAGAAGCAGAAAAGCTCTGTCACCGACCAGCAACTCTAAATGTGCACTGAAAGCCGGCGTGTCGGTCTCGATGTGTGTGCAGGTTCACAAACACCTTTACTAACCGTCGAAGTGATGATCCCATTCATCACCGCCTTTTAGTGAACAACGGTCATGCTTGTTAACAGGAAGTGGATCTGGTTTATGACTGAAGACGAATCAAACCAGAGTGAGGCCAACTCAACCTCTACAGTGTTGACATGCAGTGGGCCCTGGCCGCTCTGTACTATCAGAATTGGGCCTCAAGGTCAAAAAGGTCAAGAGCCCCAGGCTTCCACCAGCAGAGATGCCTGCTTCCTCTTTGCTGCTGCAACACAGCTGTGTAAGAGTAACTGTCTCCATACTTAAAGTTAGGGTACTACTAACCCGGTACTACAATTGGCATGGGGATGGAAAAATTGGTATCAGAACATCTGAGGTTACTAAGACAACAAGCCGAAAACTTCACAAACACCAATGAAAGTTAACAGCATCAGAAAGGAAGAAGAAGGTCATGTTTTGAATGAGTTCTTGGGAGAAATAAGAATTTAGTGTGATGTCACATCCGGTCAACTTTAGGGAGACTACATCACGCAGGAGAGGAAAATGGGGGGAAGGAGTCCTTCAAGTTTACTGCAGGACGTCATCTTTCATTGGATGACGTGTGACCGAAGTGATGTCACCTCAATGCCAAACTCCATTCGCAGAACTCGAGATTTAACGTCTGTGAAGACTCAGACGTTTGTCTGTGCCAACTGTCAATCACCCGTGAATGTGGAGCTGGTGAAGCCCGCGTTCAGCGCACCGGGGGACATCTCTGCTCATGGTGGCCCATAAATCATCTAAAATAACGAACTAGGTGGCTGCTGATTGGGTCTCACCTCACGGCTCGAATGAGGAAGTAGAGGACTCCGATGGCGGTGATGCCGATCAGGACGTACAGGGCCCTCTGGATCATCGAGCTGTCCAAGTTCAGGCTGATGATCACTCCTCGGCGATTCTTCTCACCGCTGCTCGTGGCGTTTATCCCGGCGGGGCTCGTCACTGCGAGTCCGGGCGCTGCGGTGCTGCCGCCGGGCGGTTCGGTGGCGTCCTCGGTCGCCGCCAGCAGCAGCAGCAGCCAGCAGGAGCGGCCCAGCAGCAGCGGGACTCCCGGAAGCGACATTTTACCCGAAACCGCGACAGAGACGGGAAACGTCTAGGTTTTAAGCTAATCCACGTCCCGTTAGCTGAACCCCACTGCAGCTTTGTTGACAGAAGGTAAACCACGACCAGGAAGTTCACATGACGCCTGCTTGTGACGTCACAATGCCAATGGCGTAAATATTCCCACCAGCCTGACCTGCAGGATCCCAGTGTACCCGCGAAGACGTCTTCCCTGAGCCGCTCCGTTGGCTGCAAATGACAGACATGTAGAAATGGTATATAAACATATATATATATATATATATACATATGTATGTATGTATGTATGTGTATGTTTGTATGTATCTATGTTCGTATGTATGTATGTTTGTATGTATGTATGTGTATGTTTGTATGTATGTATGTGTATGTTTGTATGTATGTATGTTTATACTTGTATGTGTATGTTCGTATGTGTATGTTTGTTTGTATGTGTATGTTTGTATGTATATATGGTTGTATGTATATTTGTATGTCTGTATGTATGTATCTATGTTTGTTTGTATGTATGAATGTCTTTATGTATGTATGTTGGTATGTAAGTATGTTTGTATGTTCGTATGTATGTATGTTCGTATGTATGTATGTTTGTATGTATGTATGTGTATGTTTGTATGTATGTATGTGTATGTTTGTTTGTATGTTTGTATGTGTATGTATGTATATTTGTATGTATGTATGTACTGTGTGTTCTTATGTATGTATGTTTGTATGTATGTATGGTTGTATGTATGTTTGTATGTTCGTATGTATGTGTGTACGTTGGTATGTATGTATCTATGTTTGTTTGTATGTATGAATGTATGTTCGTATGTTTGTATTTATGTATGAATGTTTGTATGTGTATGTTTGTTTGTTTGAATGTATGTTTGTATGTATGTATGTACTGTATGTTCGTATGTATGTATGTTTGTATGTATGTATGTTCGTATGTATGTATGTTTGTATATTCGTATGCATGTATGTTCGTTTGTATGGATGTTTGTATATTCGTATGTGTATGTTTGTATGTATGTATTTGTATGCTTGTATGTGTATGTTTGTTTGTATGTATGTTTGTATGTATGTGTATGTTTGTATGTATGTATGTGTATGTTTGTATGTATGTGTATGTTTGTATATTCGTATGTATGTTTGTATGTATGTATGTATGTATGTGTATGTTTGCATGTGTTTGTATGTATGTTTGTATGTGTATGTTTGCATGTGTATGTTTGTATGTATGTATGTGTATGTTTGCATGTGTATGTTTGTATGTATGTATGTGTATGTTTGTATGTATGTATGTACTGTGTGTTCTTATGTATGTATGTTTGTATGTATGTATGTATGTATGTATGTATGTATGTTTGTATGTTCATATGTATGTGTGTACGTTGGTATGCATGTATCTATGTTTGTTTGTATGTATGAATGTATGTTCGTATGTTTGTATTTATGTATGAATGTTTGTATGTATGTTTGTCTGTATGTATGTATGTTGGTATGTAAGTATGTATGTATGTATGTTTGTATGTGTATGTTTGTTTGTTTGAATGTACGTTTGTATATATGTATGTACTGTATGTTCGTATGTATGTATGTTTGTATGTATGTATGTTCGTATGTATGTATGTTTGTATATTCGTATGTTTGTATGTATGTGTATGTTTGTACATATGTTTGTATTTATGTATGTGTATGTTTGTATATTCGTACTGTATGTATGTGTATGTTCGTATGTATGTATGTTTGTATGTATGTATGTTCGTATGTATGTATGTATGTTCGTATGTATGTATGTATGTTTATATATTCGTATGTTTGTATGTATGTATGTTTGCATGTGTATATTTGTATGCATGTATGTGTATGTTTGTATGTATGTATGTATGTATGTATGTATGTATGTTTGTATGTATGTATGTACTGTGTGTTCTTATGTATGTATGTATATGTATGTTTGTATGTATCTATGTTCGTATGTATGTATGTTTGTATATTCGTATGTATGTATGTATGTATGTATGTATGTGTATGTTTGCATGTGTATGTTTGTATGTATGTTTGTATGTATGTATGTGTATGTTTGTATGTATGTATGTTTGTATATTCATATGTATGTATGTTTGTATGTATGTATGTGTATGTTTGCATGTGTATGGTTGTATGTATGTATGTGTATGTTTGTATGTATGTATGTTTATGCTTGTATGTGTATGTTCGTATGTGTATGTTGGTATGTATGTTTGTATGTGTATGTTTGTATATTCGTATGTATGTATGTTTGTATGTATGTATGTGTATGTTTGCATGTTTTTGTATGTATGTTTGTATGTGTATGTTTCCATGTGTATGTTTGTATGTGTATGTTTGTATGTATGTATGTGTATGTTTGCATGTTTTTGTATGTATGTTTGTATGTGTATGTTTCCATGTGTATGTTTCCATGTGTATGTTTGTATGTATGTATGTTTGTATGTATGTATGGTTGTATGTGTATTTGTATGTTCGTATGTATGTGTGTACGTTGGTGTGTATGTATCTATGTTTGTTTGTTTGTATGTATGAATGTCTCTATGTATGTATGTTGGTATGTAAGTATGCATGTATGTTTGTATGTTTGTATGTGTATGTTCGTATGTATGTATGTATGTATGTATGTATGTTTGTTTGTATGTATGTATGTTTGTATGTATGTGTATGTTTGTATGTATGTATGTTTGTATGTATGTTTGTATGTATGTATGTACTGTATGTTCATATGTATGTTTGTATGCCATGTCTTTTTTTTTATATCTGTTGTACTTGTCTTCTTTTAAATTGCACAAAAGGGAGAAGAACTCCAGGTTTGTTGATGCTGCACAAAGACAATAAAGACTTTTGATGTGATTTGATTTGATCAGTGAGAGATCTGGGAGGGTGCAGCAGGGTAGAGCAGCTGTCCTCAGTGTGGCCCCCAGCAAGAAGGTTGTGGGTGGAGCAGTGGTCCTCCCTGTGGCCCCCAGCAAGAAGGTTGTGGGTGGAGCCCCGGCTGCAGCATGGGGTCTTTCTGGGTGAGTCTCCATGTTCTCCCTGTTCCTGCTGGGTTCTCTCTGGTACTCCAGCTTCCTCCACAGTCCAAAGACATCAAGAGGGACCAGGTTAATCCAGACTCTAAATTGACCGTAGGCGTGGCTGGGAGAGCCAATGGTTGTCTGTCTCTATGCATTGGCCCTGCCATGGACTGGTGACCTGTCCAGGGGGAAGGCTGCTGGGATAGGCTCCACCCCCACCACCCTGAACAGAAGAGGGAGAAGATGGAGTGATGGAGGGATGATGGAGGGATGGATGCAGCCTCCTCCTCCAGCAGCATCAGTCAGGGGTCTGGGGGGTGTACTCGAACTACTCGTGGTCGTAGTACCAGTCCCAGTACTATTAGTGGTAGGAGGTGTCAGCCTGAGGCTCTAGTGTTCTGCAGCCTCCTCCTCCAGTAGCATCAGTTGGGGTTCTGAGAAGTGTACTAGTACTACTAGTGGTACTACGACTAGAACCAGCACTACTAGTGGTAGGAGGTGTCAGCCTGAGGCTCTGCAGGGCTGCAGCCTCCTCCTCCAGCAGCATCAGTCAAGGATCTGGGAGGTGCACTTGTATTATTAGTCCCAGTACTACTAGTGGTAGTACTACTAGTACCAGTACTTCTAGTGGTAGGAGGTGTCAGCCTGAGGCTCTGCAGGTCTGCAGCCTCCTCCTCCAGCAACATCAGTCAAGGATCTGGGAGGTGAGAAGCACCAAGACTCAGAGGAAGAAGTCCCATTTGTGACCTGCAGCTGTGAGACAGGAAGGAGGACAGGAGGAGAGAGAAGCCCAGTGCATCATGGGAGATCCCCGCCAGTGTAGGCCTATAGCGGTAGAGCTAGGAGCGGGGCCAGCCTGAGGCCCCCCTAACTGTCAGCTTTATCAGAATGGAAGGTCTTAAATATAGAGAGGGGGTCTGCATCCTGCGTCCTTTTGTCTAGCAGTGCAGGACACCCTCTGTTGGAGGGGGCTGGTAATGGAGGGACGTGGCTTCAGTTTTTGAGTTGTTTACTTGTTTATTTCATTCACTTCTGTTTATTTGATCATGTGTTAATTGTGTGTTTGCTACATTGATCATGATAATATTCATGGTTAATGGGTTGAAGGCCAGTTTCACATCAATGTCACCTGTCTCACTTCCAATATGTCCAGTGAATTAGAAACAACAACAACAACAACAAAAACCCTAAATTTAGCTGTAAGATAAAATACTAGTAGTACTACACTGATTCCAACCTCCCGCTGCCCGGTGCTGTGCCTGGACGGCAGGTCGTTGGTTTGATTCCCGCTGATGTCACGCTCAAGCACATGAGTGGATTTATGTTACTTCTGCATTTGGGCCACTGTGGTCTGATTGACAGGCCGCCTGTGCAATGGGAGCGCGGCTCGGCGGCTGCGCGGGGCTGAGTGGTCGGGGCGGTGAAGGGGGCGGGGCTGTGAGATTACAGCAGCGCCTGGCGTCGCAGATCCAGCGGACATCTGGAGCATCGCTGCCGGGACCTGACACCCACGCCGAGCCTGGGGCCGCGGGAATCCGTGTCGGTGCAGAAACGGTCCGCCGTCTGCTGTTCACCAGGAGGCTGCCGGCTCCGGAGAGCCGCCCGGACGGCTAACCATAACGGAAATACTAGTAAATCCCGGCAGGAGGCGGATGGACTGAACGGATCCACCTCGGTGATGTTTTAGGCCCGATGGAGGTTGCGACATGTACGGATCTGGTGCATCTGGATCCCAGATCCCTCTCCAGTCTGGAATAAAGACCGCGGTTCAATTCCCCTGGTTCCGCCTGCATTTTGTCGGATAACCGAACCAGATCAAGGGTTCTGGGGAGGTGGGTCTGGATTGAAGCTCATCAGGATCATGAATCTTTCCTACACCCTCTGATCTGCGTTTGATATATATCTGAGATTTGATCTGGATTGCTCAGCTCCGGGTCTGGTACTGGCCCTCTCGGTCCTGGTTCAGGGACAGTCCTGCTGACATCATGCCGACCTCCCGGCCCGGTTCAGAACCGGTGGATTTCTGGGTGGACGGGTCGAGGCGGGATGGGACGGTGGAGGAGTTCTACAACCTGAGTTCTGAACTGGGCAGGTACTGACACACACACACAAACACACACACATACATACACACACTCACATACATGCACTCATACACACACTCACATACATACACTCATACACACACTCACATACATACACACACACTCACATACATACACACACTCACACACGTACATACACACTCACATACATACACACACTCACACATACATACACACACTCACACATACATACACACACTCACATACATACACTCATACACACTCACACATACATACACACACATACACACTCACTCACATACATACACACACATACATACATGCACTCATACACACACTCACATACATACACTCATACACACACTCACATACATACACACACACTCACATACATACACACACTCACACACGTACATACACACTCACATACATACACACTCACACATACATACACACACTCACACATACATACACACACACTCACATACATTCACACACTCACATACATACACTCATACACACTCATACATACACACACATACACACTCACTCACATACATACACACACATACATACACACACTCATACACACACTCACACATACATACACTCATACACACACACTCACATACATACACACTCACACACACACTCACATACATACACACTCACACACGTACATACACACTCACACACATACACACTCACGCACACTCACACACATACATACAAACTCACATACATACACACACTCACACACACTCACACGTACATACACATACACACTGATGGTGGGTGGAGCCTGACGTCTCTTGTGTTGATGCGGCGCCACTGAAGGGTATTGGGATTGATGGGTTTGATAGGATTGATTGATTGATTGATTGATTGATTGATGAGGTTGATAGGATGATGGGATTGATTGATTGATTGATGGGTTTGATAGGATTGATTGATTGATTGATGTGATTGATTGATTGATTGATGTGATTTATAGGATTGATGTGATTGATAGGATTGATTGATTGATGGGGTTGATAGGATTGATAGGATTGATTGATTGATTGATGAGGTTGATAGGATTGATTGATTGATTGATTGATGGGATTGATTGATGTGATTGATGGGGTTGATAGGATTGATTGATTGATTGGATTGATGGGGTTGATAGGATTGATTGATTGATTGGATTGATAGGGTTGATAGGATTGATTGATTGATTGATGGGATTGATTGATGGGATTGATGGGGTTGATAGGATTGATTGATTGATTGGATTGATGGGATTGGTAGGATTGATATTCACAGATATTACATTCATCACTTCCAAACCCATGAATGGATTTGGGCTGAGTAGATGACCAGGGGCGGAGCTAAAGCTGAGGCGTGCATCCCTGACAAAACCATTTGAGAGACCAAAATGTAGTTTGCATCATTGTGCTGAATTTTTTGCATCGTCTAGGGGCGGGGAAACACTCGTGGTCACCTGGGGCGTCTCTACATCTTCTTCTTCGTCACCTTCATCTTCTCCTGAGAAGAAAAGCAGCTCAGTCAGAAATGTTGCCATAAAACTAAATACTGACTGAAATTCAACAACCCTAGACGAAAGCCAGAGGGACAGCGCCAGTACCGCCGCCAAGGCCATGATGTCATCAGTTCTATCGTCCGTGTTTTAACAAAAACCTCAGCTGCTGACAGACACCTGTGATCACATGACCTCCTCAACGCAGCACTGACACGAACCATTGTTGTGTGGTGACAGTCGTCATCTACAGAGCGCCAACGTGCTACGTTGTTCTCCAAATCTTGTGTCAGCCAGGTCTGAAGGTCGTAAGAGTGCAAGAAGAACATTCCAGCTCCAGACGGAACTTTTTAGAGAACGTGAGGCGACAGAAATTCAGTCAGTCAGTCTGTCATGAGTTCGGTGAAATAAGTCAACTACAAAAAAAGTGACATTGTGAATCCAGTGAGAGATGAAAAGAACCTGCAGCTCCAAATCTGTTCCAGAGGAAGAAGACCAGTCCATCTCAATATCAGTCTTCCTGTCAAGCTTTTAATGTGAAAAACAGCAGGAAATGTTCCCAGTCATGTAACAACATGAACAGCAGGAGTAGGGAGATGAAGCTGGCAGTCACCCAAACCAGCTCTGTTGCCAGGTGCCCTGTTGCCATGGAGACCAGCCAGGATGGCTGCAGTGTATGTGGATGGATCTGTTTCCTCCATCTGTCCCAGCAGAATAACACACACACACACACACACGTACACCCACACACACATGCGCGCGTACACACGCACACACACACTCGCACACACAGACACACACACGCACACACTCACACACACACACGTACACTCAGTCACATACACACACATGCACACACTCATACACAGACACACACACACACACACTCAGACACACACACACGCTCAGACACACAGACTCACACTCAGACACGCACACACTCACACAGAAACACACACTCACAGACACACACACACACTCTCACAGACAGACACATGCACACACTCATACACACACACACACTCATAGAGACACACACACTCACACATAAGACACACGCACGCACACACACACACTCACACAGCCACACACACAGACACACACACACTCACACACAGACGCACACACACACACTCACGCACTCTCACACGGACACACACACGCACACAGACACACACACACACACACACGCTCACACTCACACAGACACACTCACACAGACACACACACACACACTCACACACACAGACACACGCTCACACAAACGCACACACACAGACGCTCATACTCACACAGACACACACTCACACACACACACACACACGCTCACACTCACACAGCCACACACACTCACACACACACACACGCTCACACTCACACAGGCACAACGCTTAATTCTCACACGCTCACACTCACACAGACACACACACACTCACACACACGCACACACTCACTCACACAGACACACACACTCACACACACAGACACACACACACGTAGACACACTCACACACAGACGCACACACACACACGCACACACAGACGCTCATACTCACACAGACACACACACTCACACACAGACACATGCAAGCACACACTCACACACAGACACATGCACAGACGCTCATACTCACGCACACACACACACACACAGACACACGCAAGCACACACACAGACGCACACACACTCACACACAGACACACGCAAGCACACACACACACAGACGCACACACACACACAGACACACACGCACACACATAAACACACAGACACACGTACACACAGCAGATTTGTGTCAACTTCCTCTTAGCCAGGGGCTCTTGACCTTTTTGACCTTGAGGCCCAATTCTGATAGTACAGAGCGGCCAGGGCCCACTGCATGTCAACACTGTAGAGGTTGAGTTGGCCTCACTCTGGTTTGATTCGTCTTCAGTCATAAACCAGATCCACTTCCTGTTAACAAGCATGACCGTTGTTCACTAAAAGGCGGTGATGAATGGGATCATCACTTCGACGGTTAGTAAAGGTGTTTGTGAACCTGCACACACATCGAGACCGACACGCCGGCTTTCAGTGCACATTTAGAGTTGCTGGTCGGTGACAGAGCTTTTCTGCTTCTCCAGCTCATTTTCCTCACTCTAAAGAACTTCCACCGGCTTTCCCACGAGCGTCGGATGCTCGGTCTCTCGATGCCGCTGTGGTTTTGAGGGCTTCGTGCTGTGCAGGACAGCGTCAGCCCACTGCCTCGCTTCCTCCATTCACAAAGCCGTACTTGATGAAGTCGGGATTGTATTTCTGCAAAAATTGTTCTTTTTTTTGAGGGGGGCAGTCTTCTTCTCTGATATTAGAGCTTGGTAAACCAATGATTGGTTCATTACCGCCACCATGTGGTCGAAACCCGCATGGCAACTGAGCGTGTCATGGATATCTCTGCTCTCCTCAGTTGATAACCTATGCAGTCCAATGGCCCACAGGTGCAAAAGTGAAAGTTTTTCACAGTCCTCTCAGTGGCGCTGGTGGCCCAAGTCTGGGCCGTGGCCCTGTGGTTAAGAATCACTGTTCTGAGAAACTTATCTGATGTTTATCACTTTTGTTTAAGCATTTGTGTGATTTTCATTTGACAGTAGCAGGCAGCAAATAGTGGATAAGCTAATGTCCACACATTTCAAGCCCCAGTGTCCAGGGGAAGCTGCACTTGGCCTGGCTCCTCCCCCTCCCCCTCCTCGCATACCATACTATACTACTTCATTTACATAGTACGTTTAAAAACAACAATGTTGTACCAAAGTGCCTTACATGATGCCCACATCATTCAAAAACATATATCAACATCCAGTGTCACATGAAAACTTCAAAACTCAGGCTTAATTTGAACACCTGAAGGTTGGGGGCTTGTGTAACCGGCAGTGGCAGCTCCTTCCAGAGCTTTGGAGCTGCCACTGCAGCCAGATTCCCTCTGAGCTTCAGCATGGTTTTTGGCACAGCCAGAAGAACCTGGTCAGAGGACCTAAGGGTTCTTGTAGGTACCTAAGGTTCTATCAGGTCAGAGAGGTAAAGAGGTGCCAAACCATTTAACCACTTGAAAGCAAAGAGCAATATTTTGAAATCAATCCTGTATCGCACAGGAAGCCAGTGGAAGGAGGCCAGTACAGGGTTAGTATGCTGTCGCTTGCGTGTACCCGTTTGCAAATGAGCACTGGCGTTCTGAACTAACTGTAAGCAAGAGATGGAGGCTTGATTAATTCATATTTAGAAAACTTTATTTATCTCTGTGGGGAGGAATTCAGGGAGCAGAGAGCAGAACAGTTGGTAACACAACAACAACAGCACAACAACACAACAACAGCACAACATACATAAAGTAAGGAAGTGCCAGGAAGTCTACTCCTACTAGGAGTAGACTAGGAGTAGTACTAGTCTACAACCTACTAGGGTTGGCAGCAGTTGCTTTGTAAAGTGCACGATGGAAGTAGTAGTACAGTAGAGGTAGTAGTGCACAATAGATAAGTAGTATAATTACATCAGTGAATGAGAAGTACTTTGCAAATTTTGTGGTATGTACAGGATGAGTCGTAGCATGAATAGAGTATAAATACAGTTGCAGCACATACAGGAAGTACAGGCGTATAATCGGTGTATGACAAATGGCCAGTGGCGGTCTTGTGGGTGGTACCAGGGGTCAGAGTGCAGGGAGGTCAAGGAGTTCAGGAAGAGGACAGCCTGGGGGACAAAGGTGGATCTCCTCCGCTGGGTCCTGCAGGCCAACACCGTAGCCTGGGACCGGATGGCAGCCTCTCGAACGCTGGAAAGAGAGAGTAGGAGGAGTCCTTCAGGACAACACCAATATACAAGGCATTACAGTCTTGTCATGAAAGAATGTATCAGTTTCAAACACAGAGCGACAGCCTCCTAAGATGGAAAAAGCTCTTTCCTACTACAACATTGATCTGTTTGTCCATCTTTGGGTCAGAGTCGATTTTAACCCTTAGATAGGTGGCTATAGGCTTTATGGAAGGTTCAAGGACGCCTAAGACACGGAGGAAAGGCACATGCATTGCTGGGCCCAAACACCATCAGGCCTATTTTGCTGTTGTTAAAGTTCAAAAAGTTTAAAGCCATCCTTGATTTTACGTCTTCCAGGCAAGCAAGCAAGGGTCTGAAGGGTCACCTCATCGTAGAGGCAGGTAGATCTGGCTGTCATCAGGGCACCAGTGGAAGGAGACACCCATCATCCATCCACCCATCATCCATCCATCCATCATCCATCCACCCATCATCCGTCCATCCATCATCCATCCACCCATCATCCGTCCATCCATCATCCATCCATCATCCGTCCATCCATCATCCATCCACCCATCATCCATCCACCCATCATCCATCTATCCATCATCCGTCCACCCATCATCCGTCCATCCATCATCCATCCACCCATCATCCGTCCATCTGTCATCCATCCATCCATCATCCATCCACCCATCATCCATCCATCCATCATCCAGCCACCCATCCACCCATCATCCGTCCATCTGTCATCCATCCATCCATCATCCATCCATCCATCATCCAGCCACCCATCCACCCATCATCCGTCCATCTGTCATCCATCCACCCATCATCCATCCATCCATCATCCATCCACCCATCATCCGTCCATCCATCATCCATCCATCCATCATCCGTCCATCCATCATCCAGCCACCCATCCACCCATCATCCGTCCATCTGTCATCCATCCATCCATCATCCATCCACCCATCATCCATCCATCCATCCATCCATCCACCCATCATCCGTCCATCCATCATCCATCCACCCATCATCCATCCATCCATCATCCATCCACCCATCCACCCATCATCCATCCATCCATCCATCATCCGTCCATCCATCATCCATCCACCCATCCACCCATCATCCATCCGTCCATCCATCATCCACCCATCCACCCATCATCCATCCGTCCTTCCATCATCCATCCATCCATCATCCATCCATCCACTCATCCATCATCCATCCACCCATCATCTGTTCCTCCATCCATCCATCCATCCATCTTCTCCATCTTCTCCTTTTAAGGGTGGTGGGGGTGGAGCCTATCCCAGCAGCAGAAGCTGGAGCACTGGAGCGAACCCACGCAGGCACAGGGAGAACATGCAGACTCCACCCAGAAAGACGCCGTGCTGCAGGGGCTCCACCGTGCTGGCCTGATGAAAAAGTAGTTTAGGATAAATGTCTTGTTTGATACTGATCAAGCATTCACCAGGGCGACCCTGGCTGGAGGCAAGGCTGCAGGTCATTTATCAGTCCCGGGAGCCTGGGCGAGTGGTCGAGGGGATCAGGTAGGTGAAACTGTAACAGTGACTGGCACCAGCCAGGTGCCAGTCGGCTCAAGAGAGCGAGGGGAGATAGAGCAGGGTTTGGCAGATCCATTTCCAACCAGGATATGCAGAGGCACGCACCGGAGCGTCTTCCAACCTCACCACTCGGCCACTGCATTTACCATGGGAGCAGGTTTTGTGGCATTTCCGGCAGGGGAACGGAGTGGTGTGCGGGTCTGCAGGTGTACCAACAAGCAGTGGTGGTCGAGGAAATGTTCTCTGTCTCAGGAACTTGATCAAGTTTTTGCTGGCAAGTTGAATATCCAGCACGGCTTGGTGATCATAAGCTAGTTGAGAGTTGACATTTTTGGCGACAGCTAATAGAACAAGCATACAGGACAGACAGCGGGAGACAGACGACCACACACGGGTGCCATCACTTCTGCTTCCACCTTGATGATGTCACACTAAATTGGTCTTTCCTGTCAATCATATTCATCACAGTTATCACTGTAGGAAATGACTGACACCTTAATAATTGACAGGTGTGATAGTCATGGAAGAGAACCTACCCTCTGAATGTGGTTTGTTGTTTCTTCTTTTAGAGGAGCCACGTCAATTGTGTATCGTTGTGAAGAGAAACAGACCCAGAAGCCCTACGCTGTCAAAGTCCTGAAGAAAACGGTCAGTGCTCCATCACCGAGAAGTTCAGAGGTCATGATGATGTCACAACATATTCATTCATTCATGATGGAAGAACCCCATCAAAAATAAATTCAGCCTTAACTCCACACTGACAAACTTGCAGAGCTAAACTGTTAGCCTAGCTTTGAAGCAGAGTTAAGGTACGTTTGGAAAGTTCTACCTGTCCACTCGTCTTTTACCTCAATGGCACAGGTCAAGGACGAGCAGACAGGAGAAGAGAACCCAGCTACACTCTCACTGCACAACATCACAGTTGTATGTCAGCCTCATGAAACTACAACGTTCTCCAGATGGACCACAGAACAGCCATCTTTGATTCTTCACCTTGTCCGCAGTGAAACTATAACCTCATCACTAATCACAAAAGGTGACAGGAAGTGATGTCACACTGAGAATGTCTGATCCTCCTGTCAATCTTATTCATCCCAGTTATTACTGGAGGAAATGATTGACACCTGAATGACTGACAGGTGTGTTGGTCTACAAATCTCTTGTGACATCATCTCATTATTTTCAGCATCAACATCCTCTGGTTGCCTAGGTAACCCCTCTGTCACCAGCAGAGCAGAGAGTTGAAACATAGCAGCGTGTTAGCAGGTGATAAGGGATCAACACGTCTCTAATCTTCATGTATGTAGTAAACCTGTGCAGCAGCAGGAGGCTCCAGGCAGCCTCAACATGGAGAACATCTGACATGACGCTGTCAGCTGTTGTTTTTACTTTGTTCTGTTGCAGATTGACAAGAAAATTGTTCGCACTGAAATTGGTGTCCTGCTGCGTCTTTCCCACCCAAATATTGTAAGTTTATGTTCTCCCCATGTCTGTCCTCACGTGTTCCTGTGTTCTTGTGTTCATGTTTCTGTGGTGCTGCTCATTATGTCTTGGATCATAATAAATGTGTGTGCTGCATGAATGTGTCGACAACTGGAAGAATAGATAGAGTTCTACACGGAGAACATGAGAACATCTAGATGCCAGCGTGGTCATGTTGTCATGTCTGTATCACGCCAGTGTGGTCAGGTCTTCATTTCTGTAATACATCAGGTCATCATGTCTGTAACATGTAAGGTGTTCATGTCTGTAACACGCCAGCGTGGTCAGGTCGTCATTTCTGTAATACATCAGGTCATCATGTCTGTAACATGTAAGGTGCTCATGTGTGTAACACGCCAGCATGGTCAGGTCTTCATTTCTGTAATACATCAGGTCATCATGTCTGTAACATGTAAGGTGTTCATGTCTGTAACACGCCAGCGTGGTCAGGTCGTCATTTCTGTAATACATCAGGTCATCATGTCTGTAACATGTAAGGTGTTCATGTCTGTATCACGCCAGCGTGGTCAGGTCTTCATTTCTGTAATACATCAGGTCATCATGTCTGTAACATGTAAGGTGTTCATGTCTGTAACACGCCAGCGTGGTCAGGTCGTCATTTCTGTAATACATCAGGTCATCATGTGTGTAACACGCCAGCATGGTCAGGTCCTCAATTCTGAAACACATCAGGTCATCATGTCTGTAACATGTAAGGTGTTCATGTCTGTAACACGCCAGCGTAGTCAGGTAATCATGTCTGTAACATGTAAGGTGTTCATGTCTGTAACACGCCAGTGTAGTCAGGTCATCATGTCTGTAACATGTAAGGTGCTCATGTGTGTAACACGCCAGCATGGTCAGGTCTTCATTTCTGTAATACATCAGGTCATCATGTCTGTAACATGTAAGGTGTTCATGTCTGTAACACGCCAGCGTGGTCAGGTCGTCATTTCTGTAATACATCAGGTCATCATGTGTGTAACACGCCAGCATGGTCAGGTCCTCAATTCTGAAACACATCAGGTCATCATGTCTGTAACATGTAAGGTGTTCATGTCTGTAACACGCCAGCGTAGTCAGGTAATCATGTCTGTAACATGTAAGGTGTTCATGTCTGTAACACGCCAGTGTAGTCAGGTCATCATGTCTGTAACATGTAAGGTGTTCATGTCTGTAACACGCCAGCATGGTCAGGTCTTCATGTCTTCTTGTATGTGCCAGATCCAGCTGAAGGAGATCTTTGAAACGGACACTGACATCACTTTGGTGCTGGAGCTGGTGACTGGAGGAGAACTGTTTGATAGGTTGACACACACACACAGGCACACACTCACACGCGCGCGCGCGCGTGCGCACACACTCACACACACATGCAAACACGTAGCCCCCCCACTAGCAGGGGTCTAGTATATAAAATGTTTGGGTTTTCTCTAATAATGCTGTCATAAGCATGAAGGGTTACTGAGACGTTGCTATGGTGACGACCTGACGCATCGGACTTTGCTAGGCTGATGGTGGCTGCTACCAGCACAGATTTCACTGATTCAGTCATAACATACTGATCAACATCATGATGGGGATTTGGGCAAAGTGTGAAGTGATGATTTGTCAGGTCTGTCGCCATGACGACAAATTAATTTTTAAAAGCAAATTTTCTGAAGTTCTGTATATGAAGACAGTAAATGTTCTTGTGTCTGTACAGAGACTTTCTGTCTGTCTGCTGCTTGTGTTCCAGAATTGTGGAGCGAGGCTACTACAGCGAGAGAGACGCCGCTCATGTCATCAAGCAAATCCTGGAAGCTGTGGCGGTAAGACTGCTGCCTTGCGCCTGTGCAGGTGGAAAACTACAATTCAGTAGTCTAGAAGATGAACTTTGATTTTTCTTATGTTAGTAAATGAAGAGAAACGTTGAAAGAAGAGTGCAAACATCACTGCGAGTTCTAGCTGTCGCTCTAGGTTTTGTTTGTTTGTTTCAGTTAATTGTTGTCATTCGTGATCAGTGGTGGGCACGTTACTTTGAAAAAGTAATTAGTTATAGTTACTTCTCCCAAGAAGTACTTGCCTGTACTTCCATCGTGAAAACGCCGTCTTTCCCTGCGACTCTGGACTCGCCATTTCTGATAGTTTGTGTGTGTGTGTGTGTGTGTGCGTGTGTGCTGCTATTTGCTGGTTTGTGTGTCAACACCCGCCCTCCTGATGTCTTTGGTTGGCTGAACATGAAATCTTACTCTCTCTTAGCCAATCATCATTACTTAGGCAATTATCTCGCCCCTCCCCCCTCGCCAAAGGAGAAAAAAAACCCACACATTTGCGGCTCCATGACAGCTTCAGTGAGTGGCTTCAGTAACGCGTACTAACGTTGTGTTGGTAATGGTAACGGCGTTGTAACAATAGAGAAAGTAATTAGTTAGATTACCCGTTACTGACAAAAGTAACGCCATTATTCCCATCACTGTTTGTGACAGTAGTCAAGTCAGGTTCATTTGTGTGTCACCAAACCCCAACCAAAGTTCTGTCCTGACTCTGTCCAAGTGGAGCAGGTCCAGCACCTCCCTCCTTCAATGAACCTCCACCCAACAATTCTCCATCAGCAGCACATCCTGCAACAGCAGCCACCAGAACCTTCCTTTACCAGCAGGAAGGTGGAGCAGATCCAGGATCAGTGGGGACGGAGAGAGAACAGGAGAGCAGGACAGAGACAGAGACAGAGAATGGAGGAGGACAGAGAGACAGAAGGAAAGAGAGGGACAGAGATAAAGAGAGAAAGGAGGAGAGACTGATGGACAGAGACAAAGACAGAGAATGGAGGAAGACAGAGAGACAGAAGGAAAGAGAGGGACAGAGATAAAGAGAGAGAGACAGGAGGAGAGACTGATGGACAGACGGGGACGTGAGAAGGTGGAGCTACGGGTGGCAGCTGGAGCCTCTCCAGGTCTGGAGCCTCCTCCAGCAGCACCAGGATCTGGGATGAGGGGAGAAGAAGAGGAGTTAGTAACACGTCTGAGGACAGGAGGAGAGAGAAGCCCAGTGCATCATGGGAGATCCCAGCAGTCTGAGCCTACAGCAGCAGATCTAAGGGCCAGCCTAAGCAGTCCTGACTATAACCCTGATCAACAAGGAGGTCTTAAGTCTGCTCTTAAACCTAGAGAGGGGGTCTGGGTCCTGGACTGAAACTGGGAGACAGTTCCACAGGAGGGGAGCCTGATAGCTGAAGACTCTGGCTCCATTCTACTGTTAGAACTCTAGGAACCAGCAGGAACCCTGCATCCTGGGAGTGAAGGGTTCTAGCTGGATCATTGGGGACTAGGAGCTCTGTCAGGGATGAAGGAGCCTGACTGTTGAGGACTTTGATGGTGCAAGAAGAATTTTAAATTCTGTTCTGAATCTGACAGGGAGCCATGCAGAGAAGCAGTCCAGGAAAGACCTGGTCTCTGCTACCAGTTCTAGTCAACACGCGGCAGCAGCGTTCTGGACCAGCTGGAGAGTCTTTAGGGACTTATTAGTCCAGCCTGGTAGGAGGGAGGTGCAGTAATCCAGCCTGGAAGTGACAAAAGCAGGGACTAGTTTTTCTGCGTCTTCTTGAGCCAGGATGTGTCTGATCTTAGCGATGTTACGTAGATGGAAGAAGGCGTCCTGGAGATTTGTTGAATGTGGGAGTTAAAGGGTCCTGGTCAAAGAGAACTGCTAGGTTCCTACGGTGGTGCTGGGGGCCAGGGTGGTGCCATCCAGGGTACCTGTCTCATCAGATCAGGTGGTCCTCAGGTGTTTGGGCCCAGCACAAGAACTTCAGTTTATCAGAGTTTAATAAAGGAAATGATGGTCCTCCATGTTTGCTGTCCTTCAGACAGGCCTCCAGTTCAGTCAGCTGGTTTGTTCCATGTGGATCATTGATGAGTTCAGCTGAGTGTCGTCTGCATAGCAGTGAACATTAATGGAGTGTTTCCTGATCATGTGACCTAGAGGAAGCAGGGACAGGGTGAAGAGGACTGGTCCAAGCACAGACCCTTGAGGAACACCAGAACTGACTGTAGTGGTTAACTGCTGAAGATATCAGCAGTTAACAGTTGCCAATAGCTGCTAGTTATTAGTTGTCCTTGGTGACAGTAGTTAACTTGTCATTAGTTGCTAGTTAATTGTTATCATTCTTGACAGTTTTTAACAGTTGTCATTAGTTGTTTTTTAAATGTTGGAATTGGTGACACTAATTAATTGTTGTGGTTTGTTACATTCATTGATATTTGTTGGTAGTGACAGTCGTTAATTGTTGCACATTTTGACCTTTAACCTCCATGAAGTTAAAGTAGTGCCTATTTTTCCATCTTGAAAACTCCATCTTTCCACACACCTCTGGACTCGCCATCTCTGATAGTTTGTGTGTGTGTGTATGTGTTTGTGTGTGTGTTGTCAGATGCCAGCTTTGTTGAAGCAGGAGGTATCTTATGTAACATGAGCCTCCATTCTGCTGCTGAACAGCTTAAAACTGGAGGGGATTAACATATACACTCACACACACTCACACACACACACACACACACACACACACTAATTTACATCCACTGTGCAGAAAAACATACGCCTGTGCGTGTGTTTTTGTACATGTGACGTGTTTTGTGTATTTGTCACTATTTATACTACATTTATATGGACCACTGGGCTAAAATGGCTGATGGGTCTGAGCTGAGGGACCAATGATGTCCCCACTTAGACAGCAGCACCCGCCCTTTGAACTGGGACTTCCCCATGTTGGCAGCAACCTACCCGCTTTTGGGACACAACTCTTCATTATGTTTACGCTTGAATACTGTACACAGGTTGTGAGGTCAAGTCTCTGGGAAATGGAAGTAATGTCCTCACAAGTGATGGAAACACTGTGTGCATACATGTGCGTGTCTTGGGATTACAGTACAGTTTGGGTTTGCTGCATCATGTGTGTGGCATTAATCTTTGATGTAGAAACATTCTGCTGTTGCTCAACACATCAACATCTTGACCCCCCCTCTCGTGTAAATACTGAAAATACACACACATACACTGACACGCACACACACACTTGCCTCATATGCTTGAGTGTCTGAATGTGGCTGAAAAAAAACTCAGCAGATGTTAAGTCATACAAACAATAATACTAATACTTCACTCTGTGTGTGTGTGTGTGTATTTTCAGTATTTACACGAGAACGGCGTTGTCCATCGCGACCTCAAACCGGAGAACCTGCTGTATGCCGACCTGTCGCTGGACGCTCCACTGAAGATTGGTAAGAAACCAGTTCACATTCGACCCAGGTTCGGGTTGTACTTATATGTTGCAGTGTTCACCACACATTGTCTCATGCACCTGAAGGTGGCAGTTGTGAGCTCACCGTTTAGCCCCCCAAGTAATCCTCTCTACATAGGAACCAATCATGTCTCTTCTTTTCCAGCTGACTTTGGTCTCTCAAAGATCATCGATGACCAGGTGACCATGAAGACGGTCTGTGGTACACCCGGATACTGCGGTGAGTACACACAGTAGTTCACTCTAGTGATAATAGCTGCAGTAGTACTTATAGTTGCAGCAGTAGCTGTTGTAGTACAAGCAATAGCAGTACTGGTAGCATATTAGCTGTGGTAGTAGTAGTTTTAATAGTAGCAGAATAGCAGTGGTAGCAGTGGTAGCAGTAGCAATTATAACGGCAATAGTAGTACACGTAGTAGCAGTAGCAATATTAGCAATAGCAGTAATTGTGGTAATTGCAGCAGTAGGATAAGCAGCGGAGTGGTAGTGGTAGTAGTAACACTTGTGTTTGTAGTAGCAGTAGCATTTGTAGAGGAGGCAGTAGTAGCAACAGTAGAAGTAACAGTGGTACTAAGGGTTATATCAGTTTTGAGATCTGGTGTGGGCAGTGAAGCGTTCAGGCACCTGCTGCTCAGTGGGAATTGTTACTACCAGTCAGCCATCTGTTCTAACGGCTCACCTGCCTCCAGCTCCAGAGATCCTGCGGGGAAATGCCTATGGTCCCGAGGTGGACATGTGGTCGGTGGGCGTCATCCTCTACATCCTGTGAGTCACACTAACCATTTTAATCATCATCTTAACCTTTGTTTTTGTTTATTGTCCCTGGAAAAAAAAAAAAGTTTTACTGCCAAATATCAAAGTTCTGTTCGTTATATGTGGAGTTGTAGTAGGAATATCTGCATGCAACAGTTTTCAGTGTTTTCATTTTGCTGCCTGCATGGCATTGAAGAGTTTTGTGTTCCTCATTAACAGCGTTCTCTTTCAGACTCTGTGGCTTTGAGCCCTTCTTTGACCCGCGGGGGGACCAGTACATGTACAGCCGCATCCTCAACTGTGACTACGAGTTTGTGTCTCCATGGTGGGACGAGGTGTCTCTGAACGCCAAGGACCTGGTTAGTTCCTTACATTTGTGTACTTGTAATACTGGGCCTGATACTTGGACTTGAGTTATTAGAATTTTTCCTGAGACTAAAGACACTTGGAGCGGTCTTGAAAATGTCCTGCCTGGACAGGTGTTGTGATGGGCATCTGTCCTCCTGCAGGTCAGTAAGTTGATTGTCCTGGACCCCCACAAGCGTCTGAGCGTACGCGAGGCCCTGCAGCACCCCTGGGTGCTTGGCAAGGCTGCTCGCTTCTCCCACATGGACACCACCCAGAGGAAGCTGCAGGAGTTCAATGCTCGACGCAAACTCAAGGTGAGGCACCACCTGCTCACATCTCTGACAACATCACATGATTAACCACTGGAGAGCCACTGGAGCCAGTGGTAAAGTTCAACATGATCCTAGGCCACACCCCTGAATGTTGGAACATCTGACTGGGTGATTAAGGTCAGAAAAACTGTCTGTTGTTGCACAGCTGACCGCCACCTCCTCTGCTGTCCTTCAGGATCAAGATCACAACACTGTAGTAGAGTTGAAATAGAAAATAAAAAGGTTGAGCGTAACGGGGGTCACTGCAAACCCTGTTGTAGTGATCAGTCACTAACCCTGATGAACCTGTAGCACATGATCCTCAATGTGCGACCCCCCTGAGCTGCTTATTTTAGTCCATTATTTTGTTGTTGTTTTGAATGAAAAAGGCATTTTGTTTTGAAGGCCAGCAGGGTGGTGCAGTGGTCCTCACTGTGGCCCCCCATCAAGAAGGTTGTGGGTGGAGCCCCGGCTGCAGCACGGGGTCTTTCTGTGTGAGTCTGCATGTTCTCCCTGTTCCTGCTGGGTTCTCTCTGGTACTCCAGCTTCCTCCACAGTCCAAAGACATCAAGAGGGATCAGGTTAATCCAGACTCTAAATTGACCGTAGGCGTGGCTGGGAGAGCCAATGGTTGTCTGTCTCTATGTGTTGGTCCTGCCATGGACTGGTGACCTGTCCAGGGGGAAGGCTGCTGGGATAGGCTCCACCCCCACCACCCTGAACAGGAGGAGAGGGGGAACATGGAGGGATTTTATTTTTAATATTACAGTATTATCACATGTGGCCTGACCGACCTCAATCAATGAACCTTTGACCCACTGAAAAAATGCTTTGTGGCCCTTTAAGCTTTGTATTTGAGTTCTGCTGGTATTGCAGTTTCACTCCAAACCACCCTTCACTGTGTTGTTGTTACGTGTCTTCACGAGCGACATCACCTCTTGTCCAGAAATTTTCATGTGACTTGTTACCAAACTATCAGTTCTTATCACATGAACGACACTCATTAGACCAACCAGGAGTGCTAATGCTAACTTATACTAACCAGCTGATGCCCCTCCAGTCTCTCAGAGCAGAGGTGCTGCCAGGTCTGATTCTTTCTAGAGCCAGGCCCAGTTGTCCTTGTTGATTGACTTGATTGTGTGTTGACAGGCTGCCATGAAGGCTGTTGTGGCCACCAGCCGGATGCATGAGGGTTCCCGGCGTCGAACTGACAGCTGTGAGATTCCAGGTTCAGGAACTTCCAGGCAGAGCAGCATGCAGCAGGACCTGCCCCTGGAGTCTACAGGCCCCGCCCCCACAGAAAAACACACCACGGCACCAGATCTGCAGCACTCAACACAAGAAAACAAATCAAAACCTGCCGACCTAAGAGCCCTCAGCCCCTCCCCTCCACCCAGCCCCAAGCCACCCAAATCAATTGTCATACCCACATGCTCCACCCCCAGCAGACCGCCACTGCGAGCAGATGGTCTGCGACAGGCATCCGTCCTCCCAAAGCCCATGTTGGTCCAGCCACGGCTGCCCCTAAAGAGTGGTTCTGTGGTTGAGCCTGCTCCCAGGGTTGAAGCTAAACCCACACTGGCCACACCCTCCAGTCCCAACAGCATCAGCAATGGATTTACATCGGCGGTGGAGCCTGTCATTAAGACGGCCCATAGCCAGTGATCACGTGACAGAAAAAATAGAGACGAGGATCGGTGAGAACAAAAACGTAGCTGTTACGCTAACATGCTAAAAGCTGTTGGAGATTTTTTTGCGAGAGATAATGCAACTGTTGTCCCATATCACTCATGCTAAAAAACACAACACGTGAAGAAGTATCGGCCATTTTGGTCAGATGTTCAGATTCATGGAAGGGAAATACTGGGTCCTGTTCATTTGATGATGTAACACAAGTCAGCAAATTTATTCATTTTTTCTATGTTTGTAGATAGATTATTTCTGTTAAATGTTATGAAATTAAGAACAAAGTGGTGCAGAGATGAGGTTTGTTTGAAGTCCAACAGGAAGTTGTCATCTCCTGGTTCCCCCACCAACAGGAGGTGGTCATCTCCTGGTTCCTCCACCAACAGGAGGTGGTCATCTCCTGGTTCCTCCCCCAGCAGCCAATAGGATCACTCCATGTGATTGTGGTGATTGAACCAGTAAATCTGCTCTGGTGAACAAAAGTTGATGATCTTCCAGGTTGAGTTCATCAAGATCATCTTCACTGATGAACCCTCTGATGATGCTGGAAGCCTGGATGCTACGTTAGCAGTGCTAAGCTAACGGTAGCCTATGAAGGAGCTACACCAGGGTCACATGACTTCAAGGTCACCACCACTAAGCTTCAGGCTTCTTGTGTTTCCCCTGATGACCTTTAATCGTCTGGTGTTAACTGGTGGATCTGATGTAGAACTGAACCTCCACCATCCACCGGTCTGGTGTTAACTGGTGGATCCGATGTAGAACTGAACCTCCACCATCCACCGGTCTGGTGTTTACTGGTGGATCTGATGTAGAACTGAACCTCCACCATCCACCGGTCTGGTGTTTACTGGTGGATCTGATGTAGAACTGAACCTCCACCATCCACCGGTCTGGTGTTTACTGGTGGATCCGATGTAGAACTGAACCTCCACCATCCACCGGTCTGGTGTTTACTGGTGGATCTGATGTAGAACTGAACCTCCACCATCCACCGGTCTGGTGTTTACTGGTGGATCTGATGTAGAACTGAACCTGCTAATATCTTCAGCAGCTTGGAACCACACACCTGATTTCAGGTCAGTGACCTGAAGACCAGGGAGCCAGATGTTGTCCCGGGTGAACATATTCACAGGATTGTCGTCTTAATCATATAACGTATAATTCTCATTTCAGGTATGCTAGCATCTCTAAACTAGCATGCTTTGTAAGAGTGCAGTATCAAATTGTGGTGAAAAAACGTTGTGTCGTTGGTCTGTTAAGCCAGCTTGCTTGTCTGTATGTTAGCTTAGCTTTGTATTACAGTGGTGTCTTAATTCAGGAGCCCAGTCATTTGACAGCTGCATTTGAAGACTGATAAGTTTTCTGCTCTGTTCTTCCTCTGCCGACTTTCATTTTGACTGGCAGTAGCTGGTCGGGAGTGAGCTAAGTTGACTTATAGGTGATAATGTAACTATTGACAGTCCCAGTTGCTGAGATCCCACATTATTGCTTACATATTCAAAAAAAAAATCAATAAATTGGCACATTTTTCTGCTAAGCTTGGCTAAGCAGCAGTCTGTGTTTATCTGACGTGTTCATGGTTGTGATATGGGACAGTGTTGTATTCTTGCTCTCCTGAAACTCTTCCCCCTGGCAGCCGGAGCCCACTGATTGTATTTCGTGACGTTGTGGAGCTACACCAGCGTAACTCTGGTGTGATTCTGGTGAGGGTTTAGCAACTGCTTCCTCCTGTTCTTCTCTGTTTCTTATTTCATGGCATGTGAAGCTTCTGAGGAGAACCGGGTGACTTAAGAGACAATCTGCTCATTTTATATCTTTCTACTTGTACAAACTTTGTTCTGCGGCCATCAGAGTTGTAGATTCAGCCGTTCACATGTGACGTGTCGTGTTCGTGAGCTTCTAGTGAAACATTGTGATGATGATCTCTTTGGTTGTAGATACAATATTATTATTATTATTATTATTATTATTATTATTAAAAATCTTTTAACGCTCCACTAATCTGAGACACGCTCAGTGTTCAAACCCACCACAACCAAATATGACCTTTCTTGACAAACACAAACCCCTCCATCTGTTCTGAAACCACACATTCTACCTCCTCCCATCCAGGGGCTTTGAAAGAGAAAATCGATGATGGTGAGGGGAGTTGAGCAGACACAACTGAGGTTAACTGAAACTGTCAGATGTGAAGGTACAGTGGCTGCGGCTAATGAAAAACTGAAACCCCCCCAAAAATCTTGGTTATGTGGAGGACCCCACCACACACACACTCAACTACCATATATCATAACTATCATTTTAATTTTATTGACAAGCATCAATGCTGCTATGATTATTGGGTGTTTCCATGATAGCTAGGTGATGTAGCACAATAGATAACCAGTCTTTTATTGTTTAACATTATTTTACAGTCCATTATCCCAAGACAGAGACAAGAAGCTAGAGATGCTCCTCTAGGGAGCTGAGACCCAGGCTAGTTAGCTTAGCACAATGACTGGTAGTGGGTGGGAAGTGTTAGCGTAGCTCCGTCTCTGCCTGCATTACTATCAGGAGGGTTGTGTGTCACCTTGGTGATGAATACCAGTTTAACATGAGGAGACGTTGTAGTGGTAGAATCAGACACGTAGCCGGAACTACTTTCCTGACTGGGCGCAGTGATTTGACGCAGCACCTCCAAAGCTCCACTGGAACTTGGGTCAACAGAACCAAAGGTTTGTTGAGGACTAGAAGAGCGACTGCTGCTACTGATGATGATGAGGAGGAGGATTCCTGCTAGACACACCAGCATCCTGGACCTGAGCTAGCTGATGCTAACACTTCCCACCCACTACCAGCCATTGGGCTAAGCTAACTAGCCTGGACCTGAGCTAGCTGATGCTAACACTTTACACCCATTACCAGCCATTGGGCTAAGCTAACTAGCATCCTGGACCTGAGCTACCTGATGCTAACACTTCGCACCCACGACCAGCCATTGGGCTAAGCTAACTAGCCTGGACCTGAGCAAGCTGATGCTAACACTTCCCACCCACTACAGGGATCTAATGACCTGCAGGTGTGTTTGGTCAGTCTCCATCAGCAGGATGAGTGGAGGGATGCCTCCGTCCCCAAAGAACCAAACATCAGCTGCTCTACATTTGTGAAGCCTTAGCTGGGTGATGTGATGATGATCAACTTGACGTGAAGGTTTGGTTAACACCGCTGATGTCGTTACCATGGAAATGTGATGCGTTTCAGAATGTCCTGTTTGAATGATGAAGCAACTCACGAGTGTTTTGTTGCTGTTGCTACCTGGAACACAAGAAGAGTTATTGCGGCGAAGCATGTACATCACTATGAGTTTTATCTCAACTCTTCTGTACGAACATGAATATTTTGCTTCTATTCATCTCAGCCTGAGGAGGGAGGGGCTGGGCGTTGAGGAGGGAGGGGCTAACTGTAAATGGTTTGTTTTGTGGTTTTTGTCCCTTTTTTGTCCCTGCAGGGCGACGTTGAGAACATGCTGACAGTGTTATGGGTTGGCGGTTGTTGCATGTGGACGATTTCTGTTCATCTTATCAGCGGATGGCTTTGGAGGCGGAGCTTGAAAGAGTCATGAATGAATGTTTCACTCTGACATCACATGTACATAAAGATGGTTTAAATGATTCACGCTTTCTGTTGTTATTCCTTCAGATGTCAAGTCAGGTTCATTTGTGTCACCAAACCCCAACCAAAGTTCTGTCCTGACTCTGTCCAAGTAGAGCAGGTCCAGCACCTCCCTCCTTCAATGAACCTCCACCCAACAATTCTCCATCAGCAGCACATCCTGCAACAGCAGCCACCAGAACCTTCCTTTACCAGCAGGAAGGTGGAGCAGATCCAGGATCAGTGGGGACAGAGAGAGAGCAGGAGAGCAGGACAGAGACAAAGACAGAGAATGGAGGAGGACAGAGAGACAGAAGGAGAGAGAGGGACAGAGATAAAGAGAGAAAGGAGGAGAGACTGATGGACAGAGACAAAGACAGAGAATGGAGGAAGACAGAGAGACAGAAGGAGAGAGAGGGACAGAGAGAAAGAGAGAGAGAAAGGAGGAGAGACTGATGGACAGAGACAAAGACAGAGAATGGAGGAAGACAGAGAGACAGAAGGAAAGAGAGGGACAGAGATAAAGAGAGAGAGAAAGGAGGAGAGACTGATGGACAGGGAGGAAGACAGAGAGACAGAAGGAGAGAGAGGGACAGAGATAAAGGAAGCTTTGCAGTCGTCTTTCATTTATTTAATAAATCACAAGTACATCAAGTACTTTCCGTACTTGAAGTACATTTACATGGTGAGCTTTGACTTTGGTAGCATTTGAAGGGCAGAACTTTTCTTTGTAATTTCATGTTTCCTTACTGAGAGGAGTTCTTACAGAATATGAATTTATCTGTTTAATCTTTATTGTTGATGTAAAATCTTCATTATTTCCTTTTTACTCTGTAGTTTTGTTAATCTTTACAGGGACACACACATCAGTCATTATTATGTAAATGTGCCTGTTTTAGCAATGTGGCTAATTAGCAACTGTGGTCCTTGAGTAAGATGTGTCAGTGAACCCTGTTAGCACAGCAAGCTAAGTTAAGCTCGTCTGATCTACTTCCTGTCAGTGCCTGCAGGTGTTCTCTCCATGCTCCTCTTCTGACTTGGAAGGAGATTGGATGGAGCATTTGTCTGTCATGAGTGTCACAGAGTGAAACCATGGTTTCCATGGAGATAAATCCTTGGTGGCGTCCTGATGTAGGTGATTCAAACCTCAGGAGCTGCCAACACTCACATGCTGTCACACCTTAACCACGCCCACATCTCCTCAACACTGACTGGCCACATAGCTTGGACTGGCGTGATGGTGGAACCAACTGTCCAGACTTGTTCCTGCAGCTCTGGTCTGGGAAGTTCTCCCCTGGTTCGAATGATCCGAGTCCTGATGCCAGCTTCAGTGCTTCCTTCCTTCTTTGTCTCCTTCAGCGACAGAAGCACGTGACGTGTAAATGTGCTTCGGCAGACGAGCACCAAGATGGTATCAGACAATGTTTTAATTCACAAATTTGTATTCTATTTCTTTATCGTGTGTTTTTTCATCTTCACAATTAAAATATTAATTTCCTGTATTTATCAAAGCTGAGCTTCGGCCATTTCTGTCCTGTTGCAATGGATTTCATACATGGCTTACATTTACATGAAGTTCGTGCAGAGCTTCTTTCTGTACACTCTTCTGTCCTGAACAGTCCCACACCAGTACGAGGACCCGGACCACCAGTCTGATGCCGACACCTCCCAAACTGAAAAGGTGCTGTAGCCTCCATCACCTGTCATCACCTCAGCGCCTGCTGATGCCATCATGGCATCATCAACCCACCACAGGACATGGAGTGGCGGCGAGTTGAGTCCAGTGAGCAAACAGACCAGCAGGTGGGGAGATCCAGGGTTTGGACTGAGCTGGACTGAGGACAGGATCTGCACAAATGGACCTGAACCTGCCCAGGAAACGACAGAACCACGGTGGGAGACCATGTTTCTGGGATGTTAAGATTACATGAGAGGAGACGACATGAACACGTGACATTCTGGTGTTCATGCTCAACTTCCTGTAATATAACTGTATATCCTGTTGTCTTGGAGACAGCTGTGAGGATGTCATGGATCTTGAAACTGTCAAGGCAACAATGGTCGCTTTTGGACATACCCACCTGTGGCCTCATGGTATCCATGACAACAACACTCATCTCCACCACTGTCAGCTGTTTCTTCATCATTCACCAGCAGTTGTGTCCCTTCACTGAAGACCACGGACAATGAGACAGACCGTTTGCTGGGTCCAGACCAGACCGTCCTACCGGCACAGAAACACAGACTCAGTGACTGTGGTGGGCGGAGCTACCTGTTGAAGGAGCATTCAATCATTTTCACCCCAGCAGGATGATGAAGGTCACTGTCGTGTCCATCCTGGAGACTCGTTGTCCGTCCTGCGAGTCACACAAACACTTTCACCATCTTGATGTTTAACCTTTTTACCTTAAACACGTTTCCTGCATTTAATTATGATTGCCATCAACTATTTTTTGACCTAAATGAAAGTTAAAGTCTTTCATCAGTTTGTATTGTTTTTTTTAAAGATGAATTATGAATCTATTGCTAAAATGTCCCCGTACAGTAAGTGTCATACTTCAGGACTTGTGATTCTCTGTAAAGTTTCACTCAACTTTTTATCTTCAAAGCAAATATTCAATTTCTAATTTTTTTTAAATTATCTTTTTATTGACAGTTTTTCAATAAAATGACAACATAAAATAAAAACAGAACAGGGAGGGAGGAGATTGTCTCCTGTAAGTACAGCAATTACACAACTGAAGGAAAGAGTTCTGGTCTGCGCGGTCTTGCATATATTTTCCATTTTTCCCGCCGTGATGAGAACAGGTCCAGTGTTTGGTGAACAGAGGCTGTGATCTTCTCCATTTTGTAAATATCCACTTTAATGTCCATCCACTCATTCAGGGTCGGCCTTTCTTGCAACATCCATTTTTTAGTGATGGATTTTTTTGCAGCTGTGAGCAACACATTTAACAGATATTTGTCTTTTTTCCTCCATTCTTGAGGTAACAGCCCAAAGAAAATAGTCTTAATTTCAAATGGAAATTGACAAGTAAAGACATGCTGGATATCTTTATGTATTTCTTTCCAAAATTCAATAATGACACTACAATTCCAAAAGACATGATAATGGTTGGCATTTAAATTCCCACATTTTCGCCAGCAAGGCGGAGGGTTTCCATCATAATGGGCTTTCTGAGAGGGTGTTATAAAAAACCTTATCAGACTTCTCCACCCAAACTCTCTCCACCTCTGTGAACTCGTACATTTCCACTGGTTTCTCCACATTACCGTCCATTCTTCCTCAGAAATGTTTATCCCTCCTTCCCTCTCCCAGTGTTTTAATATACAGAGTTGAACATTGTTTCAGGTGAGAGAGTTCTCTATACAGGAGTGAAATAATTCTCTTAGTATCCTTAGATTCATATGCTTTCCTCATCAGTTCAACCAAACCATTACTTTTCTCTGTTGTATGTTTTACCTTGTTAAAAAAATGACGTAGTTGTAGGTATCTGTAAAAATCTTCTCTATCCAGTGAGAATTTTCCTTTAAGTGTTTCGAAGCTGTAGAGTAGGTCTGTTTCCATTATCCCACAGAGAGCTGTTAAACCCATGTTTGTCCACTCTCTAAATCTGGTATCCAGCTTGTTTGGTGCAAACCCAGAGTCATAAGCACACCACTTAAAAACAGACATATCTTGATCTAGTTTATGTGTCATTATGATTGTTTTCCATATTCTGAGTGTAAATTTTATCCAAGGATTTTCGATATCATTTATATAACTTTGTAGGCTATCGTCAGCTAAAACTGCTGGTATTGGAATAGGTGGTGTCCTCTCTTCTATGGTCTTCCATTGGGCTTCATATGAAGGGTTGCACCAGCAAATGATAACTTTTAACTGAGCTGCTATGTAATATTCTTTTAGACAGGGAAGGCCCCATCCTCCCTTTTCTTTTGCTAAAAGTAATGTTTTAAGACGAATTCGGGGTCTTTTATTTTGCCAGATATATCTCGATATCAATTTGTCCCATTCATTGAATTGGTTTTGGTTAACCTCTATCGGCAGGGTCTGAAATAAGGAGAGAAGTCTCGGCAAGACGTTCATTTTGATGGATTCAATTCTAGAGCTAAAATTGAAAAAAGGAATTAAATTCCATCTTGCTATGTCTTCTCTAATTTTATTATTGATAGGTGTATAATTATATTTTGATAATTTTTCAAGATCTTTTGGTATTATAATGCCCAAGTATTTAAAGTGTTCTGTTTGCCATGCCAATGGATACCTCTTTTTATTTTATCAGGTGGCTCGTATTTGGATGTAAGCAGTTGCGTTTTTCCTATGTTGATCTTGTATCCTGACAGTTTGCCGAATTGCTCAAATGTCTGCATTAATTTAGGCAGGGAGTTCGTCGGTTGCCCTAAAAAGACCAAAATGTCATCCGCGTAGCAGGCTAACTTATGTTCTATCCCTTGAATAGTAATTCCTTTTATTTTATCATTTTGTCGTATGCATTGAGCCAGTGGTTCCAAATATAATGCGAAAAGTAATGGTGACCATGCACAACCTTGTCTTGTTCCTCGTTCCAGAACTATACTATTTGATACTTGTCTGTTCACTTTAATTTTAGCTGAGGGTTCATTATACAGTGCTTGTATGATTTTGATCATTTTTTCATCTAATCCAGATTTATGTAAAACTCTGTAGAGAAAGTCCCAGTTCACGGAGTCAAAGGCCTTTTCAGCATCCACACTTATCACTGTAGATGGGATATTATGTCTTTTCATATGGTCTATAACATGTAATGTCCGTCTAATATCATCATGCGTTTGACGTTGTCGAATAAAGCCTGTCTGGTCATTGTGGATTAGCTTAGGTAGGAATTCTTCAAGCCGTCTGGCCACGATCGCAGTAAATAACCTATAATCTACATTCAGAACAGATATCGGTCTATATGACCCACATTCCAGCGCATCCTCCCCTTCTTTGGGTATTGCAGAGATTATTGCTTCCTTCCAGCTGGGAGGTGTTTGTGCCTTTTTCAGAGCACCGTTCATCATAGGAAGTATCATGGGTATTAATACATCTTTAAATTCCTTATACCATTCTGCCGTATATCCATCTGATCCGGGTGATTTATTTAGCTTAAGTTTATTAATTGCAGCTTTCAGTTCACCTTCAGTTATATCCGCTATCATTGTTTGGTTTTGTTCTTCATTCAAATTTGGAAGGTTTAAAGAGTCCAAAAATGCATCAGTCTGTGTTTTACTGGCCCCTGGTATCCTAGAGTATAGTTTCTTATAAAATGTCTCAAAGGCTCTGTGAATTTCACTTAATTTACTTTTTATTTCACCTGTTTGTGGGTCTCTTATTCTGTGAATGGTATTTTCTACTTCCTTCTTTTTTAATCTCCAGGCCAGTTACATTACATAGATACATTAGGCATTTCTTGATTTCTTGTCCCATTAGATCATTAATTTCTTCTCTAACTGCCTTAATTCCCTTTATTGTATCCTGTGACAATGTCTGTTTATGATTTCTTTCTAATTCCTTTAATTTGTTATGTAAGTCCTGTATTCTTTTATTCCTTATTTTTTTCTTATGTGAAGATATTGCTATAATTTTTCCTCTTAATACTGCCTTTAAGGCATCCCAGAGAATAGAAGGAGAAACTTCTCCATTATCATTTGTCTCTAGAGAGAGATTTCGTTCTTAATATCTTCCTTGAAGGATTTGTCATTCATCAAGTTTGAGTTAAATCTCCATAGATTTCTTTTTGATTTTAGGCCTAAGCCCACAGTTAAGTAGATTGGTGCATGGTCGCTTATATCTATAGTTCCAATGTCACAAGTGTGTATTTTATCTTTACTTTTTCCAAACGTTAGAAAATAATCTATTCTTGTGTATATAGAGTGAACAGCTGAAAAATGGGTATAGTCTCTCCCATTTGGGAAGAGTTCCCGCCATATGTCAACTAGACCCACCTCTAAAAAGTGTGTTAACTTTTTTATTTAGGGACTTTGTATTACAGGTTTTTCTATTTGATACATCTAATTTTGGTTGTAAATGTATGTTTAGGTCCCCTCCACAAATCAAAAAACCTTTTGTTTCTGTAACCATAATACTGACAATTCTCTGGAAGAAACTAATGTCACTTCCAGGGGGTGCATATACATTATATAAAGTAACTGGGTTTCCTTCTATGTTTCCCGTCACTAATACAAATCTGCCCTCCTTGTCTTTGACTATAGATATTTTTTCAAATTTTAACTTGTTAGAGATGAGTATAGCAACTCCTCTCCTTCGACCCGACTTATATGAGGAGAAAAAAATATGGGTGAAACCCATTCTTCTTAGCTTTTCATGTTCTTGGTCATTTAAGTGGGTTTCTTGCAAAAATACAATATGGGCCTGTTCTTTTTTCATTTTAGATAATATCTTGCTACGTTTTCAATTTCTAATTTTAAACAAATTTGTTACAAACTTGCTTTTAAATAACGTTTTTCGCTTCATAGTGATTGTAAAGACACCAACACACAAACTATGTTTTTACCCAAAAAAGAAATTATAAATAGTTCAGAATGTTGAAAGTTTGGTGAAATAAGTGGCGTTTTACCTCTCTGTTCCGTGTGTGTGGTCACGGCGACAGTTGCTCTGAGTGACAGAAAACAGGAAGTCGTTCAGCTGCCGATGACGTTGGAACTGCACATCTGCTCTCCAACGTTCTTGTCACTTTGTTTGGCTGAAGAAGAAACGTGGAACATTTCTAAAGAATATATTCATGTTGTGTGCTCCACCCACACCCTTCTTGCTGGGGGGCCACAGGGAGGACCACTGCTCCACCCACACCCTTCTTGCTGGGGGGCCACACTGAGGACCACTGCTCCACCCACACCCTTCTTGCTGGGGGGCCACAGTGAGGACCACTGCTCCACCCACACCCTTCTTGCTGGGGGGCCACAGTGAGGACCACTGCTCCACCCACACCCTTCTTGCTGGGGGGCCACAGTGAGGACCACTGCTCCACCCGTCATTAACTAAAAGTCTACATGACTGAAGGAGAGGAACTTTGCTCAATATTCCAATGTTAACAGATCCCAGGTCATGTGACCAAGACTCCACATCTATATTGTTTCTTGACTGGACAAATAAGTCTCACCTCTTGATAAGTAGTGTGTGTGGGTCACATGACCTGCTGCAGCTTGGCTGGTTGAGTAACCACACTAAAGTGAGCCCATGTGGCATGAGGCAGAGTAATAGAGATGTTCACCTCCATGATCTTTGGCTTGAAAGTTCCTTCCTACTGATGGTTCTAAAAATTTGTATCCAACCATCTCTTACAGAATATGGTGGGAGTTATGCGTGTTGTCATGGAAACAGGTGACTTGTCTTAAGAAGAACAGACAGAAACTCTTGGAATTGGGATGTTCAGGTTTTATTTGATCTGATCATACAGGCGCATCTGTTGGTAGTAAAATTACTAGAGTGTGAAACCAGGTTGGTAACATCAAGTTGGTGGCCTCTGAGTGGCGGTCTCCTCCCGCCTGACAGAAATTCCGCAGTAATAAACTGCGATGTCACTCCACTCGGCGGCATGCAGTTGCAGAGACCCATCAGACGTCATGGAGAACTTGGATGGATGGACATGTGGGCCAAAGCTCACCTTGGTGGCATCAGTGGACTGGATGGCAAGCAGCAGCTGAGGACTCTGGCCTGCTGACTTCCTGTACCAGCTGATCACAGCAGTGGCAGGAAAGGGGGGTCTGACCCACAGGAGGCACTGCAGGGTGGTGTCCTGCCCAACTCTCACCTGAATAGTGTCAGTGCCATGCCCCCATGTCATACCTGAACATCAAAAGAATCAGTCACACCAGAGCTGCATTGTTATTGAAGGGGCGGGGCAAATTGATGTCACAGAGCTTCAAAGCTATGCAGATTCTCTCAGATCTTATTGAGTGACAGAGTGCGTGCCGTTCCTGCTGCAGCAGATAGATGTAGTTTAGTCCAAAAAAAAAGGAAGAGCTCATCCAAACGGCACTTCCAGCCAAACGGCCACCACCATCACCATCATCATCATCACCATCACCATCATCATCATCATCATCATCATCACCACCATCACCATCATCATCATCACCATCACCATCATCATCATCACCATCACCATCATCACCATCACCATCACCATCATCACCATCACCACCATCATCATCACCATCACCATCATCATCATCACCATCACCATCATCATCATCATCATCATCATCATCATCATCATCATCATCATCATCATCACCATCATCATCATCACCATCACCATCATCATCATCATCATCATCATCATCACCATCATCATCATCATCATCATCACCATCACCATCATCATCATCACCATCACCATCATCATCATCACCATCACCATCATCATCATCATCATCATCATCATCATCATCATCATCATCACCATCATCATCATCACCATCACCATCATCACCATCATCATCATCACCATCACCATCACCATCATCATCATCATCATCATCATCATCATCATCATCACCATCACCATCATCATCATCATCATCATCATCATCACCATCATCATCATCATCATCATCATCATCATCATTTTCATCTGAGTGTAAAGTTTTACCAGAGACTCACCACTGAGGGACAGGAGTGCCAGATGCAGCAACACAGACGCCATCATCCAACTGGCGGGGGGCACCGCCGCTGCCACCAGAGCAGCCAAGTGTTTCACAACAATCACCTGATCTTGGAGCAGCTGCAACTGTTTGTTTACTTCCGCTGTGGTCGCCCTGTGGCGCCTCCTGCAGGTCACACAGAGGTAGATCAAATGTTTCACTGGTGAGGATGAACAAGACAGTTGAAACTTCAACTTTCTTAAAGTGACAGATTTGAACTTTGATTTTCATTGTTTACTATCTATGATTACATATCACTTGACCTTTCAGGCCTGACACATTAGGACACGTCATGAGGTGCAGCATCCCATCAACACAGAGACATCCCGTCAACATATTAGCAACACGGTAGCATCCCGTCAACACAGCAACATCCCTTCAACACGGTTGCATCCCGTCAACATGGTATCAGCCACCATAGATGCAGCTGAATTTTTTTACATCATCTAAATCACACCCTGTTCTCAAGAAGGAGAAAAAGGAGGAGGAGGAGGAAGAGGAAGAGAAGCTCTCTGACCTCACACAGAAACCATGTTCTCCTGCCCTTCATCACAGCAGCAGGCCACAAATCCAGGCTACTGAGTCCTGATGTATCAGGAAACACAGTCGTGTGACCTCTGATCTCATCAGGATCTAACAGCTCTTGTGTCTGGATGTTGGATTAGAGGTCAGGGGTCAGTTAGTGTTGTTAAACCAACATATACTGTAATTCATAAAAGGATAAAAGATAAACTGTTGTCTAATTCTGTGTGTAGACAATGAAACGTGCGTGTTGTTGATCACCTGACTCAGACCTCTAATGTACTCCAGTTCAAGCAGTGTCCAGTTTATGTTTGCCAGCATGAGATTGGACAGAGGCCATTATGAGGGGGGAGGGGCTTCACAAGGCAACTAGAGCAGGCACCCCTGAGCAGAGTTGTTTTCGTCACGCTGGACGGAAACGAAAATGACGACGTCAGACCCTTTTTCCATGACGAAAACGAGACTAAGACGAATGTCACCATCGCCCTGTGAAGACTAAAATGTGACCAAATTGTATTCATTTTCGTCTGACGAGAACGAGACCAGACTAAATTGTTAGTTGGTTGACGGTCAAAGTTTCAACACATGTGGGTTTTTTCCGCCATGTATAACAAGCGTGCAATGTCAATCAAGAGCTCCTACATCAGCATGGAGCCAGCTGGAGCTGTTGGTCCTACTGGCCACGCCCCCATCATCAGTACACACGCACTAAAAGCCTCTCACACACACACACACACACACACACACACACACACAGACAGTCTGGGCCTGTCTGCAGTGGACGAGACTCTCACCACGGCAGCAGCAGCGGCGTCGGGTGGTCCTGAACAGAGGGATGATTGAAGCGTAGCTTTAGTCTGTGAGGCTCGCCCTGAGATCCAGTTTCTGTTTGAATGAAGCCTAAAGTTTGGTGGTGGTGGTGGTGGTGGTGGTGGTGGTGGTTCCACCTCCCCGTGGAGCAGAGAGCGCTTCCTAGTGCTACATGCTAAAGCTAGAATGAACGAGGCTGCCAGGGCCGCTAATGTTGGCTGGTTTAAAGCAGCCTTCTAGTAATCTAGCATGTTATGAATAAAACCCTGTCCATTTGTGGACGGGGGGCAGGTGGAGTGCTTTGACCCACGTTTGTGGGACTGGGAAACACGGGAGTCCTCAGACCTGCTGCTGTTCCCTGTCTAAGCAACACACCTGGATGCTTTAACCAATAACAGCAGCTGAAGCCAACATGGAGGACATGAGGTCGTTCACATGGAAGTCAAGTGTGCTTTTATTTAGTTTATCCTGTTTTATTGTGATACAATACTCCTATTGTGGGCCAGTGTGTTGTCTGCTTCTGCAACAGAATAATAAAAGTAAAAGGTAGAGAGAGAAAAAGAGGGGAAACTCCCCTTTGAAGGTGGATCAGTTCAGTGCTTCATTCTAACACTGGAGTGGCCTCTTCAGCACACACATCTTTGTTGAGAGGATCTTTGATATTTGACTGAAACCTTTGAGTTTTGGTCGACTAAAACTATCAAGGATAGAAATGACTAACATGGGACTAGAACTAAGAAGCATTTAGTCCAAAGACTGAGACTAAAACTAAATCTAAAATGCCTGCCAAAAACAACACTGCTCCTGAGAGGTGAACCAGCAGGTTCCTCCTGGCCAGGCTTCCCTTCAAACCCTGAACTCCCAGTCAGAGGTCACTGGTATCAGGACGGTGGGTGGGATCTCTCTCTGTCAATCAAGGCTTCTGCTTCAGGCTCTGTGGCGTCCCCATAAAAAGGGGTGTGTAACGCGTCATGTGACTCTTAGGAAACGGACGGATCGCGTGCCGCCTCCTTTCGTCCAGAAGAACAAGTGAGTGTGATGGAGGTCAGGAACATCAAACAATTATGACAGCAAAAAGCAGCACAGCTGCTGCCAAGGAGGGGAGAGAGGAATGCTGGGAGAAGAGCAGCGATGGCGTCAGGTCATCAGTTCCTGATGTACTTGACCTGTGAGTGCTGGCGCCCCCTGCAGGAACCCTCTGAAGGAACCAGGTTCATCAGCTCATCCACACGCAGGTGTTGGTCTGCTGATCAATGCAGGACCTAGAAATGTAGCCTGAGGCTTCCCAGAAGGCCTCTGTTGTAGCCATGGGGGCCACTGGGACTACAAACACGCTCAGTACTCAGTGAGAGCGAGTACAACTTGGCCAGTAGCAGTGTGCAGTATTCTTGCTCAGGTTTACTGCATCCCATCTGAATGCATGCAGGTTCCGTTCACACAGTTGTGCTGCTGTGAGCGCGAGGCTCCTTTCAGTGGCGTTCCTCACACACGGCTGCTCCAGCAGGCTGGAATAATGAGGGCTTCCCTCAGCTGGGGGCCTGGAGCGTTGATAGGAGTGACGTCAGGAGAGGTAGCGGATCACTCCGGTCTCTGAACGCTCTCTCCCTCTGAAGAGAACCTCGCTCAGTGATGGCGCCGAGGTCCACCGGATCGTTCAAAGATGGTGGTGCCGTTTTCAGAAGAGGTGGTGGGTGAAAGGGCAGCGCTTTTATAGCCGATTGAAGCAGAAACTCTGACCCTCACCTGCTCCGGACCAGGTGAGGTTCACCACATCAGTTACCATGGTGATCCAGCCAGGTCAGAAGAGAGACGCCTTCATGACGCTGAGAACCCCGGCTCTGGTCTCCACACCTGGCTCACCACTCACCTCTCCTCCTGGTGCAGCTTCAGCTGACGTTTCATTTCTGGTCATCAGCACTTCCAGCCACTGTGATGACACCTCAGATACGTTGTACTTGATTTACAGTGACAGAAAATACATTAAATCAAATACACATAAAACCTTTTCGATAATGTAGTAGCATCAGCAGTAGTACTGTATTTTTACTGAATATTGGTATTTTGCTCCTGTGCCTCCACGTTCACATGCAGCAGCACTGATCAATCAATGTAGATCCTCCTTGTTACTGTTATTTGTTGTTGCTTTTATTGTTTGTTGCTATGTGTCTATGCCCCTCCTCTGTTGGATGGCGGAACACGAGTGAAGACCGCCATGGTCTGTATCAACATGAACATGCAGTGCGGGGTTCACCCTGGACAGGTCACCAGTCCGTCTCAGGGCCATCAGGAGTTCAGTATCTTGCTCAAGGACGCTTGGACACGGTCACTGGGGGAAGTGGGGATCGAACCAGCGACCCTTCAGTTGTTAGACAGCCGCTCTACCTCTGAGCCACGCTGCCCCCACTTCCCTCTTATCTTGTGATTTGGTAAACAAAGTTGGCCTGACGTGGGTTTTACTGCTGGATTGTGAAAGTTGTTGCAATTGGCTGAGTGGGAAGAAGGCGGGGCTTTCTCCAGCTGTGTGCCAGGAAAGAAGTGAAAAGGCTGCTGAGAAGGAATGAACACACACACACATACACACACGCAGACACATGCACACACACACACACACATACACAAGCACACGCATACACACACACACATACACACACACACACACACACACACACACACACACACACACACACACACACACATAAACACACGAGTTTTGTTTCCAGAACCTTGAACGCTGCCAAACATGTAGATATTTTCATCAGGGTTCATCCAGGTTCACGCACACACACTCTCGCTCCCTCTCTCACATGGAAACTCTCATGATTGTGTCAAGTATGTGTGTGTGTGTGTGTGTGCGTGCGTGTGCGCGCGCGCGCGCCTTCCCCTCTGGGCACAGCAGTTTGGAGGGAGGAAGGGGTGGAGCCAGGGCAGGGGCGTGGCCAGTTCCCTCCCGTGTGTGACCAGCCTGAAGGGAAAGTCCTCACTTCAACCTCAGAGCCTGACGGAGAGCAGCAGTCACACCGCTGGTCTTCATCCCCCTCCTCTTCCTCAGGTGTGCTCTCATGGCGGCCTCCTCCAAGTCCTCTCAGACGGCCAAGAACTTGGCCATCGCCCTGCTGGCGCTCTGGTCCATCATCTCGCTGGTGGTCATCGTGGTGTGGGCGACGTCTCCAGACTTGAAGAGCTCAGCCCAGTGCCGCTCTGAGCTGCAGGACGTGACAGAGAAGCTAGAGGGCGCCAAAGTGGTGTGGGGCAAGAACAAGGTGGCACTCGAGGAGATGGTGAGGGCGGCAAGGGAGGAACAGGGCCAGCTCAGAGCCCAGGTCCTGGAGTTGCTGGGACACCTCAACGCCACCAACGCCTCACTGGATGAGTGCCGGCAGGAAAAGGTGAGCAGGCAGGAAGAGACCTGGTATCTAATTACTTTGTAACTGAATGATACTCAAGTACACCAGTCAACTATATTACTCACTGATGATGTCACAGCTCTACAACTCTGACTTACTGGGAAGAGACAACCGAGTGGTTTCTCTTTGCTGCTGTTTGAAGTCAAAGTTTCAGTTACACTTTGGCGTCACGAGAAACAGCAACTAGTTTGGGTTCCTTCCTGTTAGGGAGGTGTGTGTGTGTGTGTGTGTGTGTGTGTGTGTGTGTGTTTGTGTGTGTGTGTTTGTGTGTATGTTTGTGTGTATGTGTGTGTATGTGTGTGTATTTGTCTGTGTGTATGTTTGTGTGTATGTGTGTGTATGTGTGTGTGTGTATTTGTCTGTGTGTATGTTTGTGTGTATGTGTGTGTATGCTTGTGTGTGTGTGTATGTGTGTGTATGTTTGTGTAAGTGTGTTTATATTTGTGTGTGTATGTTTGTGTGTATGTTTGTCTGTGTGTATGTGTGTGTATGTTTGTGTGTGTATGTTTGTGCGTGTATGTATGTGTGTGTGTATGTTTGTGTATACGCGTGTATGTGTGTGTATGTATGTTTGTGTGTATGTGTGTATGTTTGTGTGTTTGTGTATGTTTGTGTGTTTGTGTATGTTTGTGTATGTGTGTGTATGTTTGTGTGTATGTGTGTATGCTTGTGTGTGTATGTATGTGTGTGTATGTTTGTGTGTAAGTGTGTTTATATTTGTGTGTGTATGTATGTGTGTGTATGTTTGTGTGTACGCGTGTATGTTTGTGTGTATGTATGTTTGTGTGTGTGTATGTTTGTGTGTGTGTGTGTGTGTGTGTGTGTGTGTGTGTGTGTGTGTGTGTGTGTGAGGGAGCAGAGGTGGCTGCTTCAACAGAATATTTGATTTTGACTTGTTAAGTAAACCTGGGAGTGTTGGAGAGGAGGCCACATGCTCTGGTTCTCCTGCTGCGCTCCGTCCAGGCTCAAGCTTCAACTTCACTCGGGACATCTTTCTCTGGCTTTAGTGTTAGTTGTCATGGCTATGTCGTGTGTATGCTAGTGACTGTCGTTGCCATGGAGATGACAATGTTTCTACCTGGCAGTGGTGGATGTTTATATTTATTGATGCTTGGTTGCGTGTGGAGCGGCTGACAGACCTAAAGGCATGATGTGTGGACCTGGTGAACCCACCAAGCCCGAACTGAAAATAGAAAAATATTTCAGCATAGCTGCCAAAACCCAACCCCAAGCAGCCCCGCCCACCTCACCAAACACTAACGGCTTCCATCTGTAACAGCCAGTGATTCGTGGCTTCACTCTAGCCAAGGATTGAACATTCATGTTAACCTGCGGAGGTCAGAGGTCAGAGTCCCCTTCCCTCCATTCTCTTCCCTCTGTCAGACGCAACATTTCCAGCCTCAGAGTCTCACAGTGGCTGGGTGGAAAAAGTGAGTGTTGCCTTCCTCCTCCTCCGGTGGTTCACCATGACTCATCCCTCCATACTTTTTCTCCCCACCACATTTTTGTTCATCCTGGAGTCTTTCCCCAACAATCCTTCATTACTGAGTCAGAAAACTGCTAACACACTCCACATTCCAACAAAACAGCAACACCCAGAATGCAACACTGCAACAAAAGGTGTCTAAAACTAAACACTTCAAATACTTCAGTTGTATTTTTCTTTTTCTAATTTTCAAGTGTGTTTTTGAAGTTTAATATGGCAAACAAAAGATAATACGTGTGATCGCGATCACCAGATATCAATACCTTGATTTGTTGCTACGTTCCAAAGAGGACACAATTTGCATAACTTCCCCCTGTAGTTGGGGTCATGACATCATCATCATCCTAGTTTGGACTGCTTTTGTTGTAACAAATGATCAAACTGATGCTGAAACAATGACATCATGATGGTGATTTGGACCATTCATGGTGTATCAGGTCTGTCACCATGACAACAAGCGATTAACCTTTAATAACAACAACAACAACAACAATAAAAAAAAAAAATCCATCCATCCATCATCCATCATCCCTCCATCATCCCTCCCTCCATGTTCCCCCTCTTCTCCTGTTGAGGGTGGTGGGGTGGAGCCTATCCCAGCAGCCTTCCCCCTGGACAGGTCACCAGTCCATGGCAGGGCCAACACATAGAGACAGACAACCATTGGCTCTCCCAGCCACGCCTACGGTCAATTTAGAGTCTGGATTAACCTGGTCCCTCTTGATGTCTTTGGACTGTGGAGGAAGCTGGAGTACCAGAGAGAACCCAGCAGGAACAGGGAGAACATGGAGACTCACCCAGAAAGACCCCGTGCTGCAGCCGGGGCTCCACCCACAACCTTCTTGCTGGGGGCCACAGTGAGGACCACTGCTCCACCCTGCTGGCCCACAATAATAATAATAACTTGCATTGGAGTTATAAGGTGCTTTACATAACCATGAGGAAACCAGTCAGGGAAAGGAGGGGTGGAGACAAGCAGACAAGGGGAAAGGCCAGTCGGTCCATCTGAGAGACGCTTTGAAAGTGTCCAGGGTCGGGGGTTGTGGATATCAGGAAGGAGGGAGTTCCAGAGGGTTGGTGCGGCCTCACTGAAGGCTCTGTCCCTGAAGCGCTTCAGTCTGGAGCGGGGGATGGACAGCTTTAAAATGATGTTTTCATGAACTTAAGAACACGCTTTGCATCTTTACATCGACTTTGTAGGAAGAATTCAGAACCTCACTCCAGACACACCTGAGCAGCTGCAGGGTTCATAACAATGTTCTAGGGGTTCTGGGATTTTCTGGGTGTCCTTGAAGATGAAGTGGTAGGACATTTATGATTGATGACGATGTCAGTTAGTCAGAGATCAGAGCTCGACTTCAATGATGACACTTCAACAGGTGATTCCACTGATTAACACTCCTCTGTGGCTGAAGGTGAGTTAATCAGTGGAATCACCTGTTAAAGGGTTGGGTTGGAAGGAAAACCTGCACACACATGGCCCTCCATGGCACATGGTTCCCTACCCCTGTGCTAGAGAGAGAGGACAGATGAGGGGACAGATGAGGGGACACACTGGGACCAGGAGACCAGCAGCATCTCAGGCTGGGACATTCTCTGGACTTTTTCTTTAAGACTCGTGAGCTAACTTGAAACTCATGTTTGATGAAAGGAATGTTGGCGTCCGGCAGCATCCTGCTTTCACTCAGCTAGCAGCCCAACCCAACCTGTCCACGTTCCTCATGCGTTCACAGAGGTCAGCAGGACGAGTGAGCACATGATGTGGTGGCAGCAACAATTTTGTAAAAAGTCTTGATGGTGTAACATCGTGGAACAGGGGTCGTCTGAGCCTCATCATCACATGATGAAGAGCAGAGTTAAAAATATCACTGGTAGAGGAAGAGGGGCGGAGCCACACCAGCAGGTTATTCGGGTTCCTTCAGAACAGAGTTGACACAATCAAACATGACAATCTTTCATCACCAATGTGGAAGTGGGGCTATGACATTACTTGCTAATTATCACGAGATGTTGATGATTAAACCCTCTCCATCAGACTCAGATGATTAAAGTCTAGTGGCTGAGCGATGAGAAACACCTGGGCAGAATTTTGCGTCGGTGGGTTCATTTGTTCCGTATCATTTCCTGTTTTGACTGCAAGGTAGCAGAGCCTCACCTCCAGACGGCCTCATGATGAGAGTCCTAATGTAAAAAGTTCATGGTCTGAAAAACCCAGCTGGATGGCTGAAGATTCAGAGCGTCATGCTGGAGTGAGGAGAGCACGTGTAGTCTGTCAGTGATGGCGTGTTTGTTTGGTTCTGCAGGGAGTCCTGTACGGGAACATCAGCCTCCTGCAGGAGATGGTGGAACAGTTTCGTCAGACAGCAGCCAACCTCACGGCTCAGCTCGGCCTGAAGGAAGGTAAGAGGGAAGGAAAAACGCCGTCACTGCCATGAAAGGACACTTTCTCAGTGGTGGTATTCTTAGCCGTTACCATGACGACCTGTGAGTCAGACTAAATAAACACTCAGGATTGGAGGGTAGGAAAAATGCAGGAGTGTTCTGCTGCAAGAGGCCCAGAGAACGTCTGGTTCAGTGACATCACGCCTGGGAGGAGATTCAGTTTGATGAAAATAACTTTGAGAATCTGCTGAGAAGAAAACGAGAGTAGAAAAGTAGGACAGAAGGAAGCAGGGATGAGAGAGGAAGGCAGGAACGGGACAACAGCCAGACAGAAAATGGAGGAAAGAGAACTGTTTCTGCAGCTTTAGGAATAAAGAAAGGAAACATGTCAAGTCCAGTCAGGTTCATTAGTGAGGCACCAAACTCCAACCAAAGTTCTGTCCTGACTCTGTCCAAGTAGAGCAGGTCCAACACCTCCCTCCTTCAATGAACCTCCACCCAACAATTCTCCATCAGCAGCACATCCTGCAACAGCAGCCACCAGAACCTTCCTTTACCAGCAGGAAGGTGGAGCAGATCCAGGATCAGTGGGGACGGAGAGAGAGCAGGAGAGCAGGACAGAGACAAAGACAGAGAATGGAGGAGGACAGAGAGACAGTAGGACAGAGAGGGACAGAGATAAAGAGGGAGAGACAGAAAGGAGGAGAGACTGATGGACAGACGGGGACGTGAGCAGGTGGAGCTACGGGTGGCAGCTGGAGCCTCTTCAGGTCTGGAGCCTCCTCCAGCAGCACCAGGATCTGGGATGAGGGGAGAAGAAGAGGAGTTAGTAACACGTCTGAGGACAGGAGGAGGAGAGAGAAGCCCAGTGCATCATGGGAGATCCCAGCAGTCTGAGCCTAGAGCAGCAGATCTAAGGGCCAGCCTAAGCAGTCCTGACTATAAGCCTGATCAACAAGGAGGTCTTAAGTCTGCTCTTAAACCTAGAGAGGGGGTCTGGGTCCTGGACTGAAACTGGGAGACGGTTCCACAGGAGGGGATCCTGATAGCTGAAGGCTCTGGCTCCATTCTACTGTTAGAACTCTAGGAACCAGCAGGAACCCTGCATCCTGGGAGTGAAGGGTTCTAGCTGGATCATAGGGGACTAGGAGCTCTGTTAGGAATGAAGGAGCCTGACTGTTGAGGACTTTGATGGTAGAGGAAGAATTTTAAATTCTGTTCTGAATCTGACAGGGAGCCATGCAGAGAAGCAGTCCAGGAGAGACCTGGTCTCTGCTACCAGTTCTAGTCAACACGCGGCAGCAGCGTTCTGGACCAGCTGGAGAGTCTTTAGGGACTTATTAGTCCAGCCTGGTAGGAGGGAGGTGCAGTAATCCAGCCTGGAAGTGACAAAAGCAGGGACTAGTTTTTCTGCATCTTCTTGAGCCAGGATGTGTCTGATCTTAGCGATGTTACGTAGATGGAAGAAGGCGTCCTGGAGGTTTGTTGAAGGTGGGAGTTGAAGGATCCTGGTCAAAGAGAACTGCTAGGTTCCTACGGTGGTGCTGGGGGCCAGGGTGGTGCCATCCAGGGTACCTGTCTCATCAGATCAGGTGGTCCTCAGGTGTTTGGGCCCAGCACAAGAACTTCAGTTTATCAGAGTTTAATAAAGGAAATGATGGTCCTCCATGTTTGCTGTCCTTCAGACAGGCCTCCAGTTCAGTCAGCTGGTTTGTTCCATGTGGATCATTGATGAGTTCAGCTGAGTGTCGTCTGCATAGCAGTGAACATTAATGGAGTGTTTCCTGATCATGTGACCTAGAGGAAGCAGGTCCAGGGTGAAGAGGACTGGTAGGCTGAAGCCCTCAGGAGAGATGAGACGGAGCAGCAGCAGGACCCCGTCTGACTCGATTCATAAAGTTGTTTTTGAACAGTAATCAGTGAGGCCCCACCCTCAGGAAGACTCCAGTCCAGAAGCGTTCCGACATGAATCAAAGCACCGTGCTGCTAACAGCTCAAGGTGATTGATGGGTGGAGGCCTTGGTCTCACTGGAACTTGATATTTTGGTGCCTGAAGAAATCAAGCTGAAAGGGTTAAAGTGATACTTCACCCAAAAAAGTGTATTTGATACACTCTGTAGAAGGACGTGATGGTCCATGGTATCAAAGCTGCACTGAGATCTAATAAGACCAGTACAGAGACCAGTCCCTCATCTGGTACCTGTAGGAGGTCACTGGTAACTTGGAGGGAAATGTCGCATGACGTCATTGTAGCTGGCGAGGCAGCAGCTGGTTTTATGGCATCACACTACAAACCGTTTTATCAAACCAATCAGCAAGCTTGGAGGAGATGTGGGTGTGGTTTAGGTGTGAGTGTCAGACTCGGGTGTCCTCCAGGTCCAGACTGGGTCTGGATGGACCACATACTCAAAAACGTCTTCATCATCATATCACAAGTGTCACCTACATTGCAGTCGTGTTTCTGCAGCATAAATGCACTCACGATGTTCCGTCAGCAGAACAGATAAACACAAACTTCGATGTGCCATCTGATGATGTCATCAGGTTTTTAACAGTGATCAGAATGAACATGGTTTTCTGTGTCTGCTGATCCAATGAGCTCCTTCACAAGAAAACACACACTATCATCTCGTTTGATTCCACCAACACAGTTTGTCTTTTTTAAGAACATTGTTCTGTATTTTGACACCAAGATTTACAGAGAATGTTTTCAATATTATTTTGCTTCCCTGTTTTCTTGTCATCAGCATGGATGAGAAGACGGTGAGTGTCTGACGTCTTTTAAAAGAAAAATAAATTAAAATGTGAATCACCTCAGAAGAATTCAGGTTTCAAAACCATAAAACTACTGACAACCATGAGTTGAGTCCGCCATCTTGTTATGGGGCAGGATGGAAACGGTTCTCGGATCGGCTCAAGCCAAGCGTACCATCCTCCTGAGACGTTCCAGCACCCTACAGTAACCAGTGTCATCTAACATTTGAAAACAGAAATGTCCATCTGAGTTTCATTATTTCAACCTGGCATCAACACATCAGGAGCTTTTTTGTGTCATCGACTGCACTTTAGTTGGCGAGGTGTTTCAGATATGGTAGATGTATAGATAACGTGACCAGAAGGCGTTACAATCGGCACTCTGACAGGAAGCACTGGACCACGTGGTGTTTGTGTGCTGCATTCAGGACACCAAACTCTCCGTGTGATGATACAAGAGACTAGACATGACAGATACAAGCATTTTGTGGCGTGTTGCTGGCATGCGTCGACTGTCTGGCAGTCGCCGGCGCTCTTCAGCAGAACCACCACATCACATGGTTCTTGAAGGAGGTTGGTAGGAAACTCTCCTCCCGGGCGGATGATGAGGTCAGGCGTTCCGTTGACAAACAGAAAGGTATTTTCCATCACTGATATCACCCAGTCGTCCAAACAGCAGCCTGATGGGAAGGAGAGGAAGACTAATAATGGGGGCACTTCCTGTCCTGAACATTCGCAGGAAACCATCAAGTTCCTGTATGAAGCAGATATGAGAGCAGCATTGTGTTCGTGGCGAGCTCCGATAAACATCGAGCTCCGTTTAATGACAAAACAGCAGCCCAGAAGCGACTCAGGCAGGAAATCTGTCCAACACGCCACCAACCAAGAGTGACAAGGTTGTGCTCCTGTGATGTCGAAGCGGCGAGGCCATCAGTCCCGACCTGCAGGCGTATTGAGAGAACACCTGTCGTCTCCATGGAAACATGAGAGAATCAGGAAGAGCATCCACCATCAGCCTTATCATCACGAATCAATCACGCCATCAGCTGATATCCTGTCGTTTCTATTTGAGGTCGTTTCATGTGTAAAGGTTTAGCAACATGGCCGTCACACCTATAGGTTAACCGCTGATTCAGGGTGCGATGGTCATTCAGCTGTCAGCTGACAGATGAGATTTACTGCTTCTGATGTACATTAGATTCAGGAAATATTTTAGTAACGACCCATCCTGACTTCATTGTAAGGGTGGGGCAAATACAACGGTGGCAATATATCGCCATGCTGCATCCAGTGACACACCGGTAATACACCAGTTCCACATATGAGCGTGCTGATGCGTGAGCTGTCGTTCTTGGTCAGGAAATCTCCAGAACGTCTCAAGGGAATTTTTCAGATTTAAAATTATGCGAGCAAAAATTACTCACTTCAGCTCGACCTTTAACCTCAAAAACAAATGACTTTCATCTGCAGATTCATGGCTTCTGGTGTCAGCGCTGATGTGTTGCCATGGTGATGCAGGACCATAGATGGACTTGACATCTTGCTCTGGAATCATAAACATTGGAACATTGTTCCTGATTTCAGTAGAGAGCTGACACTTGTGCTGAGGAATCCTCCAATGTCCATCTGTTCAATGCACTGAAAAAAGTACTGGCACAATAAAGTTATGAGTGACATTCATGAATTAAAGTTTTTACTTCCAAGCAAAACAAAGTGGGACAGACTGGAAAAAGGCAAAGAAACGAGAGCGTGTGGAACAAAGAGAAATGCTAGCCAAGGAATGTCAGTCACCTTTCAAAATAAAATAATACATGAATCCAGCTCTGTTGTTCCCCATCTCCACTGTTTGTGTTCTCAGAGGTCATTGAATCACTGCAGCAGAACCTGACCCAGGCCGTCCACCGCACCGAGTCCTGCTTCAGCCTGAAGGCGGCGGCCGACAGTCAGATGATGGCGGCGCAGAGTCAAACCCGAGCCTGCGAGTCCAGCCAGCAGTACCTGCAGAAGCAGCTGTGAGTTCTTTGAGCAGCAAGGGCACCTGCTAACGCCACGCCCACTACTTCACTATATCATAGCATGGGGCGGGGCCAAGCTGTGCAAATGATTGACAGCTTCCTGTCATCAGAAGGCTGTTAACAAATTGATTTTCCCTTCAAAAACTTAAAAACAGAACAAATAAAAAAGCTCTGGAAACCAGGTCCCTCTCCAGCTTGGTTCTAGAGCGTCTCAACTCCTCTGGCAGGTGATTCTGTATGTGAGCAGCGTAGAGGCTAAAGCACCTCCACCATGTTTTTACTGACTCTTAAACTACTTGTGGTCCAGAACCAGCTGACCTTACAGGGCTAGAGGGTGAGTGCTGCATCAGGAGATCTGTTGGACCGAAACCACTGAGGGACTTGTGGACTAGCAGTAATATTCACACAGCCTGAGACAATAGCATTCGTCAAGTCCGTCATATTTCGTTATCATGATTCTGTTATAATGTACGAGTTGAGGAATTGAGGATGACACCACGGCTTGAATTTTACGGTCTAAAGACAGATAACTGAGTTCAACAACACCTTTGAGTCTTGCATCTGACGGTTCTCCTCGGGGATTATCACCGCGACCGGCCCCAGCAGCCTTACGACCGCAGCTCATGACAGCCACCTCGACCTTGGCAGAGCGGACCATGGTCCATTTGGACTCAATGTCCCCCACCGCCCACCGGGATGCGGTCAAAGCTCTGCCAGAGGTGGGAGTTGAAGATCATCCTGACAGGTTCTTCTGCCAGGCGTTCCCAGCAAACCCTCACTACTCGTTTGGGCCTGCCGGGTCTGCGCGGCGTCTTCGCCTGCCTCCTGATCCAACTCACCACCAGATGGTGATCAGCTGACAGCTCAGCTCCTCTCTTCACCTGAGTGTCCAGAACATACGGCCATAGGTCAGATGATACGACTGTAAAATCAATCTTAGACCTGCGACCTAGGACGTCCTGGTGCCACGTGCACCGGTGGACATCCTTATGTTCTAACATGGTGTCTGTTATGGACAAACTGGGACTCATACAGAAGTCCAATAACTGAACACCACTCAGGTTCAGGTCGGGCCTGCCGCTCCACCCAATCACCCCCTCCAGGTCACTGTTATTGCCCACGTGAGCATGGAAGTCCCCCAGTAGGACAATGGAGTCCCCAGTTGGGACACCATCCAGCACCCTTCCCAGGGACTCCAAAAAGGGTGGATACTCTGAGCTGCTAAGCACAGACAACAGTCAGGACCCGTTCCCAGATCCAAAGGCGCAAGGAAGCGAGCCTTTCGTCCTCTGGGGTAACCCCAACGTACAGGCAGAGAGTCTGGGGATGATCAGAAAGCCCACCTGCTGTGGTCTGATCACCTGTGGTCGGTGCTCCCACTCGGCCGTGACGCGTCTCCTGGGATCAGAACTCACCTCCCAGGGGTCCGGATAAACACAAGAAATACTTCTGAGTACATTTTCATGTATTGACCTGCTGCAGCTTCTAGTGGCGGCCAGCAGCACACGTGAGTCCGTGGCTCAGAACCTGCAGAGATGAAACACGTGTATTTGTTGCTGTGTCGATCAACTCAACCCTCAGGCACCGACACGCTTGATACTGAAGGAAGAGAGGGAGAGAGACCAGCTGATGGCCGAGAGACATTCACTCCTAAGGTGAAGCAGAGGAGAGAGAGATGCCAACCATGCTGCTTCCCTGCAGGTTCCTGACGAACCAAACCAGCAAATACTTGTTTCAGGAAGAATACGAATAAGAATAAGAATGTCTCTCTCACCTTTCCACATGATCTAGTGATGTAATTAACACGCCGCTGTGGGTGTGCTCAGCGGTGGCATTCCCTCTTAAACAGAGGACAGCAGCTGATGAGGCTTCTCACTGTGGTCCAGGACTGAAAGTGGTTTCAGTGATCGCAGGGCACACCAAGTAGGATCACATCTGGTATTGATGCTGACCATGAGGGATCGATCACTCGGTACTGGTCTTAATAGCGGGCATGAAAAGGACTTCTGTGACTCGGTGTGTCTTTACAGGCATAAATGTAAGGAGGCAGAGTCTGTGGCTCCTCCCCAGACACAGCAGGATGTCTCCATCCCCCTTGAAGACTCAGCCACCAGCTTGCCCCTGGCTGGGATTTTGACGCTGCTCGCCTGCTGCAGCCTTCATCTGATGACCTGTGAGTACAACACGTCACTGACACACCTCTGACAACTCACCTCCAGAAGCTGGGTGCTGTCCTGCTGCTACCATGCTGGTGTAGAGCTCCTCCCACATTGACCTGCTGCTGTAGCTGCTACTGGTTGGTGAAAAACCAAAACACATCAGAACTTGAACTGGTCCCTGCTGGAGATGATGTCAGAAAAGCTGCAGCTCATGACATCAGCAGGTCACAGGCATCAACCATACTGACCACACTGCACAGAGTGGCAAGGGGACATGTCTTAAGCACATATGCAATATGTAATTTGAATGTTTGCGTGTGTAGGAGCAGCATGGTGGTGGCGGCGGTCAATTCGACGGCGAGCACTGTGGTCCAGGGTGGAGGCGAAGCCTGGAGGGACTCAAAATGACTGCTGTAAAAACTTCCACACCAACAGATGGACAAGATCGCCATGGAGATGCTAATGTGTCCTGCTGTCATCAGAATGAACGGAGACAAACTTTGCTTTAACGTGAACTGGGAGATGCTGGCGTGCATCTCAGAGACTCTTCACCGCGTCTTTCTCTTGTCAGTTTCTTGACTGCCTCAGACGTCGAGACACTCGACTGCTGCTTCAGCTTCTCACTGTTGTTTTCTTTTTCAAACAAATCATCCATCAGTTTCTAGACTTCCATTCTGGAACACCGCCAGCAGTTCCAAAACCAACCTGCAGACACGCGAAACCATCCACGTTTACCTAGCAACAGAATTAAAGGCACAATTTTGCAAAATATTTACTTTGAAGACAACTGATTCAGGATCAGACCTGCGAAGGCAGACAAAAACTTGACTATTTCTGGTCATGTGACAAACGTCTTTCATCACTAGTGAGGAACCTTGTGTCCTTGAATGAAAGACGACTCATCACAGTCAATGTCAACAGAAGAGACACTGGCCCACTGCCCTTGTGGGGACCATGGGTCCCTGTTCTATTAAATCAATTACAGCATGACAAAGAATCAGACCAGCTGACCAACTTCTGGGTTTTGAAATAATCTGCCATCAGGGGCCAGAAATATTCAACCCAACAAGCCCCGCCCCTCCCATTGTTCTGGCCAGTCGGAGGAAAATACTCACTGAAGGTATCACCTGACCTGTAGGAGCGTCGCAGTGTGCAATGATGTCAGGAGAGACGATTCATGGGATCAGGTCTGTCCTTGCTGCAGGCGGGTTGACACATCTAGAAACTGACGGCTGACTGGAACCGTTCATACCTGATCGCTCATAAACACGTCCCATCATGCACCGAGCCTGTGGGAACATTCAGGGCCAGATGACCATCAGCATCTTTCAGTCAGAGGTGAAGGTTCCAGATGTGCTCGTGGTTTTTATCTGCTGTTTATTTTATTTTGTCTTGTTGCTTTTTGTGAACTCAGCATCAAACTTGCAGCTTCATGATTTGTTGTGACGCTGTTGGAGGTTTGATGTGTTGATGAGAAATAAACCTGAAGAGTTTCTACCACTGAGATTCAGTCCCCTTTGTTTAAACCACCTCACTCTAGAGTCTAGACACGAGTCACATGACCAACACCAGTTTAGGTGTTGAGAGAGAGAGAGAGAGCCCGCGAAGGGGTGCAACTCATCACCTGACACTGGACTCCATTTGTCTGAGTCCTACCAGCTTCACTGGAGTACAGAGAACCAGGACAGGAACCTTGTGGGGACTTCATGTTGACGATCATCAAAAGGAATTTTGCACTGCTAAAACTGGGCCAAAAGTATTTTTAATATTCCTCAACTACAACTATGAAAAACAAAACGGCCCAAATGAATTGAAGCTAATAATTAATTAATAATTAATCTAATTTTGCCTGCATTCACACTGCAGTTGAAACACGGATGCATCTCACTGGAACTGAATCTGATGCTTGTCCTCCTTGTGTCACCTGACAGGAAGCGTCTGATGGTTCAGGGTCGCCATATCATCACTGACGTCAAAATACACATGAAGCTTTCATTTGTTTCTCAGAGTCAGGTAGAGGGGTGTGTCCGTTTGCCTGACAGCAGACTGAGCCAACTCATGATTGAGAGCGGCGAGGACATTTGGCCGTTAGAACCAGCAGAGCAATACAACGACCCTTCGGGCAAAGACAAGTAAACACGCATCTCTGAGGACTTCAGGGGAAAAGGTGGCATGGAGGTTTGGCAAGAAGAAGTGGGAGCAGCAACGTCATTCATTCCAACGTCATTCCATTCATCCATCCATCATCCATTCATCATCCATTCATCATCCATTCATCCATCCATCCATCCATCCAACCATCCATCCATCATCCATTCATCCATCTATCATCCAATCATCCATCTATCATCCATCCATTCATCCATCTATCATCCATCCATTCATCCATTCATCCATCCATTCATCCATCATCCATTCATCCATCCATCATCCATTCATCCATCCATCCATCCATCCATCATCCATTCATCATCCATTCATCCATCTATCATCCAATCATCCATCTATCATCCATCCATTCATCCATCTATCATCCATCCATTCATCCATCCAACCATCCATCCATCATCCATTCATCCATCTATCATCCAATCATCCATCTATCATCCATCCATTCATCCATCTATCATCCATCCATTCATCCATCCATTCATCCATCATCCATTCATCCATCCATCATCCATCCATTCATCCATCCATCCATCCATTCATCCATTTATCCATCATCCATTCATCATCCATTCATCCATCCATCCATCCATCCATCCATCCATCCATCCATCATCCATCATCCATTCATCCATCCATCATCCATCCATTCATCCATCCATCCATCCATTCATCCATTCATCCATCATCCATTCATCATCCATTCATCCATCCATCCATCCATCCATCCATCCATCATCCATTCATCATCCATTCATCCATCCATCCATTCATCCACCATTCATCCATCATCCATCATCCATTCATCCATCCATCATCCATCCATTCATCCATTCATCCATCCATTCATCCATTCATCCATCATCCATTCATCCATCTATCATCCATCTATCATCCATCCATTCATCCATTCATCCATCCATCATCCATTCATCCATCCATCATCCATCCATTCATCCATTCATCCATCATCCATTCATCATCCATTCATCCATCATCCATCCATCCATCCATTCATCATCCATTCATCCATCCATCATCCATTCATCATCCATTCATCATCCATTCATCCATCCATCCATCCATCCAACCATCCATCCATCATCCATTCATCCATCTATCATCCAATCATCCATCTATCATCCATCCATTCATCCATCTGTCATCCATCCATTCATCCATTCATCCATCCATTCATCCATCATCCATCATCCATTCATCCATCCATCATCCATTTTCTAAACTGCTTATCCATTTCTCTCTCCACTGATAAACCAGGGAAAATCCCGCTCTCAGTGAATGTTTTTCAACCATCAGGGGTGGAGCCTATCCCTTCTGTCATTGGCTGAGAGGCGTGTTAACAATCAAAATCCATCCACCAAGAAAATAAACAGTAAAACTTGGAAATCAAATGTAGGATTGTGGACCTTTCCTGCTGCGCAGATTTCCTGTGTTGTACTTAATTTATCTTTGAGATGAGAACAAATGAAGTCTTTGCACTCGCCGCTCCTCCTTGTGTCTTGTTTTCTTCTCCAGAGGTGTTGAGGAGGAGCGGCGAGTACAAAGACTTCATTTGTTCTCATCTCAAAGATAAATTAAGTACAACACACACCAGCGTGGGTTGTTTCCAAAGGATTTATATGATTTCAGATATGAACTCAAAGCTTTTTCTCCCTACAGGTGAACTTTGACCCTAGTGCATGTTCAGTAGAGACAGAGGGAGAGCAGACAACTGCTGCCTCCACTAGGTGGCACTAAAGAACACACACGTCCTGTGTGATGTTTGTTCCACCAGTCTTACTTCCTGTAACCACCAGGTGGCACTATGACTCATTGAATTAATTCTTGACCTAATCTCTGCTCCTCCAGCAAGTTTAGTGTAGATCACCATTGTAGTTTGAAGCCATAGAGCAGGACAGGAAACAGGAAGTAGCTGTGTTATCCAAGTGTGTGTGTGTGTGTGTGTGTGTGTGTGTGTGTGTGTGTGTGTGTGTGTGTGTCGGAGAGACCTGCTGAGTTCAGCTGAACCGAACATGTACCACAGCATCAGCAGGTTGCATGTGGCATCTCCACTGACAGGAGGATGGATGAAGGCCATGGGGTCCTGGAGGGTCTCAGGTCTGCTGGTTAATGGCAAGCTCAAAAAGATGTTTCAATGTCAGAGATACTGGGAACACAGGGAGGCTGGGATTGGTCCATCTCTCTGCTCTCTTGTCGTTTGTTTCTTTTTCCATTTTGTCAGAGGTGCTGGGACACTCCTTCACCTGCAGCAACAAAACACACAGCAGAAGAAGAGTCTGTCTTTGAGGCAAAATGATAGCACCACATCTTTAAGTGAGTCACTGAGTCATTGAAGCAACAGAAATGCTGAGACTCTGTTAATGAGGGATCCTGGTAGGGTCACTGGCTCCAGTGCTGAGACGTCACTTACTGAACCCTAATTTGGTCTCAACTGGTTGATTAGACATCTTGATGATACTCATCGCCCCGGAAACAGAAAGTGTGTTCCAGTTTCATGAGGCTGTGACCACAGTGTGGTGCAGGGGGTGGGAGGTGTTGTTCATGATGGATGTCATCTTGGCCACCATCCTTCCGTCAGCCACCTCCTGGATGGAGTCCAGTGAACAGCCCAGGACAGAGCTGGCTCTCCTCACCAGTTTGCACTCCCCCCGCACACGAGGGCGTAGCGGAGTAGGGCCCTGCTAATCCTGAAGGACCTCTGGCTCCTCAGCAGGTGGAGGCGACTCTGGCCCTTCTGGTAGAGGGCGTTGGTGTTGTCAGTCCAGTTAATTGTTCATGTGAACACCCAGGTACTTGAATGAGTCCACTATCTCAATGTCCGAGCCCTGGATGTTCACAGCTGTGTGTGGGGGAGGTTTCCTATGGAAATCAATCACAAGCTCCTTGGTCTTGTTGGTGCTCAGCAGCAGGTGGTCATGCTCATGCAGTACTGCTCACACCAGTCCACAAAGTCCGTGATGACCCCTCCATACTCCTGCTTGTCCCCTCTGATAGGCAGCCAATGATCGCTGAGTCATCGGAGAGCTTCTGCAGGTGACAGAGGTCGGACTTTTAGTTGAAGTGCGCAGTGTAGAGGGTGAACAGGAACAGAGAGAGCACCGTCCCCTGGGGGGCCCCCGTGCTGCAGGTGACGTCTTACTTGTGACACACAGCCGTTCATCCTCACGTTTCGTGGTCTGTCAGAGAGGTGGTCAACTGTCCGGGCAGCCAGATGTTGGTCCACGCCGGCCTCCTCCATCTTCCCCTTTAGCAGTGATGGCTGGATGGTGTTGAAAGCACCGGAAAAGTCAAAAAACATGACCCCCACAATGCTCCTGGGGGACTCCAGGTAAGACAGGGCCTGATACAGCAGGTCGATGATGGCATCATCTACCCCGATGCCCGGTGATAGGTGAACTGCAGCAGGGCCAGCGCAGAGCTCACCACGGCGCAGAGGTGGCTGAGGACGATCCTCTCCATGGTCTTCATCAGGTGAAAGGTCAGGGTGACAGGTCTGTAGTGGCTCGGTTCAGTGGAATGAGTGATCTTAGGAACCGGCACTAAGTGGGAGTGTAAAGAAGGTCTGAGTTGTTCTGTCTCAAATGGGGAGGGTCCAGGTTCAGGTCCACACCTTGGCAGCTGCAGCTCTGCCCAATCCGAGTTCACTGGGGCTCAGCCAGTTGTCAATGTCCTGATCCTCTTCATTGTTTTAGTTGTCAAAGCGAACACGGCAACACTGACCTCTGACACACAGCACCACCGCTGGATAAAACAGGCCGTCCTGTCAGTGCGACACCGAGACTCAGCCTGACAGTCCTGGCAGACACAACAAGGAACAAACAAGGTCGATGTTGACCTTGGGGACCAGACTCTGGTGACCCCCAGGATTAACAGGTAAGGTGACGTGGACGAGGTCTGGGTTGAGCTTCGGAGGAAGGGCGAGGAGGCTGTGGAAGGAAGAGAGGGTAGATAGAGAGGAGACAGACCCTTTTACCACAAATGTGACATTACACCTCACTCAGGTTAAGTGGTTCAGTTCGGTCATTCTGTTTGAATCCCAAGCGCTCCCGCACTGCAGCTGTCACGTTTGGCTTTGAAACAGAGTCCATCATTCTTCCTATTCCTCCAACTGTCAACCAGTGTTTTCTCTGGCTTTACTCCTCAGACGGCTCTCTAGCTGCACCACACACAGACCGTGTGGCTGACAAGTGACACCAGTGTTCACTCCTCCTCATTACGCTAAGGAACCGAGAGGGGGCACCGCTACACCAGAGTGAACGCTCTCATCATCCAGTCTCATTGGAAGAGAGAGAGAGAGAGACAGGAGGAAATCAAATGTGCATACAAATGAAAAAACTATCGAGCTCATTTTTATTCGTCATGGGATAATTGATTCATTGCATACTGTGATAGACTTATGGATCTCTCCCAGGGTGGTGCTGGGGTGTGTCAGAGACAACGTTCTGCACTAAGCTGCTCAGAACAACTGGCTGTCATGAATCATCTTTCTCTCACATGCAGTCCTTGGTTCCATTGTGCCGATCACAATCCACAGAGTTTTGTTGTTTTTTTCGAGCTCTCATTTGTTGCTGTAGCGGTAAACAGATGCCGGAGTGTCTGCCACCGTGGCTGAGTACAACCCTGCCCTGTGACCACGCCCCCAGACACGGAGGGCCTGGGCAGGCGCCAACACATGCCTACGCCCACAAAAGTACATGCTGACGCACATGCCCATGCGTACACAAGACTGGTAAGCATCTGAATAGTGGAACAGAGCCATTTCAGACTGAGTTAATCTATAAAGCTTTGAATTCTCAGATATGGCACTGGTTCCAGTCGGTTCTGAGTGATGTGGCCAGTCAGTACTTTTGAGTCTGTGCTGGAGTCAGCTGCAGGCAGAGTTTCCATCTGTCCTTCCATCTGCTTAAGTGTCTCTCTGCTGGGGGGCTCAGGACCATGTTGCAGGTGAGGGACAGGTCGTGATGAGATGTCCTCCTCCTGGTGTAGGCGGACAGCATAATCTAGACCTGAGCTGGTGGCTCTCCTGGTCCACATAGACTAGGGTGCCGGTCTGGTGTTGGGTGTTTAGTCCTCAGGGGGACCAGCTCCTGCCTCTGTGTTGCTGTAGTCAAACTGCAACAGTCCAGTTGACTATGATGCTGAAATTAAGAAACAAAGTTGGGAGCCATTTTGAAATCTGACTGTAGTGAATCTGAATTCCTCCACCTTCCATTCATGGACCTCACATTCACTGTCCCCCCTGGCGTCGACAGCTCTTCAGGTCACTTGTTAGGAACTGAGCTGAACTTGTATCCTTTACCAACCTCACATCAGTGTTTATTCTGGACACTTTGTAAATATTTGTTTCACCAACCAGGTGTTTCCTCCTCCACCTCCATCAGGATGTTTTGGGGGATATTTGATCTCCACGCTGGACTCTTGTAGTGGAGATTGTAGTAGAATATAACTAGCTACAAGGATACTCCTTTACCTGGATGGTGCAGTGGAGCAGTCGTCCTCCCTGTGGCCCCCAGCAAGAAGGTTGTGGGTGGAGCAGTGGTCCTCCCTGTGGCCCCCATCAAGAAGGTTGTGGGTGGAGCCCCGGCTGCAGCACGGGGTCTTTCTGGGTGAGTCTCCATGTTCTCCCTGTTCCTGCTGGGTTCTCTCTGGTACTCCAGCTTCCTCCACAGTCCAAAGACATCAAGAGGGACCAGGTTAATCCAGACTCTAAATTGACCGTAGGCGTGGCTGGGAGAGACAATGGTTGTCTGTCTCTATGTGTTGGCCCTGCCATGGACTGGTGACCTGTCCAGGGGGAAGGCTGCTGGGATAGGCTCCACCCCCACCACCCTCAACAGGAGAAGAGGGAGAACATGGAGGGATGATGGAGGGATGGATGGATGGATGGAGGGAGGGATGATGGATGGATGATGGATGGATGATGGATGGAGGGATGATGGATGGATGATTGATGGATGGATGGATAGATGGATGATGGATGGATGGATAGATGGATGGAGGGATGGATGGATGATGGATGGAGGGATGATGGATAGATGGATGGAGGGATGATGGATAGATGGATGATGGATGGATGGATGGATGGAGGGATGGCTGGATGATGGATGATGGATGGATGGATGATGGATGGATGGATGATGGATGGAGGGATGATGGATAGATGAATGATGGATGGATAGATGGATGGAGGGATGGCTGGATGATGGATGGATGATGGATGGATTGATGGATGGAGGGATAGATGGATGATGGATGGAGGGATGATGGATGGATGGATTGATGGATGGAGGGATAGATGGATGATGGATAGATGGATGATGGATGGAGGGATAGATGGATGATGGATGGAGGGATGATGGATGGAGGGATAGATGGATGGAGGGATAGATGGATGATGGATGGAGGGATGATGGATGGAGGGATGATGGATGATGGATGGAGGGATAGATGGATGATGGATGGAGGGATGATGGATGGATGATGGATGGATTGATGGATGGAGGGATAGATGGATGATGGATGGAGGGATGATGGATGGATGGATTGATGGATGGAGGGATAGATGGATGATGGATGGAGGGATGATGGATGGATGATGGATGGATTGATGGATGGAGGGATAGATGGATGATGGATGGAGGGATGATGGATGGATGATGGATGGATTGATGGATAGAGGGATAGATGGATGATGGATGGAGGGATAGATGGATGATGGATGGAGGGATGATGGATGGATGATGGATGGATTGATGGATGGAGGGATAGATGGATGATGGATGGAGGGATGATGGATGGATGGATTGATGGATGGAGGGATAGATGGATGATGGATAGATGGATGATGGATGGAGGGATGATGGATGGATGGATTGATGGATGGAGGGATAGATGGATGATGGATGGAGGGATGATGGATGGATGGATTGATGGATGGAGGGATGATGGATGGATGGATTGATGGATGGAGGGATAGATGGATGATGGATGGAGGGATGATGGATGGAGGGATAGATGGATGATGGATGGAGGGATGATGGATGGATGGATTGATGGATGGAGGGATGATGGATGGATGGATTGATGGATGGAGGGATAGATGGATGATGGATGGAGGGATGATGGATGGAGGGATAGATGGATGATGGATGGAGGGATGATGGATGGATGATGGATGGATTGATGGATGGAGGGATAGATGGATGATGGATGGAGGGATGATGGATGGATGGATTGATGGATGGAGGGATAGATGGATGATGGATGGAGGGATGATGGATGGATGATGGATGGATTGATGGATGGAGGGATAGATGGATGATGGATGGAGGGATGATGGATGGATGATGGATGGATTGATGGATGGAGGGATAGATGGATGATGGATGGAGGGATAGATGGATGATGGATGGAGGGATGATGGATGGATGATGGATGGATTGATGGATGGAGGGATAGATGGATGATGGATGGAGGGATGATGGATGGATGGATTGATGGATGGAGGGATAGATGGATGATGGATAGATGGATGATGGATGGAGGGATGATGGATGGATGGATTGATGGATGGAGGGATAGATGGATGATGGATGGAGGGATGATGGATGGATGGATTGATGGATGGAGGGATAGATGGATGATGGATGGAGGGATGATGGATGGATGGATTGATGGATGGAGGGATAGATGGATGATGGATGGAGGGATGATGGATGGATGGATTGATGGATGGAGGGATAGATGGATGATGGATGGAGGGATGATGGATGGATGGATTGATGGATGGAGGGATAGATGGATGATGGATGGAGGGATAGATAGATTTGATATTTAATCTCTTCAGCTTTCATTGGATGTCTTCCTGCTCTCAGGCCTCGGGAGTCGAGCTCCTGCACCTCCTTCCCAATGCCTGCGCCTGATCTGCAGTCGATGGAGGAAGGAAAATGTTTGCATTTACGCTTCAATTTAATATGAAATTACATTTTAATTTTGATTGTGACTTAAATAATTCCCAAACTGATAGAAAGGCTGTACTGTTTATATTACAATTAAATTTTCATATTTGAATTTCAAGTGATTTTTGAAGTTTACTGTTTGAAAATTAAATCTCAGACATGTTATATCAGAACACCCAAGTACACATACATGGGCTGAAATTAAAATAATATGCATTTGCATTTTAATTACAATCTATTTAAATATCTTTGATTACATAAAAAAATTCCATTGAGATTCTTTTGATCAGATGGAGGAGTTTGGAAATGTTTCTGGAGGGGAGCGCGACCGCGATGATGTCACCAACCACCAAAGAAGTCACTGATTACCGTCACTTGCTGGACTGGAGACAGACCTGTGATACGACGTGATTGGACTGTGGGGAGGTAGAAGGCTGATTCTCTAATCATAACTTACTTTATTTAAGAATATTTAAAATTAGTATACATGATGTTTAAATCAAGAAAACATAAAGTAAAGGCGGAGGCTCCAGAGCGCCCTCTGCTGGACCCACTACTTTCACCATTTTAATCCCCGCCAGCATCATAAAAGAGTTTAATATCTGCGCCTTTCAGAGAACACATCCAGCTGCACGATGTACCAGTGACAGGCTGGTCGATAACTGGTCGCACTGGTCAGGCACACATCAGAGATCTGAATTTGAAACACTGTGGATAGAATGATGTTTTAAATGCTTGCATTCTAAAAATGCTGCTTCAAGGTGGAAGAGAGAGAGAAAATACTGATTTGTGAATAAATGAAGTGAGGAGGGGGGTGGAGGGAAATGTCCTGTAGGGTGCAGCTCCAACCAGCAGGAGGCGCCACAGCACCACAGAGAGCCAAACCGCTGCAGCCATGAAGCAGCTTCAGTTGAGGAGACTCAACCGGATCGTTCAAGGAATCAGTAGAGATCAAGCAGCGATCACCTGGGGAGGTGGTTTTCAACAGGTAGGTCATCGTTCAGAGTCAAATTTCTCTGATTAGTGACCTTTGACCTCTTTCATGCTGGGAAACGTGGAATATTAAAATGGACCATCCATCCATCCATCATCCCTCCCTCCATCCATCATCCCTCCCTCCATCATCCCTCCCTCCATGTTCCCCCTCTTCTCCTGTTCAGGGTGGTGGGGGTGGAGCCTATCCCAGCAGCCGTCCCCCTGGACAGGTCACCAGTCCATGGCAGGGCCAACACATAGAGACAGACAACCATTGGCTCTCCCAGCCACGCCTACGGTCAATTTAGAGTCTGGATTAACCTGGTCCCTCTTGATGTCTTTGGACTGTGGAGGAAGCTGGAGTACCAGAGAGAACCCAGCAGGAACAGGGAGAACATGGAGACTCACCCAGAAAGACCCCGTGCTGCAGCCGGGGCTCCACCCTCAACCTTCTTGCTGGGGGGCCACAGGGAGGACCACTGCTCCACTGGGCTGCTGGACCAGAAATCTTTGGTACGAAAAATGGATATTTCTCTTCCATCAAACTTCTTCTTGAGTTCACATCAATCTATTGATCAGTCGATTGATTGAAATCTTGCTGTAGAACATGTAGACGTGTGTGTTCATGTGTGTTTGTGTATGTGTGTGGGAACCGACTGACTGATGTCAGAGGCTGTGGTCGTTCCCGGGGCCGTGGGGACTGGAGATTCCCCTCAAAACTCCAATACACCAACTGGGAAAGAGAATCTGTGTGTGTGTATGTGTGTGTGTGTGTGTGTGTGTGTGTGTGTGTGTGTGTGTGTGTGTGTGTGTGAGGAAGTGTGTCTATGTATGTGAGTGTGTGTATGTGTGTGTGTGTGTGTGTGTGTGTGTGTGAGGAAGTGTGTCTATGTATGTGAGTGTGTGTATGTGTGTGTGTGTGTGTGTGTGTGTGAGGAAGTGTGTCTATGTATGTGAGTGTGTGTATGTGTGTGTGTGTGTGTGTGTGTGTGTGTGTGTGTGAGGAAGTGTGTCTATGTATGTGAGTGTGTGTATGTGTGTGTGTGTGTGTGTGTGTGTGTGAGGAAGTGTGTCTATGTATGTGAGTGTGTGTATGTCTGTATGCCTGAGTGAGTGTGATTCTCTGGAGACACCCACGTGGTGTCACCATCGTCTCAGCCAATGGCTGTAGAGTTCGGGGAAACCTATTTACTGTAGTGGGCTAATCAGGGAGCACGCGGTAGGGTGTAGCCACGCCCTCACACGGTCGGCGGGTATAAGAGGGTGAGCCTCGCTCCGGGCTGTCAGACTCCTCGCGGATCTGCAGTCTCTAATACCGATCTAAGGAGTTCTGACCTGCTGGATTACCGCTGCTGGACCGGGACCGGAGGACCCTCCATTTTTGTATCCTGGACCTCTTGGATTATTTTGCTGACGTCACCATGACCCTGGAGGAGGTGGTGGGCTCCGGTAGCACCGACAAGTACGTCAGTGACGTCTGTTGAATGTTTATGATCGGTGTTCGTCCATGTGTATGTGCGAGTTCCTCACCGGGTGCGTTTGCATTTGTGTGTGCCCGCGCGCAGGATGGAGCCGGTGGGCGGGGCTCTGGAGGAGCTGCTGGTAGCCGCGCGGCAGCAGGATGCGCTGACGGTCGGCGTGTACGAGTCCGCCAAGCTGCTGAATGTGTAAGTAGACGTAATAACCTCATGATGATGATGATGATAATGACGTCATTAATCCGGTTCGTCCTCGAGCAGTGACCCTGACAGCGTGCTGGTGTGCGTGCTCGCCGCCGATGAGGAGGATGAAGGTGACGTCGCGCTGCAGATCCACTTCACGCTGCTCCAGGCCTTCTGCTGCGACAACGACATCGACATCCTGCGCCTGCGCGGTGTGCGGCGCCTCGCGCAGCTCTTGGTGGACGCGTCCACCAGCGGGAGCGAGCCGCGCGACCTGCACTGCATCCTTGTCACGGTGAGCCCCCGCCCCCCCGCGTCATATTCTTGACGTGAGTGGATGTTATGTCACTAACCACCGGTGACGTGTGTCGCAGAACCCGCAGGTGCAGCCGTTGCAGTGCCCCGCTCTGCAGGACGTCAGCAGCTTCTGTCAGGAGAGTCGCTGCCGGAACCAGTGGGTTCCGCGCGTGTACCTGAAGGACGGCTGAACCGGACCAGGCCGAAACGAACCAGGCCATCGCGGAGTGGCGCGACAAAGCGGAAAACCGTCGAAACAGCCGTCCTCACGCTGAGGAGTCACGGCGTTCGAGTGCAGAGCAGACCGGACCGGACCGGACCAGACCGGACTGGTGGATTGACGTGAGATGCGCGGGTGGAGGCTCGATCAAACGGGTTGAAGATGTTTCTCTCCCCCCCGCCCCAAAACAAACAGAGCTAACTCACTGACGGGGCTGGAGATCACGTGATCTAATGTCTGGAAGAATGGCAGGTACACTGACCACCTGTGGCCACGCGCTGTGACGTCACAGGTCGGCGCATCGCACGACTGACAATTGAAGTCATGAAGTGTTTGAATGTATGACGTCACCTAATCTGATCAATAAATTACCGAGGGAGATTTCGGGTGACTCATCTGGTGTGTGTGTGTGTGTGTGTGTGTGTCCTGCTGTCCTCCGGGATTTTTGGACGTGGATCAGACTGTAAAGTTTATAACCAAAAATATAGTATCTGTTACTATATTTTTGGTTATAAACTATATATATTATCTGTTAATATATAGAGTTTATAACCAATAACATAGTATCCGTTAATATATAGAGTTTATAACCAATAACATAGTATCCGTTAATATATAGAGTTTATAACCAATAACATAGTATCCGTTAATATATAGAGTTTATAACCAATAACATAGTATCCGTTAATATATAGAGTTTATAACCAATAACATAGTATCCGTTAATATATAGAGTTTATAACCAATAACATAGTATCCGTTAATATATAGAGTTTATAACCAATAACATAGTATCCGTTAATATATAGAGTTTATAACCAATAACATAGTATCCGTTAATATATAGAGTTTATAACCAATAACATAGTATCCGTTAATATATAGAGTTTATAACCAATAACATAGTATCCGTTAATATATAGAGTTTATAACCAATAACATAGTATCCGTTAATATATAGAGTTTATAACCAATAACATAGTATCCGTTAATATATAGAGTTTATAACCAATAACATAGTATCCGTTAATATATAGAGTTAATAACCAAATCAATGTTAAAAATGGAAATCTTCAAAGTGGTTTAATAATTAATCAGGAACCTCAAGTTCTGAGATTGGCAGAAGCTACCAAGGTCCAAGGACCAGACTGTCAGGCTTGAGAATGTTCGGAAAGAGAGAAGTACTTCTGGGTTCTCAAGCCAACCGTCCGGGGGGGGGGGGGGGTTTCTACAAGAGTCAGTGTATAAATTACAACAGTTAAAATACATCAACTGAAAATAGTCCAGAATAGTAGTGTAGTCGTAGTAGTAGTAGTAGTAGTAGTGCTGTAGTGTAGTAGTAGTAGTAGTAGTAGTAGTAGTGCTGTAGTGTAGTAGTAGTAGTAGTAGTAGTAGTAGTAGTGCTGTAGTGTAGTAGTAGTAGTCGTGCTGTAATGTAGTCGTAGTAGTAGTGCTGTAGTGTTGTAGTAGTAGTAGTAGTAGTACTGCTGTAGACGTAGTGTTGTAGTCGTAGTAGTAGTAGTAGTAGTAGTTGTAGTGTTGTAGTAGTAGTAGTAGTAGTAGTAGTGCTGTAGTCATAGTAGTAGTAGTAGTAGTGCTGTAGTGTTGTAGTAGTAGTAGTAGTAGTAGTAGTAGTAGTGCTGTAGTGTAGTCGTAGTAGTAGTAGTAGTAGTAGTTGTAGTAGTGCTGTAGTGTTGTAGTAGTAGTAGTAGTAGTAGTGCTGTAGTCGTAGTAGTGCTGTAGTGTTGTAGTAGTTGTAGTAGTCGTGCTGTAGTGTCGTCGTAGTAGTAGTCGTTGTAGTAGTGCTGTAGTGTTGTAGTAGTAGTAGTAGTAGTAATGCTGTAGTGTTGTCGTAGTAGTAGTAGTAGTAGTGCTGTAGTCGTAGTAGTAGTAGTGCTGTAGTGTAGTAGTAGTAGTAGTAGTAGTGCTGTAGTGTAGTCGGAGTAGTAGTAGTAGTAGTAGTAGTAGTAGTAGTGCTGTAGTCGTAGTAGTAGTAGTAGTAGTAGTAGTAGTAGTAGTGCAGTAGTGTAATCGTTGTAGTGGTGGTGTAATTGCAGTAGTAGAAGTGTAGTAGTAGCAGTGTAGTTGTAGTAGTAGTGTTGTTGTAGTAGAAGGAGTGAAGTTGTAGTCGTAGTGGTATAGTGGACTAGTAGTAGTAGTGACGTTGTAGTAGTAGTGGTATAGTCATAGTAGAAGTGGTGTAGTCCTGGTAGTATTAGAGTAGTCCTAGAAGAAGTGGTGTAGTCCTAGTAGTATTGGAGTAGTTCTAGTAGTAGTGGTGTAGTCCTAATAGTATTGGAGTCGTCCTAGTCGTAGTGGTGTAGTCCTAGTAGTGGTGGTGTAGTCCTAGTAGTATTGGAGTAGTACTAGTAGTAGTGGTGTAGTCCTAGTAGTATTGGAGTAGTTCTAGTAGTAGTGGTGTAGTCCTAGTAGTGGTGGTGTAGTCCTAGTAGTATTGGAGTAGTTCTAGTAGTAGTGGTGTAGTCCTAGTAGTGGTGGTGTAGTCCTAGTAGTATTGGAGTAGTTCTAGTAGTAGTGGTGTAGTCCTAATAGTATTGGAGTCGTCCTAGTCGTAGTGGTGTAGTCCTAGTAGTGGTGGTGTAGTCCTAGTAGTATTGGAGTAGTACTAGTAGTAGTGGTGTAGTCCTAGTAGTATTGGAGTAGTTCTAGTAGTAGTGGTGTAGTCCTAGTAGTATTGGAGTAGTCCTAGTAGTCGTAGTGTAGTCCTAGTAGGCACACACAGATACACAAACACACACAGGCACAAAGCCACACACAGACACAGACAGATACACAAACACACAAAGGCACACACAGACACACACACAGACACACAGGCAGATACACAAACACACAGATACACACACACAGACACAAAGGCACACACAGACACACACACACAGACACACACAGATACACAAACACACAGATACACAAACACACAGATACACAGACACACACAGATACACAAACACACAGACACACACAGATACACAAACACACACAGATACACACAAATACACAAACACACATAGATACACACAGACAGCTGCTGTGCCAGTGAACATGGCATCTTGTGCCAGCTGTACTGGTTGAGACGACGATGAAGAGGATGGAGAAGACGATGATGGAGGTGATGGTGGAGGCGATGATGGAGGCGATGATGAGGCGATGGAGGCGATGATGGAGGCGATGATGGAGGCGATGACGGAGGCGATGGAGATGATGGAGGCGATGGAGACGAAGATGGAGGCGATGACGGAGGTGATGGAGATGATGATGGAGGCGATGGAGACGAAGATGGAGGCGATGATGGAGACGATGATGGAGGCGATGACGAAGGCGATGATGGAGACGATGATGGAGGCGATGACGAAGGCGATGATGGAGACGATGATGGAGGCGATGACGGAGGCGATGACGGATGCGATGGAGATGATGATGGAGGCGATGGAGACGAAGATGGAGGCGATGATGGAGGAGATGATGGAGGAGATGATGGAGACGAAGATGGAGGCGATGATGAAGACGATGGAGGCGATGATGGGGGCGTGTATCTTTCGACTGTTCAGAGGCGTGTTGGCGTGTTATTACCAGCTTCCATATTCAGCAGTGAGACTCCCTCACCACGTCAGGTTGCCATGGAAACTGGCTGAACTGGCAAATTGAATGTGCTGAGACTGGTGGGAGGCCAAGTCACTCGCCACGTTGACGTGGGGAGATCCTGCACGTTATAAGGTCGTGATGATGGGATGAGTCACAGAAGAAGAGAAGAGGAGGGAGGAGAGGTTGGTCCTCAACGTCTCCTCATAAACGGCTGCCAGGGGAACGTTCGCGCCTCAACAACCACACGTGAAGCATTGGCCCCCGCCGGCCACGCCTCAGTCGTCCTATGGAAGCCATGTTCTTCCCTACGACTCCCTTCACTCCTAGAATCCTGGGCCCTGCTCGCGCACATCAGCTGGAGAGCCCACTCAGCAGAACCAGATAAAAAATCAAAAATGTACGCGCAGACTTGCTGAATGTAATACGTTTGATAAGGCGGAACAGCAGTTTTCACCCAGGAGGCCGGAACCCACCTGTGTTCTCAGCACATTCACAGGTTGAAGGAATCACTCAAAGCAGTTCCATGAGAAACAGGTCGACTCCCTCCGGAGATCTGGGCCACGGTTCCCCCGGTGACCCGCAACAGACGGGACCCGTATGTGACCAGACATTAAGTTCTGAGGGCCACGGGTGAGCCTGCCCTCAGCCTCAGGTGATTAACAGTCACCATGGCAACGGAGCCACAGACAATAATGCCAACAGGGATGTTCCTCTCAGCTGGGATGTAAACAAAATGACAGGGAGTAAACACCTCTGCTGGCGGTCAAACGTGAAGCGAGCTCAACGATGGAGGCATCGCGTGGACGAGTCAGCCAGAGAGCCGAGAGCCTCTTCCTCTCTGCTCGTCTGTAAATGCCTGCCGAATAATTTGATCCGACTGACACTGAGTTGAGTTGCCCGACCCGCCTGAACAACTTCCTGCGGATGTTCCCCTGAATATTCAGACTGGGAAAGTTTCCACGGGACCTCTGGGGAACCACAGTTTCTTTGCGTCCCAGAAGTCAACATGACCACAAAATAACCTCAATGGATCAACCTTAACACCCCAGAGGAGAACGTTCTCAGGGTTCTGTAAAAGTTCAGGTCTTTCAAACCAGCCAGTAACCGTGCTTGATGATGGCATGGCGGTGACTAAGCTTAGGTCCAGCTCAGAAGGCCCCTTCAGCCAATCAAAACGCTTGATGACCTAATTACAGAGCAGCTGAAGTCGACCCTCCCCCACCCACTGCCAGACGAGCCCCGCCCAGCCTCCCCTCCCTGCTCCAGACCACAAACCAGCGGAACCCTCAGCACTTGGAACTGGACCTGCCTGGAAAACCTGGAAAGCCACAGAAACTCTTTTCCTTGTCTGAGGACACAAGGAGGGAGAACAGAAACAATATCCCACCAATAAAAGTCTTTCAACTTGTTTCAGGTCATCAGTGATTGATTATTGATTATTGATTCATCCAAGGTGCTGATAAATACTCATCTAAACTCATAAATACCCAACAAATCCCTTCATCATGTGACCTGTGTACAGTTGGAGGTTAATCAGGTTATGATGCACCTAAAACTGTCTGGTGGTTGTCACGGTGACGATGACAGAATGACCCCCTGCTGCTTCAGTGTGTGTGTGTGTGTGTGTGTATGTGTGTAACCTGCTGAGTTCAGCTGATCCTCAGGTGAAGTCGTTGCCTTCTTACCTGTCCTTCATTCGGGACAACAATGCTCTTTCTGTCCTGTCATAAAGCCACCAATCACAGCAGGGGAATCGTACCATGTGACCTCAGTGTGTTGTTACGATGTTGTGACAAAAAGTTAGCGATCCCTGCAGGATCTGGTCTTATTCCTGTGGATCAGCGCAGTTTATAGAAGGAAAACAAGAAGTGACCCCCAGAGAGTCACCATGGGCTTGTTGCCATGGAAAAAATCCCTCCATAATTTGTTGTCAACCACTTTTCCTATTTGTGGTAGTGGGGGTGGAGCTAGGACTCAGGTGTCCTCAGGTGAGAGGCAGGGTCCCCCTGGACAAGTCACCTGTTCATCTGGGCGCAGACAGGTAGAGAGACACCACTCACACCTGTGGGCAATCAAGAGCCTCCAGTGACACTCACTGGGCCGCTGTGTGACAGAGGGAGGAGGGAATCAGGTTGAGGTATCCCCGCCTGATCAGTCACCTGAGGCCAAGCAGCTGGTCACAGGCCCGCCGCCGCCAATGAGATGGACCTGAAGTGTGTCAGGTGATTATGGGACAATGATGCTACTGAGTGAATACAGTGAGGCTGACCTCTTCACCCCCCCTCCCCCACACACACACACACACCTCAGTGTCTCACTCTCTCTAATTTTGCAAGTGTTGTGACTGGTAATGACTCCTGATGACATCACACCACATTGGCAATGTCCGTGTGGAACACGTCGTATTCTGTTTGTAACTGAAGTTAAACAGGGAGTGAAGGGTTAACTCTTCAGGTTGGTTTTCCTCTCCTGACCTACCTGACTTATTACAGGTGAACCCTGACGATGGCGCTCGTCAAATGAGCGACGCAATTATACCATGAGGAAAAAATGTCGACAGGCTAATGTCGCGTGAGCAGCCTGGTGGTTCACCAGCCAGAGCTCCACCTGTGTGTCATGTGTCTGAAGGTGTTTGTGACCCGGCGAAGAAGGCGAGGAGGAGGAGCCACGGGTAGAGAAGGTGTGAATATGTCGCCCACAATGAAGCTGACGAGCAAACTGAACATGCTGGCAAGATCAAAGTTATCAAGCTGAAGGGAACAATCTCGGCATTTGACAGTGCGAATAAAGACTGCGAGCCCAGAACATCTGGAGAGACAATTGCTGATCGATCGGGGCGATGTCGCCCGGTGGAGCTGAGTCACTGCGAGGTGCCGGCTCGGTGCCCTTGAGACCAAGAAGGACGTCACATCTGAGTGACTCAGGCGGACCGAGTTCCTGCCTGAGAGGTTTCCCCACCATGACTCACATTCCTCTCCTCAGTCTCCAGCATTGCTGCTGCAGCAGGAAACACGTGAGTCACTCTGAGACCTGGAACCTTCAGGA